>NC_048585.1:33839244-34202219 GCF_013265735.2 Oncorhynchus mykiss | reverse complement strand
AGGTCATAAATACCTGGTAGAAACTGCAATGCACTATTGAGAGAATCTACCAGAACAAAGAGAGTCTTGGCCAAACTCCTAAAATCACAAAATGGGAGAATTAAATTATATTTCCACTTTTGAGAATGTGGGAATGGGCCGTGGACACTTTTTAACAATGTGATTAATTTGGTGATCTCATGAAGGTCAAAAACACACAACGGTATTTATTAAAGTGTATCTTTCCCAGCTGTCAGGTTTACATCTAAATATTGTGAAACATATGTGATTAAACATGAAACTATTTGTGAAAAGATGTAATGTTATATTAACCTTCTAAATGAGAGTATAGATGTTCATATGTAGGTTAACTAGTCAGTGGAAACACCCGTGTGAGCCCAGACATTATTAGGCGTCACAGAACCATCTGTTTTTCAAAAGAGGATAAAACCGCCTCCTAAAGAAATTCGCACCAGACTAGAAAGCATCCAGCTGACATGACATGTTGAAAGCATTGGCTACACGGCTGGAAATGGTTCAACTCTGAAAATATCGATCAAAACAGAATAAGAGTAAACCTTCGACGTATAATTACTAGTCTGCAGCTAGAAAGTCTAGAACAAGAATACTGACAACTGCCGAAGCAACTATTCTATGAGAACATTTCCAAATGGTACTCTGAAGTATCCATCTAACCACATACAACCACAAAAGACATTGACTCTGATGAAGGATTCCAACAGAGAAGACAACAATGACATATGGGAATAAATATATGTACATTGCAATTATTCTTGAATGAGCGGCGTTCATGTGAAAAGGATTAGCATTTCAATTAATATAATTATAGACCGTGTGTAGTGAATCCATTTAGTCTTTCCCGTTCTTTCTCAGTCCCCACCCCTTTCCTTTGACTACCAAGCAGTCATATTGGCATAGCCCACACGGGACTTTTCTGTCATTGTTAGTAACCAATATCTACTGTTTGTTTGTGGTGTATTTCTGTGATTATTTAGTTAGTTAGTAAATAAATAATTAAGCCAATTTGTATATTGCTGATTCATTTTGGAAACTAGGGTTCGTGCAGATAACCAAGAATTTTACGATGTTCAGATAAGACTGATAGAAGGTAAATAATAATTAATGACTGTTTGATGACTGAAATGCAAGAGATTTTCATATCTCTAAGAGTTAATTCAGAAGATGGAACTCCTTAACTTCTTGGTGACAGGGGGCAGTATTTTCACGTCCGGATGAAATGCATGCCCAAATTCAACTGCCTGCTACTCATCCCCAGAAGATAAGATATGCATATTATTAGTAGATTTGGATAGGAAACACTCTGACGTTTCTAAAACTGTTTGAATCATGTCTGTGAGTATAACAGAACTTATTTGGCAGGCGAAACCCCGAGGACAAATCATTCAGATATATTTTTTTGAGGTCACTCTCTTTTCAATGGGTTTTCATTGGGAATCCAGATTTCTAAGGGACCTTCTTGCAGTTCCTTCCGCTTCCACTGGATGTCACGAGTCTTTTGAAATTGGTTGAGGGTTTTCCTTTGTGTAATCAAGAAGTACGGCCATCTTGAACGAGGGTAACTTCAAGTGTACTGTTAGATAGAGGTGCGTGACCAGAAAGCTAGCTATAGTTTGTTTTCCTCCTGTATTGAACACAGATCATCCCGTCTTCAATTTTATAAATTATTTATGTTAAAAAATACCTAAAGTTGTATTACAAAAGTAGTTTGAAATGTCTTGGCAAAGTTTACAGGTAACCTTTGAGATATTTTGTCGTCACATTGCGCAAGTTCAAACCGGTGTTTTTCTGGATCAAACGTGCCAAATAAATTGACATTTTGGATATATATCGATGGAATTAATCGAACAAAAGGACCATTTGTGATGTTTATGGGACATATTGGAGTGCCAACAGCCAGAAGCTTGTCAAAGGTAAGGCATTAATTATATTTTTATTTAGACGTTTTGTGTCGCGCCTGCAGGGTTGAAATATGCTTTTCTCTCTTTGTTTACGGAGGTGATATCCTCAGATAATAGCATCGTTTGCTTTCGCTGAAAAGCTTTTTTGAAATCTGACATGTTGGCTGGATTCACAACAAGTGTAGATTTAATTTGGTATCATACATGTGTGATTTCATGAAAGTTTGATTTTTATAGTAATTTATTTGATTTTGGCGCTCTGCATTTTCACTGGCTTTTGGCCAGGTGGGATGCTAGCGTCCCACATATCTCAGAGGTTAAATAAACTTCTCTGTGGTGCCCCAGGTTATTAATTAGTTAATGGTTGCTTGATTTAATTAAATCACGTAATCAATTAAACCCTAGGTAATCAATTTGATAAAATACCATGTCATCACATTAATGATAGTCAGACACAACAACAACATAAAACATTTATGTTTTTATTTTTACAAAGACACATAGTTAGCCTATATATCAATATATACAGACAATCTAGGTGAAATAGAGGAGAGGCATTGTGCTGTGAGGTGTTGCTTTATCTGTTTTTTGAAACCAGGTTTTCTGTTCACTTGAGCAATATGAGATGTAACAGAGTTCCATGCAATATTAGCTCTATATAATACTGTACATTTTCTTGAATTTGTTCTAGATTTGGGGACTGTGAAAAGACCCCTGGTGGCATGTTTGGTGGGGTGAGTGTGTGTGTGTGTCAGAGCTGTGTGTATGTTGACTATTTGGAATTTAATAGATTAATGTTTCTTATAAAAGGAAGAAGTGATGCAGGCAGTCTCTCATAAACTCTTAACCAAGAGATACTGGCATGCATAGTATTTATATCAGCCCTCTGATTACAATGAAGAGCAAGACATGCTGCTCTGTTCTGGGCCAGTTGCAGCTTAAATAGGTCTTTCCTTGAAGCACTCGACCACATGACTAGTGTGGTGTGTGAAAAAAGCAGAGCATCTCTTCATTACGGACAGACCTTTATATGTTGTTTTAATTTTACATGTAGCCTATTTGAAATTATGTTAGCTTCTTACTATAAAAAACATTTTAATGTTTATTCAAATATTTTTGAATCAAAGTCATGTGGTTTGGTTTAAATACTTAACCAACTGGTAGGTCCAGGTAGTCATGAAAATAGATGGGTGTTGGTTAAATTGTGATTTTAATGAATGGAGCGAATTTTGATCGGCAATTATTTCCCCTGTGAGCACGGAGTGAAAATTAGTGGAGCAGTTGGAAAGAACATGGAGTGCAGGAGTCATCACCACTCGACCAACGAGCGGGATATCCAACTGCTGAACTCCGCTCACATGCACTGTCCCCAATGCATTCAAAGGATCACGGCTGTTTGAAACTGAAAAGTCCTATACGGATTGACCAACTAAGATTTGCATGCCCTGCCAAAGGACCCTATCATGCGGAATAGGTGGTTGGAGTTTGTTGGTCCCCAGTAGTGGTGAGTATACCAGTATCTAGACCATAGACTGCTGGTTATGTCAAATCAAATAACATTTTATTGGTCACATACACATGCAGTTATGCATTAGGGGGCGCTATTAACATTTTGGGATGAAAAACATTCCCGTTTTAAACAAGATATTTTGTCACGAAAAGATGCTCGACTATGCATATAATTGACAGCTTTGGAAAGAAAACACTGACGTTTCCAAAACTGCAAAGATATTGTCTGTGAGTGCCACAGAACTGATGTTACAGGCGAAACCCAGATTAAAATCCAACCAGGAAGCGCCACATTTTTTTAAACCGCCTCATGCCAATGACTCCTTATATGGCTGTGAATGAGCTACGAATGAGCTTCTGTTTTCCACGTTTTCCCCAAGGTGTGACGTCTTTTTAGGCATTTCCATTGAAGAATGGCTGTAAGGGACCATATATGGCATGTGGTCACATGGTGTCTCCAGCAGAAAACCTTGCGTAAAATACTGAGGTAGCCATTTTTCCAATCGCTTCTTATGAGAAACCAACTGCCTCGACGGATATATTATCGAATATATTTGTTAAAAACACCTTGAGGATGGATCCTAAACAACGTTTGCCGTGTTTCTGTCGATATTATGGAGCTAATTTGGAAAAAAGTTTGGCGTTGTAGCATTTTCCGGTCGATTTCTCAGCCAAGCATGATGAAGAAACGGGAGCTATTTCGCCTACAAAAATAATATTTTTGGAAAAAAGGAACGTTTGCTATCTAACTGGGAGTCTCCTGAGTGAAAGCATCCAAAGTTCTTCAAAGGTAAATTATTTAATTTGGTTGCTTTTCTTATTTCGCGTGAAAATGTTGCCTGCTGTCAGAGCTAGCATTATGCCATGATAAACTTACACAAATGCTTGTCTAGCGTTGGCTGTAACGCATATTATGAAAATCTGAGATGACAGTGTTGTTAACAAAAGGCTAAGCTTGTGTTTGAATATATTTATTTCATTTAATTTGCGATTTTCATGAATAGGAAAATTTTCTAGGGGTATTTATGTCCGCTGCGTTATGATAATGCGTTTGAGGCTATGATTACGCTACCGGATCCGGGATTGCTCGTCGGAAGAGTTAACAGATGTTATTGCGAGTGTAGCGAAATGTTCGTGCTTCTAGTTCCGACAGTGCTGCAATATCTGACATGTAAATCAAACAATTTCACAACTACTACCTAATACACACAAATCTAAGTAAAGGAATGGAATAAGAATATACAGTTGAAGTCGGAAGTTTACATACACTTAGGTTGGAGTCATCAAAACTCGTTTTTCAACCACTCCACAAATTTCTTGTTAACAAACTATAGTTTGTCGGTTAGGACATCTACTTTGTGCACGACACAATTAAGTTTTCCAACAATTGTTTACAGACAGATTATTTCACTGTACCACAATTCCAGTCGGTCAGAATTAACATACACTAAGTTGACTGTGCCTATAAACAGCTAGTAAAATTCCCCAAAAGTATGTCATGGCTTTAGAAGCTTCTGATAGGCTAATTGACATCATTTGAGTCAATTGGAGGTTTGCCTGTAGATGTATTTCGAGGCTGACCTTCAAACTCAGTGCCTCAGATTGACATCATGGGAAAATCTAAATAAATCAGCTAAGAACTCAGAAAAAAGATTGTAGACTTCCACAGATTGTAGACCTCTGGTTCATCCTTGGGAGCAATTTACAAACGCCTGATGGTACCACGTTCATCTGTACAAACAATAGTAAGCAAGTATAAACACCATGGAATCACGCAGCCGTCATACCGCTCTGTCTCCTAGAGATGAATGTACTTGGGAGCAAAAAGTGCAAATCAATCCTAGAACAACAGCAAAGGACCTTGTGAAGATGCTGGAGGAAACAGGTACAAAAGTATCTATATCCACAGTAAAACGAGTCCTACATCACCATAAACCTGAAAGGCCGCTCAGCAAGGAAGAAGCCACTGCTCCAAAACCGCCTTAAAAAAGCCAGACTACAGTTTGCAACTGCACATGGGGAAAAAGATCATACTTTTGGGAGAAATGTCCTCTGGTCTGATGAAACAAAAATAGAACTGTTTGCCCATAATGACCATCGTTATGTTTGGAGGAAAAAGGGGGACTTGCAAGCCGAAGAACATCATCACAACCGTGAAGCACAGGGGTGGCAGCATCACGTTGTGGGGGTACTTTGCTGCAGGAGGGACTGGTGCACTTCACAAAATAGATGGCTTCATGAGGAAGGAAAATTATGTGGATATATTGAAGCAACATCTCACGACATCAGTCAGGAAGTTAAAGCTTGGTCGCAATTGGATCTTCCAAATGGACAATGACCCCAAGCATACTTCCAAAGTTGTGGCAAAATGGCTTAAGGACAACAAAGTCAAGGTATTGGAGTGGCCATCACAAAGCCCTAACCTCAATCCCAGAGAGAACTTGTGGGCAGAACTGAAAAAGCGTGTGCGAGCAAGGAGGCCTACAAACTTGACTCAGTTACACCAGCTTTGTCAGGAGGAATTGGCAAAAATTCACCCAACTTATTGTGGGAAGCTTGTGGAAGGCTACCTGAAACGTTTGACCCAAGTTAAAACATTTGAAGGCAATGCTACCAAATACTAATTGAGTGTATGTAAACTGACCCACTGGGAATGTGATGAAAGAAATAAAAGCTGAAATAAATACTTCTCTACTATTATTCTGACATTTCACATTCTTAAAATAAAGTGGTGATCCTAACTGATCTAAGACAGGGAATTTTTACTAGGATTAAATGAAAGGAAATGTGAAAAACTGAGTTTAAATGCATTTGGCTAAGGTGTTTGTAAGCTTCCGACTTCAATTGTATACATATAAATAGATGAGCACTGACAGACCGGCATAGACAAGATGCAATAGATTTTATGAACTACAGTATACACATATGAGATGAGTAATGCAAGACATGTAATCATTATTAAACTGGCATTATTAAAGTGACTAGTGATCCATTTATTAAAGTGGCCAATAAATTCAAATCTGTATGTAGGCAGCATCCTCTCTGTTTTAGTGATGGCTGTTTAACAGTCTGATGGCCTTGAGATAGAAGCTCTTTTTCAGTCTCTAAGTCCCAGCTTTGATGCACCTTTACTGACCTTGCCTTTTGGATGGTAGCGGGGTGAACAGGCAGTGGCTTAGGTGGTTGTTGTCCTTGATGATCTTTTTGGCCTTCCTTTGACATCGGGTACTGTAGGTTTCCTGGAGGACAGGTAGTTTGCCTCTGGTGATGCGTTGTGCAGGCCTCACCACCCACTGGAGAGCCTTGCGGTTGTAGGTGGTGCAGTTGCCATAATAGGCAGGGATACATTCTGAGAGGATGCTCGCAATTGTGCATCCGTAAAAGATTGATGGTTTTAGGTGACAAGCCAAATATCTTCAGCCTCCTGAGGTTGAAGAACTGCCGTTGCGCCTTCTTGACCACACTGTCTGTATAGGTGGACCATTTCAGTTTATCAGTGATGTGTTCACCAAGGAACTTAACACCTTTTTGGTTACTACATGATTCCATATGTGTTATGTCATAGTTTTGATGTCTTCACTATTATCCTATGTGGAAAATAGTAGAATGTAGAAAATAGTAAAAGTAAAGAAAAACCTTTGAATTAGTAGGTGTGTCCAAACTTTTGACTGGTACTGTACAACTTCTTCGGAATCGGTGTCCCGTCCACGGGACAGTTGAGCTAACATAGGCTAATGCGATTAGCATGAGTTTGTAAATAACAAGGAAATTTCCCAGGACATATCTAATATTGGCATTAAGCTTAAATTCTTGTTCATCTAACAGCACTGTCCAATTTACAGTAGCTATTACAGTGAAATAATACCATCTATTGTTTGAAGAGTACACAGTTGTGAACATGAAAAGTTATTAATAAACCTATAGGCACATTTGGGCAGTCTTGACACAAGATTTTGAACAGAAATACAATTGTTCATTGGATCAGTCTAAAACTTTGCACATACAACGCTGCCATCCAGTGGCCAAAATCTAAGTTGCAGCTGGGCTGAAATAATACATTACGGCCTTTTCTCTTGCATTTCAAAATTATGTTGCAAAAAAATACAAAAGAATGGTTGGTTTTGTCTTTGTATTGTTTTACCACATCTATTGTATTAAATTCTCCTACATTCCTTTCACATTTCTACAAACATCAAAGTATTTCCTTTCAAATGGTACCAAAAATATGCATATCATTGCTTCAGGGCCTGAGTTACAAGCAGTTAGATTTGGGTATGTCATTTTAGGTTATTTTTTTTTTATTTTTATATGGGCGTATCCTTAATTACTAAATATGTGTGTGTGTGTGTGTGTATCTATCTATGTCCTTAATCAGTGTAAAGGAGGAAATGTTGCTTACTTGCAAAAACAAATCTGTAATGCATCCTGTGGTCTTTGCTTGCTGGTTCATTAGGGCCCGCTAGAGACAACTGCAGGTCTTGACAGGTCAACTTGCAATCAGCAACCATCTTCTGGTAGACAGCTCACTCTGAACAAGTGCATGCATGCCTTTGCAAGCTCTCTTTTTGATGAGAGGCATTATACCGTTTTCCTTGTACGACTGGTGGAGGAGAGTTAAGCGTGATCTACTGATGCTGCTCGACAAATTCCAGAGACAAATATTTTAGCATTATATACAACAAATGGCCGTAATCACCATCAGAAACACCCGACTAACTAGCTGGGTAATATAATCATACGAAGTCTTTTGTTTATACATGTAGCTATCTAGCTAAACAATTAACCATTATCCCAATCCATTGAGTACTAGCAATACAAACTGATTGTCATAGCTAACATTAGGCTATAACTAGCCATGCAAACGTTTTCCTGAGATAATATTACTACACAGATCATACACGTAATGTTATCTAGCAAGCAAGGGTGTACCGATCCTGTGCAGGTGTTGTTATGCATGGTCTGCCTCTGCGAGGACAATCAGCTGTCCATCCTGTATCCCTGTAGCGCTGTCTTAGGCATCTCACAGTACGGACATTGTAATTTATTGCCCTGGACACATCTGCAGTACTCATGCCTCCCCACTCCTCCATACAGACCTTCTCCAGATCCTTCAGGTTTCGGGGCTGTTGCTGGGCAATACGGACTTTCAGCTCCATCCAAAGATTTTCTATTGGGTTCAGGTCTGGAGACTTACGGAGCCACTCCTTAGTTGCCCTGGCTATGTGTTTCGGGTCGTTGTCATGCCGGAAGACCCAGTCACGACCCATCTTCAATGCTCTTACTGAGGGAAGGAGGTTGTTGGCCAAGATCTTGCGATACATGGCCCCATCCATCCTCCCCTCAATACGGTGCAGTCGTCCTGTCCCCTTTGCAGAAAAGCATCCCCAAAGAATGATGTTTCCACCTCCATGCTTCACGGTTGGGATGGTGTTCCTGGGGTTGTACTCATCCTTCTTCTTCCTCCAAAAACGGAGAGTGGAGTTTAGACCAAAAAGCTCAATTTTTGTCTCATCAGACCACATGACCTTCTCCCATTCCTCCTCTGGATCATCCAGATGGTCAGACCACTGTGCAAACTTCAGACGGGCCTGGACATGCGCTGGCTTGAGCAGGGGAATCTTGCGTGTGCTGCAGGATTTTAATCCATGACGGCGTAGTGTGTTACTAATGGTAATGGTAATGGTAATTCTTTGAGACTGTGGTCCCAGCTCTCTTCGGGTCATTGACCAGCTGATCTCTCACCTTCCTCATGATCATTGATGCCCCACGAGGTGAGATCTTGCATGGAGCCCCAGACCGAGGGTGATTGACCGTCATCTTGAACTTCTTCCATTTTCTAATAATTGCGCCAACAGTTGTTGCCTTCTCTCCAAGCTGCTTGCCTATTGTCCTGAAGCCCATCCCAGCCTTGTGCAGGTCTGCAATTTTATCCTTGATGTCCTTACACAGCTCTCTGGTCTTGGCCATTGTGGAGAGGTTGGAGTCTGTTTGATTGAGTGTGTGGACAGGTGTCTTTTATACAGGTAACAAGTTCAAACAGGTGCAGTTAATACAGGTAATGAGGGGAGAACAGGAGGGCTTCTTAAAGAAAAACAAACAGGTCTGTGAGAGCCAGAATTCTTACTGGTTGGTAGGTGATCAAATACTTATGTAATGCAATAAAATGCAAATAAATTCATTAAAAATCCTACAATGTGATTTTTCTGGATTTTTGTTTTAGATTCCGTCTCTCACAGTTGAAGTGTACCAATGATAAAAATTACAGACCTCTACATGCTTTGTAAGTAGGAAAACCTGCAAAATCGGTAGTATATCAAATACTTGTTCTCCCCACTGTATAATAACCGTATGAATATACTTTTGTCTTATTTTATTGAGTTTGTCCATAAGGCCTATGTTTTGTCCATTTGCAATATATGGTGACAGGAAGTCTGCTTCCGAACACAAAAATCAGTGAACCATGGTCAAATGGCATACGAAATATCTAAATGGCATTTATACTGACCAAATGATATACAGTGGGGCAAAAAAGTATTTAGTCATCCACCAATTGTGCAAGTTCTCCCACTTAAAAAGATGAGAGAGGCCTGTAATTTTCATCATAGGTACACTTCAACTATGACAGCCAAAACGAGGAATAAAATCCAGAAAATGACATTGTAGGATTTTTTATGAATTTATTAGCAAATTATGGTGGAAAATAAGTATTTGGTCACCTACAAACAAGCAAGATTTCTGGCTCTCACAGACCTGTAACTTCTTCAAGACCTGTAACTTCTTCTTCTTCTTCACCAGTTTGAACTTGTTATCAGTATACAAGACACCTGTCCACAACCTCAAACAGTCACACTCCAAACTCCACTATGGCCAAGACCAAAGAGCTGTCAAAGGACACCAGAAACAAAATTGTAGACCTGCACCAGGCTGGGAATACTGGATCTGCAATAGGTAAGCAGCTTGGTTTGAAGAAATCAACTGTGGGAGCAATTATTAGGAAATGGAAGACATACAAGACCACTGATAATCTCCCTCGATCTGGGGCTCCACGCAAGATCTCACCCCGTGGGATCAAAATGATCACAAGAACGGTGAGCAAAAATCCCAGAACCACACGGGGGACCTAGTGAATGACCTGCAGAGAGCTGGGACCAAAGTAACAAAGCCTACCATCAGTAACACACTACGCCACCAGGGACTCAAATCCTGCAGTGCCAGACGTGTCCCCCTGCTTAAGCCAGTACATGTCCAGGCCCGTCTGAAGTTTGCTAGAGAGCATTTGGATGATCCAGAAGAAGATTGGGAGAATGTCATATGGTCAGATGAAACCAAAAATATAACTTTTTGGTAAAAACTCAACTCGTCGTGTTTTGAGGACAAAGAATGCTGAGTTGCATCCAAAGAACACCATACCTACTGTGAAGCATTGGGTTGGAAACATCATGCTTTGGGGCTGTTTTTCTGCAAAGGGACCAGGACGACTGATCCGTGTAAAGGAAAGAATGAATGGGGCCATGTATCGTGAGATTTTGAGTGAAAACCTCCTTCCATCAGCAAGTGCATTGACGATTAAACGTGGCTGGGTCTTTCAGCATGACAATGATCCAAAACCTCCCGCCCGGGCAACGAAGGAGTGGCTTTGTAAGAAACATTTCAAGGTCCTGGAGTGGCCTAGCCAGTCTCCAGATCTCAACCCCATAGAAAATCTTTGGAGGGAGTTGAAAGTCCGTGTTGCCCAGCAACAGCCCCAAAACATCACTGCTCTAGAGGAGATCTGCATGGAGGAATGGGCAAAAATACCAGTGTGTGAAAACATTGTGAAGACTTACAGAAAACGTTTGACCTCTGTCATTGCCAACAAAGGGTATATAACAAAGTATTGAGAAACTTTTGTTATTGACCAAATACTTATTTTCCACCATAATTTGCAAACAAATTCATTAAAAATCCTACAATGTGATTTTCTGGATTTTTTTTTCCTCATTTTGTCATAGTTGAAGTGTACCTATGATAAATTACAGGCCTCTCATCTTTTTAAGAGGGAGAACTTGCACAATTGGTGGCTGACTAAATACTTTTTTGCCCCACTGTATGTGGGAGTCATGGCACAAGGCAAGGCACACATTCAGAAAGGTTTTTCCATTTCCATTCACTCTCTCCCCCCATCTACCTCTTTCTTTCTCCTTTTGTGTCATTATGGGCATATAGCATAATGAAGGTGAAGTAAACAGACTATGTGCTCGGACCCATTAAAATGCATGAAACAAATGGCAATGTATTGAACACACGGCAACCAGCGCATGGCAACAAACGTCCATTGTTCCAGGGTCGCAGTTGATAATGTCAGACCCTTGTCATGATCCCACACTACGAGGTTGTCTCAGAGAGAGTAGGGATATGCTAAATACACATTTCCAATTCACATATGCATATTAATATTCACTTGTACATGTGCGAAATAGAACAAATATAAGCACCCACCAACTTACCATTATTATGGCAACCAATGCACAGCAACCAACGGGCGGCAACCAATGTATAGCAAGGGGAGGATATTGGTCGGCATGAGCACAGCCGAGTCCAGGCTGATTCTGTACACTCCAGTGGCTTTTAAAGCCCAGAGAGAGGGCACGAGAGAGCGCATGTGAGTGTGTGAGAGAGAGAGAGGGAAGGAGGAGGAGGAGGAGGATGAGAGGAGGGAGAAAGGAGGGTTCAGGAGTTGATGTGACCCCAGTCACACATCTGTGTAACTCAACCACATTTATCCATCCATCTCTCTCTCTCATTCTTTCATTCTGTTTCTCTCTCTTTTGCTCACTGTTTCTCTGTCGCCTACAGTTTTTCTATACTTTGCCATCTCTGTTGCTCACAGTGTCTCTCGCTCCACTTCTCTCTCTTATACACACACATCAGGTACAGCTGTGGTGGTAGAGGATTCTGACCTGGGTTCAAATAGTATTTGGGGTCTATGAATCACCCAAAGCAAAAGAACGGCCTGATCTCCTTGGCCATTGCAGAAGCTGTCGTCATCTGCAGCTCTATGGTAAGAAACATCTTGGTTCCCGTGGCAAAAACCCTGTGCTATCCTGGAGCACGAATACAGTACATAACAAGGCTGCATCCGACTGTTTTGCAACAGCTGCCAGGACCTGACGCCGTTGTAGTCCATGTGGGGTCAAACAACATTAGGAGGGCTAGCTAGTATCTGCTGAAAATGGATTTTAAAGAAATTTTTCTCTCTGAAAGATTCCAAAAAGTGGCCAATTATTTCAGGTCTGAAATCATCGTTGGGCCGTGGCTGTAAAAGATTCAGCAGGCTACTGGCATTACACACCTGGCTAAAAGATTACTGTAGCTCTGTTGGAATAACTTTTACAGAGAACTTTAACACTTTCTGGAAACAAAAGATGCTGTACAGCAGGTATTCCCAAACTGGTGGTATGCGTAATGGTATACGCCAAATAAAAATGGGATTCAGATGTTTCTTTATTAAAATATTTTTTCTTCATATTTTCAAACAGTCCATTTATATTTTTTCCAATGGGGCTATACATTTGCGTGAGTTTTTTTGTCGCCTGAGTAGCCTTGTTTCACTGCCAAAAATTAAACAATCTAGTGTTCAGAAAATAGCAACACAAGGTCAAATACAGGTAGCTTAGTCAAATAATGAACATGCAATCACATTAACCGTTACTCTCTCGCGGGAATTCCACTAACGGTCCGTATGTAGCCAAATGTAGCTGCTGCTCATTCCGTTTGCTCTAAAATGATTTTAAAAAGTAATTCCCGCATCCATAGAGACACATAGAGACACATACAAGCTCTACTGGTAGTACTGCTACCTGTACCTGTTCTGCATCCACGAGCACATCCAATGCTAGCATCAGTCATTTTACATTTGTTGTTAGCCCAGCTAGCATGGACAGTAACAGTTGTGAATCTGATGCAGCTGAAGAGCTACTGCCCAATACCCTGGAAAGCACCGAACATCAGACAGGGACGTTGGACCATCGAAGAGGCACAAATATGATGAGAACTACATTCATTCGGGGTTCACTTCTATTGGGAGTAATGCCTTTCCTCAGCCACAGTGTGTAATATGTGCAAAAGTACTATCTCACAACTCAATGAAACCTTCACTCTTGCGCAGACATTTAGAAACAAAACATCACAATTTGAAAAATAAGCCCAGGAGTTTTTTGAGCAAGAATTAAGACGATTTCCGAGTAGTAAGACATGTATAAAAGCAACAGATACCATTAATAAGAAGGAGCTAGAAGCGTCTTATATGGTTAGTTACCAAGTGGCTAGAACAGGCAAGCCCCATACTGTTGTGGAGGACTTAATTATTCCTGCTGCTTTGGATATGGCTGGGACAATGCTGGGGGAAAAGGCCCCAAAAAATATACAGCCAATTCCTTCATCAAACAACACTGTTTCACAATGCATCAGTGACATGGCAGGAGATGTTTTGAAGCATTTACTGCTTCACACACAAGCCAGTGAATTCTATGCGTTACAGCTGGCTGAGTCAACAGATGTGGCGGGCCTGGCACAACTCCTGGTATATGTCCATTATATTTGTAGGGGGTCAATTAAGGAAGACATCCAGTACAACAGTAGAGGATATTTACTTGGGAGTAAGCTGACCCTGGTGCTAGAGGAGGTAAGCAGCTGGAGGTTGAATGTTTGAAGGGGTATGGGACTGTAAAACTTTTGGGAACCACTGCTCTACAGGAATGACGGAGTCCATCCAAATCATCTTGGCTCCTGAACTATGTTCACACATTTCAAGGCTGCATTGAAACAATGACTTACAATGACCCAAGCCCAGCTAGGGCAGGTTGCGGTGACCGTATTACCGCCACACCGGCAGTCACTAGTCATGAAGGCAGTCAAATTCCACTTGATTGTTTAGCCACTGTAATTAGGCTTCTCCAAGCTCTGATGCTTCTCATTAGTTCACTGTGATTACTATTATTTGACCATGCTGGTCATTTATGAACATTTTAACATCTTGGCCATGTTCTGTTATAATCTCCACCCGTCACAGCCAGAAGAGAACTGGCCACCCCTCATAGCCTGGTTCCTCTCTAGGTTTCTTCCTAGAGTTTTTCCTAGGCACCGTGCTTCTACACCTGCATTGCTTGCTGCATTGCTTGCATTTAGGCTGGGTTTCTGTACAGCACTTTTATATATCAGCTTATGTAAGAAGGGCTATAGAAATACATTTGATTTGATTTTATTAGTAGCCTACCAAACTTGCTAACTGCCTGGTACTCAGCACTATATTGTCCCTCTAATCACTCTGACATCAATGCAAATGTAATTTAAAATATAATCAAACACTTCATGAGAGCCCATGAGCTCATTTTGAGCAACATTTCTATAGGTTATGCAATTATGCGAGAAAACAGAGTGATGGCCTCTATGGCCTCAGCTTTCTGTAGGCTAGGCCTACTATATTTATTTCTCAACTTTCCTAATATTAAGCACATGGCTTATCTTCACAACAGGATTATAGCCTACCTGGCTGGCATGAAAATGGACCATGGGAAAAGCGGTACTCCATTCGCTATTTAAGTGCATAGATTGAATGTATTTTTTACCCTGCCCCTGTTTCGAGATAGGTGCATGATAATGATCCATTCTAAATCAAAACAAATTTCACACATATATTATTTAGTATATGTAAAGACAAGATTAATTCAAGAATAGTCTGTTGGGTGAGAATATTAGCCTATCACTTGAATGACTGAATTATATATTATCCCTTGTGAATTATGCCCAGCGTAAGGCAGCAGACAAAGCCTTTTTTTTAAGCTTTTTTTTTTACACCTCGTATAGCCTAGCCCATAGGCCTATATGTTTTGATAAGGTTTGTATCACAACTAAACTGGCCAAATAACTTCTTAAAATTTAGAACATGAATCGGCTTTCCAAGGGGTGTAGAGCCTAACTGGCATACATAAGCAGCGCGCACACAATGCCTCATGCGCATTGCTGCACTTATAATGTGAAGAAATAGCCTAATAGTTTATCAACATTTTAAGCTAAATATTCTGATCTGTTTTGTCAGCCAAATATGTTCTTTGATTCTAGTAGTTAATTAATTTGGGATCTATCGCATCCCATAACTGTCGCAGACTAAGTTTGGAATATTTATTTTTCAACTTTTGTACTATGGGGGATGGTAGATTGACATAGGCTAGTGCTTTTGCTGTTTGTTAAGCCTACTCATCTTGTTGGCTGACGAAAAGTAAATGTGGACTGTTCTTCCAATATCTTCTATATGCACCTCGGAATTTGATAAAGACTGGTGCATTGCAACCACACAAAGGGGATGCTGCCGTGAAATTCGAGGCATTATCAAGTGCTTGTCAAATTGTAAATGAGAGACTGATGAAGTGTGTACAGCCTACTCAAAAAAACAAAGCAGAGCTCATGCCTTTCAAGCAACATTTTTCAAATCATCATTAGAGTCGCGTCATGTAGCCTTACAATTTATTAAAAATCAAAACATATAGCCCAATGTATGTAGAACAATTCAAGTTACATGAATAACTCTAAATTAAGCATATAGGAGTGCTTATTTCTTTGTTAACAGCTCAGCAAAGGATAGCCGCATGTGCGCACTCCCTCAAATCGTTTGGAGAAAATATTATTTATATTTTATTCAGCCTTGTTCAATTGTATTCTTCATACTATAAAATAATGCCACAGAACTCTAAGCAAATCTTGTCTGCTAAATGAATTAGTGTAGCCCATAGCAATTTGGCATAGCCAGATCAGGACCTAACATAAGGACACCTCAGAGTATACTATTCTTCATATCATGCTTCTTTAGACCTGTCTGAAATAAATAATGGATTTATTGTGAAGGTGTAGGCTATATTACATGGATTTCTTAGAATACAAATGTAGATGTTCCAAAGGTCTGCATCAGTGGCTTGTAGGCTGTGTGGAAGCCAGGAGATGATACATTTGTTTATGTTAATTATGGTCAATTACCGTGAGACTGACAGTTTTTTGCTTGACAATCACCGACTGATGAAATTGTGTGACTGCCACAGCCTTAAACCTAGCTCAGATAGTACCTACCAATGTGTTGCTGAGTTGTAGTCATGCTGCAGCAAATGTACATTATCCCAGGAGCATTGGCAGTCACAATGTAAGTAACATAATTTAAGTCCCTTTAACTCCCCTGAATGCCTCTGTCGAGCCTACAGCTATTGTATACAGTAATCATGTGCCAATGAACCAGAGTGTTACTGTTAGCACTGAGGCGGTGTGCCCTAGTAGAAAGTCCACTATGTGCTATATTTTGATCAATGATGAGCTCACCCGTGATGTGAACTAATTCATATTGTAGTTTGTCAGCTGAGAGTTATACAAATACGACCGCTTATGTTGCGTCAATCTTTCCACATTTAGTGCTAGGACAAATGTAGCCTACATTTTTCTGATTTGGATTATTGTATTATGATTGATATTGCTGTGAATATCTGAACATTGCATCCAAAATAAACTGCTCACATTCTGGACATAACTCTGTAAGGACTGTGTTTGTGTAAATAGTTTCTGAATCAAGTGTGGCTAGCTCAAATGCTGATTGTTGCGTCATTCGAAACTGGCCATTCTAAATAAGCGTTCTAGTGTGATCGTATGCTTCAGGGACCACTGTAGAATGATCACACCCTTGTGATGGTACGTGTGAAAGGGTTAAAGAAATTGAATATTAATTCATTTAGAATTATATAAAAGCCCCTTAGGATCTGTGAGAAAATCTATTGGAAAATGCCCCTTAGATATTAATTTAGGGTCCTCCAATCGTTTAAATGTAATTATTGGCGGAGTCACGTCATTTAACTTAAAAAAAAATATATATATACTGTAGGCCTGCCATAGGCGGAATGAGTCTTACTAGTGTTGAGTAAGGTTCTGTTAAAAATGGTGTAGGTCTTATTTAAAGAGCATATGAAAGTTAGATGCAAAAGCCTACAACTATACTGTACTGCCGACGTTGTACAGCGTCATATTTTTAAATTGTTCTACATTGTGTCAGTGAAAACATCACAAACACGAAATAACACATATCAAATCAGTTAAACAATTCTTATTTGCAAGGACATCCTTCCTCCCCAACGGGGATTTGAACCCCGGTCTCCTGCATTCTGTTGTACAGACATGGCCTGCTCTCCCTTATGTAAGGAGTTAGGCACTTTCCATGTCCACTACAGTATGTATTGTAGACTGCACAGTAGCCTAATAAACAGATTTTGTTAATGACATTGTTACGCACGCCTCTTGGAGGGAATACAACACCCTGCTACATTCAACTCTCTGTGGAGTGAAAGTAGTATGTGACTGCAGGTGCGGGTAAGGATGACAGATGCAGAGAATTTTACCGATAACAGGGAATTTATTTCTTTCACATGGTAATTTGTGGAAAAGGGGCTGGACAGAATCAAAACTCCTACCTACTAAATCAAATGTATATAGCCCTTCTTACATCAGCTGATATCTCAAAGCGCTGTTCAGAAACCCAGCCTAAAACCCCAAACAGCAAGCAATGCAGGTGTAGAAGCACACTGGCTAGGAAAAACTCCCTAGAAAGGCCAAAACCTAGGAAGAAACCTAGAGAGGAACCAGGGCTATGAGGGGTGGTCAGTCCTCTTCTGGCTGGGCCGGGTGGAGATTATAACAGAACATGGCCAAGATGTTCAAATGTTCATAAATGACCAGCATGGTCAAATAATAATAATTACAGTAGATGTCGAGGGTGCAACAGGTCAGCACCTCAGGAGTAAATGTCAGTTGGCTTTTCATAGCCGATCATTGAGAGTATCTCTACTGCTCCTGCTGTCTCTAGAGAGTTGAAAACAGCAGGTCTAGGACAGGTAGCACGGCCGGTGAACAGGTCAGGGTTCCATAGCCGCAGGCAGAACAGTTGAAACTCGAGCAGCAGCACGGCCAGGTGGACTGGGGACAGCAAGGAGTCATCATGCCAGGTAGTCCTGAGCCATGGTCCCAGGGCTCAGGTCCCTCGAGAGAGAGAAAGAAAGAGAGAATTAGAGAGCATACTTAAATTCACACAGGACACCGGATAAGACAGGAGAAATACTCCAGATATAACAGACTGACCCTAGCCCCCCAACATAAACCACTTACCCATCTTATAAACTACTTACCCACCTGGCGCACTAACTAAATTACAAGGGATGGTCCGCCTAGGTCTTACCTAGCGTTCATAGACATAGTAAATACTATGGGTATATACACTGCTCAAAAAATAAAGGGAACACTTAAACAACACAATGTAACTCCAAGTCAATAACACTTCTGTGAAATCAAACTGTCCACTTAGAAAGCAACACTGATTGACAATACATTTCACATGCTGTTGTGCAAATGGTATAGACAACAGGTGGAAATTATAGGCAATTAGCAAGACACCCCCAATAAAGGAGTGGTTCTGCAGGGGGTGACCACAGACCACTTCTCAGTTCCTATGCTTCCTGGCTGATGATTTGGTCACTTTTGAATGCTGGCGGTGCTTTCACTCTAGTGGTAGCATGAGACAGAGTCTACAACCCACACAAGTGGCTGAGGTAGTGCAGCTCATCCAGGATAGCACATCAATGCGAGCTGTGGCAAGAAGGTTTGCTGTGTCTATCAGCGTAGTGTCCAGAGCTTGGAGGTGCTACCAGGAGACAGGCCAGTACATCAGGAGACGTGGAGGCAGCCGTAGGAGGGCAACAACCCAGCAGCAGGACCGCTACCTCCGCCTTTGTGCAAGGAGGAGCAGGAGGAGCACTTCCAGGGCCCTGCAAAATGACCTCCAGCAGGCCACAAATGTGCATGTGTCTGCTCAAACGGTCAGAAACAGACTCCATGAGGGTGATATGAGGGCCTGACGTCCACAGGTTGGGGTTGTGCTTACAGCCCAACACCGTGCAGGAAGTTTGGCATTAGCCAGAGAACACCAAGATTGGCAAATTCGCTACTGGTGCCCTGTGCTCTTCACAGATGAAAGCAGGCTCACACTGAGCACAGGTGACAGACGTGACAGAGTCTGGAGATGCTGTGGAGAATGTTCTGCTGCCTGCAACACCCTCCAGCATGACCGGTTTGGTGGTGGGTCAGTCATGGTGTGGGGTGGCATTTCTTTGGGGGGCCGCACAGACCTCCATGTGCTCGCCAGAGGTAGCCTGACTGCCATTAGGTACCGAGATGAGATCCTCAGACCCCTTGTGAGACCATATGCTGGTGCGGTTGGCCCTGGGTTCCTCCTAATGCAAGACAATGCTAGACCTCATGTGGCTGGAGTGTCAGCAGTTCCTGCAAGAGGAAGGCATTGATGCTATGTACTGGCCCGCCCGTTCCCCAGACCTGAATCCAATTGAGCACATCTGGGACATCATGTCTCGCTCCATCCACCAACGCCACGTTGCACCACAGACTGTCCAGGAGTTGGCGGATGCTTTAGTCCAGGTCTGGGAGGAGATCCCTCAGGAGACCATCCGTGAAGTCATCAGGAGCATGCCCAGGCGTTGTAGGGAGGTCATACAGGCACGTGGAGGCCACACACACTACTGAGCCTCATTTTAACCTGTCTAAGATATTGGTTCCCAATTGGGGATCAACCCTCCCACGTTCAGCTGAAACGGTGGCGCATGGAACGCAAAAATATTCTTAAAAATATTTAACCTCCACACATCAACAAGTCCAATAGCTCAAATGAAAGATAAACACCTTGTTCATCTAGCCAGCAAGTCAGATTTCTAAAATGTTTTACGGCGAAAACATAGCACATATATATGTAAAACCACCACCAGACAAAGCTCATTTGAATAGCCAAAACATGCAATCAACAAACGCAGGATTAAAAAATAAATCGCTCACTAACCTTTTGAAAATCTTCATCAGATGACAGTAATATGACATGTTACACAGTACATATTTTTTTTTTCAATAATATGCCATTTATATCCATAAATGTCCATTTACAGTGAGTTCACGTTCAGAAATTACTCAAAAATGCCCGCAGGAAATCTATGTAGCGCGGCAAGATAACGTAAATAGACATCATAAACTTTGACTAAATATACATGTTCTACATATAGTTAGAAAGATACACTGCTTCTTTATGCAACCGCTTTGTTAGATTTATTTTTAACGTTACAGAAATCGCACACTATTCAATATGCTGAGACAGCGCTCAGTTCCAAGCTACATTTCTACGTAATGTTGGAGTCAACAGAAACACAGATTTAAGCATAAATATTCCCTTACCTTCGATGGTCTTCGTTCAGAATGTTCTGGAAGGCTTCATACTTACCCAATACATCGTTTGGTTTCAAGTCTTGCGTCTTTGTATTAGCTACTGCTAATAACATCAGCTGAAATGCACCCAAAACGTCCTCTGGTCCGGAAAAGTTGCGCATCAAAACTTCAAAATTACATATTATATGTCGACTAAACAGGTCAAACTAAGTGCAGAAGCAAGCTTTATGATGTTTTAGACACGCAAAACAAACTTCAATTCAATCGGCCATCGTCTGCCCTTCTCTTGAGTGCTGGAACAAAGGAATGGCTGGGACCAATTCGCGCCCCTGCGCACAGCCTATTCTCTCGTGGCACGCACTAATTTCACTCCCATAGGGTCAATTCTCACGGGATTTGAACGATTCAAAGCTCTACTGAAAGAGGACATCTAGCGGAAGAGATAGAAAGTGTCCCCAGAATTATAACTGGTTGGGAAGGGTGGGGGCCATGACGTCAAAGTTGCTCCAACTTTCATGGCCACAAAAACTAGTTTGGAAGAATGCCTGCCCTGTGAGTTCTGCTATACTTACAGACATAATTCCAACGGTTTTAGAATCTTTAGAGTGTTTTCTATCCAATAATATATTTGCATATATTAGCCATTTGACAGATTTTTTTTTCAGTTTAATAGGGGTACCCAATCTCTCCAAAGGGGGCATATGTCTGCCATATCCTTAACAGGTTCTTGTTTTAAGGACATTACATCAAAGTTGGATCAGCCTGTAGTGTGGTTTTCCACTTTAATTTTGAATGTGACTCCAAATCCAGACCTCCATCGGTTGATAAATTTGATTTCCATTGATAATTTGTGATTTTGTTGTCAGCACATTCAACTATGTAAAGAAAAAAGTATTTAATAAGAATATTTCATTCATTCAGATCTAGGATGTGTTATTTTAGTGTTCCCTTTATTTTTTGGAGCAGTGTATATGTCTGCAGGCCTCTTGCCTAAGCACTCCCAAGGTGCCTTCCTCTTCCCCCTTGGGAACAAAAGTTAAATTACTAACGTAAGTAAACAATTTCAATAAACCCAAAAAGCATTAAGTTCTATGGCATACACATACCTCTGCAGGACCGTTTACAAAATACTGGCAACAAATTATACAGACCAACAACGAAACACAGGACATACCAAGAAGCTCTCTCTCCTAACAAAGGAACACTGGCTTTTATCCTGCTGCAGAAGGAGTTTGTAATTGAAGACAGCTGTATCTCCTGTCGAGAGGGCGGGGTCAGATCTCCACTCATCGATGGGGCCGACCAATCAGCTGCTTCTAATCCAGGAAGCCATTTCCTGAAATACATACATATACACAAACCCACAACACAGAAACTGGGGAACGTAAAATAAATAATGATATAAAAAAATACTCTTTCAAAATGCAGATGTTGATTTAGTTACGGATCCATATCGAATTACTATGGGAATAAATATCACTGATTTACAGAAATATTGGAACAAAATTGTCTAATAAAGGCAAACAATTTAGAATCCTTCAATCCTGTTGCCTACTCCCGACCGTCACGTTGTACAGTGCCATATTTTCCATCTCATCCTAATGGACACCCTGAGGGTTTTGTTTTTCATTTTTTTCTGAATAGAAACTCCAATAATATTAATCAAATGAATTAAGCCAAATTTCTTAATCAGTCCCAAATATTATGTTATTACAAAAAAGGTTTTACATTTTCTGGTAATGCCAATACGGAATTACTATCCTATTACTATGTTTCTCAAAGATGCCCTCTGGTGGTCAAACTAGCAGTAACCTGCAGTAACAGCAAAAACGGCTGACAATTAAATGATGTGCCACAAAATGCTGCAGCAACACGCAAGGTGTGCCGCAGTATGACGCAACTTTTAAGAAAGCGGAGCAGTGCTTTATTATGGACAGACTTCTCCCCATTTTAACTACTGTTGCATCAACATGTTTTGACCATGACAGTTTACAATCCAGGGTTACTCTAAGCAGTTTAGTCTCCTCAACTTACTCAATTTCCACATTATTCATTACAATCTGTATTTGAGGTTTAGGATTTAGGTTATGATTTGTCCCAAATACAATGCTTTTTGTTTAAGAAATATTTAGGACTTACTTATTTCTTGCCACCCGTTCTGAAATTAACTGCAGCTTTTTGTTAACAACACTATCAACAAGGCAGGTTCTACAGACTCTAGTTTTGGCGCATGTGGTCAGGTGCCACAAAGTGGGACTTAGGAAAATTAAAATTGGCTCAGAACAGGGAAGCATGGCTGGCCCTTAAATGTACACAGGGATCTAACTTTAAGATGACATTCTCTCATGGCTCAAAGTAGAGGAGAGATTGACTTCATTACTACTTGTTTTTGTAATAAGTATGGACATGCGGAATGCACTATGGAAGGTGCACAGTACTACATAGAGCAATGGATACATTGAACTCTATTCCACATCAGGCAACTGATGCAAGCAGTAGAATCACATAAAAAGAAACTGATGAAAATACACCTTATGTCACATGGGATGACGCTGGAGAAAAGAAGCAGGTACAAGTAAAACATTTAATATAGAATGGACATGGAATGAGGCGGTAACAATCAATGCAGCATTGGGGAACAGAGCAAGGGAACAGACAAATATAGGGGAGGAAATAAACAGATGAGTGAGTCCAAGTAAGTCCAATATCACTGATGCGCGTGACGAGGGAAGGCAGGTGTGCGTAATAGAGGATAGGAGTGAGTGATGCATGGCAGCCTGGCTCCCTCAAGTGCCGGGGGTGAGCAGACGTGACAGTACCCCCCCCCTTTAGGGGCGCCACCCAGTCCCACCTGGGCCAACCGGCCGAGACATGGGCACTGGGCAAGCCGGTTGGGGCTTGAGAGCCCAACGAACCGGCAGGAGCGTGAGAGCCTGGCGAGCCGGTTGAGGCATGGAAGCCCGACAAGACGCCTGTAGATCCCGCTGCAGCGAGGGAGACGTGATGCAGGGCAACCTGGCGCCCTCGAGCACCAGGGGGGGAAGAGCAGGAGCAGACGTGACACCTTATGGAACAGCGGGGACTGTGAAGAGGCACAGACACACACTTACACATACACATGATCCTTCCCTGCACTCCTCACACATTTACACATGGATTTTGTATTGTAGATTTTGTATTGTGGTACTAGAGTAGTGGCCTGAGGTCACACACTTAATGCGTTGTGAAAAGTGATGTGACGTGTACTGAACAAAAATATAAACGAACATGCAACAATTTTACTAAGTTACAGTTAATAAAAGGAAATCAGTCGATTTAATAAAATTAATTAGGCCCTAATCTATGGATTTCACACAACTTGACAGGGCGCAGCCATGGGTTGGCATGGGAAGGCATAGGCCCACCCACTTGGAATCTAGGCCCACCCACTGGAGAGCCAGGCCCAGCCAATCAGAATAAGTTTTTCCCCACAAAACGGCTTTATTACAGACTGAAATACTCCTCAGTTTCATCTGCTGTCCAGATGTCTTGGTTCAGATGATCATGCATGTGAAGAAGCCGGATGTGGAGGTCCTGGGCTGGCATGGTTAAATATGGTCTGTGGTTGTGAGGCCGATTTTACGTACTGCCACATTCTCTAAAACGGGGTTGGAGGTAGATTACGGTAGAGAAATTAACATTACATTCTCAACGCAGCAGCTCTGGTGGACCTTCCAGCAGTCAGAATGCCATTTGCGCACTCCCCCAGAACTTGAGACATCTATGGCATTGTGTTCTGTGGCAAAACTTCTCATTTTAGTGGCCTTTTATTGTCCCCAGCACAAGGTGCACCTGTGTAATGATAATGCTGTTTAATCAGCTTCTTGAGACTGTCAGATGGATGGATTGTCTTGACAGGGATGTAAACAAATCTGTTTCTCGGGTGTTTCATTTTAGCTCATGAAACATGAGACCAACACGTTACATGTTGTTTATATTTTTGTTCAGTATAATGTTTTTAATTGTATATAACTGCCTTAATGTTGCTGGACACCAGGATCAGGATCCTTAATATTTACAAAGACAAATGTGTATTTTTACTCGCAGTTCCTGGAAAGCCAAGTTGCTATCTATCATTTTCTTTTGTGCCCTTTTGGAGTACCATTTCTCCCCTACTAATTTTCAACAGCAGCAGTAGTTTGGTAGTTCTGTGCTCTTCACAGATGAAAGCAGGCTCACACTGAGCACATGTGACAGACGTGACAGAGTCTGGAGATGCTGTGGAGAATGTTCTGCTGCCTGCAACACCCTCCAGCATGACCGGTTTGGTGGTGGGTCAGTCATGGTGTGGGGTGGCATTTCTTTGGGGGGCCGCACAGACCTCCATGTGCTCGCCAGAGGTAGCCTGACTGCCATTAGGTACCGAGATGAGATCCTCAGACCCCTTGTGAGACCATATGCTGGTGCGGTTGGCCCTGGGTTCCTCCTAATGCAAGACAATGCTAGACCTCATGTGGCTGGAGTGTCAGCAGTTCCTGCAAGAGGAAGGCATTGATGCTATGTACTGGCCCGCCCGTTCCCCAGACCTGAATCCAATTGAGCACATCTGGGACATCATGTCTCGCTCCATCCACCAACGCCACGTTGCACCACAGACTGTCCAGGAGTTGGCGGATGCTTTAGTCCAGGTCTGGGAGGAGATCCCTCAGGAGACCATCCGTGAAGTCATCAGGAGCATGCCCAGGCGTTGTAGGGAGGTCATACAGGCACGTGGAGGCCACACACACTACTGAGCCTCATTTTAACCCATCTAAGATATTGGTTCCCAATTGGGGATCAACCCTCCCACGTTCAGCTGAAACGGTGGCGCATGGAACGCAAAAATATTCTTAAAAATATTTAACCTCCACACATCAACAAGTCCAATAGCTCAAATGAAAGATAAACACCTTGTTCATCTAGCCAGCAAGTCAGATTTCTAAAATGTTTTACGGCGAAAACATAGCACATATATGTAAAACCACCACCAGACACAGCTCATTTGAATAGCCAAAACATGCAATCAACAAACGCAGGATTAAAAAATAAATCGCTCACTAACCTTTTGAAAATCTTCATCAGATGACAGTAATATGACATGTTACACAGTACATATTTTTTTTTTCAATAATATGCCATTTATATCCATAAATGTCCATTTACAGTGAGTTCACGTTCAGAAATTACTCAAAAATGCCCGCAGGAAATCTATGTAGCGCGGCAAGATAACGTAAATAGACATCATAAACTTTGACTAAATATACATGTTCTACATATAGTTAGAAAGATACACTGCTTCTTTATGCAACCGCTTTGTTAGATTTATTTTTAACGTTACAGAAATCGCACACTATTCAATATGCTGAGACAGCGCTCAGTTCCAAGCTACATTTCTACGTAATGTTGGAGTCAACAGAAACACAGATTTAAGCATAAATATTCCCTTACCTTCGATGGTCTTCGTTCAGAATGTTCTGGAAGGCTTCATACTTACCCAATACATCGTTTGGTTTCAAGTCTTGCGTCTTTGTATTAGCTACTGCTAATAACATCAGCTGAAATGCACCCAAAACGTCCTCTGGTCCGGAAAAGTTGCGCATCAAAACTTCAAAATTACATATTATATGTCGACTAAACAGGTCAAACTAAGTGCAGAAGCAAGCTTTATGATGTTTTAGACACGCAAAACAAACTTCAATTCAATCGGCCATCGTCTGCCCTTCTCTTGAGTGCTGGAACAAAGGAATGGCTGGGACCAATTCGCGCCCCTGCGCACAGCCTATTCTCTCGTGGCACGCACTAATTTCACTCCCATAGGGTCAATTCTCACGGGATTTGAACGATTCAAAGCTCTACTGAAAGAGGACATCTAGCGGAAGAGATAGAAAGTGTCCCCAGAATTATAACTGGTTGGGAAGGGTGGGGGCCATGACGTCAAAGTTGCTCCAACTTTCATGGCCACAAAAACTAGTTTGGAAGAATGCCTGCCCTGTGAGTTCTGCTATACTTACAGACATAATTCCAACGGTTTTAGAATCTTTAGAGTGTTTTCTATCCAATAATATATTTGCATATATTAGCCATTTGACAGATTTTTTTTTCAGTTTAATAGGGGTACCCAATCTCTCCAAAGGGGGCATATGTCTGCCATATCCTTAACAGGTTCTTGTTTTAAGGACATTACATCAAAGTTGGATCAGCCTGTAGTGTGGTTTTCCACTTTAATTTTGAATGTGACTCCAAATCCAGACCTCCATCGGTTGATAAATTTGATTTCCATTGATAATTTGTGATTTTGTTGTCAGCACATTCAACTATGTAAAGAAAAAAGTATTTAATAAGAATATTTCATTCATTCAGATCTAGGATGTGTTATTTTAGTGTTCCCTTTATTTTTTGGAGCAGTGTATATGTCTGCAGGCCTCTTGCCTAAGCACTCCCAAGGTGCCTTCCTCTTCCCCCTTGGGAACAAAAGTTAAATTACTAACGTAAGTAAACAATTTCAATAAACCCAAAAAGCATTAAGTTCTATGGCATACACATACCTCTGCAGGACCGTTTACAAAATACTGGCAACAAATTATACAGACCAACAACGAAACACAGGACATACCAAGAAGCTCTCTCTCCTAACAAAGGAACACTGGCTTTTATCCTGCTGCAGAAGGAGTTTGTAATTGAAGACAGCTGTATCTCCTGTCGAGAGGGCGGGGTCAGATCTCCACTCATCGATGGGGCCGACCAATCAGCTGCTTCTAATCCAGGAAGCCATTTCCTGAAATACATACATATACACAAACCCACAACACAGAAACTGGGGAACGTAAAATAAATAATGATATAAAAAAATACTCTTTCAAAATGCAGATGTTGATTTAGTTACGGATCCATATCGAATTACTATGGGAATAAATATCACTGATTTACAGAAATATTGGAACAAAATTGTCTAATAAAGGCAAACAATTTAGAATCCTTCAATCCTGTTGCCTACTCCCGACCGTCACGTTGTACAGTGCCATATTTTCCATCTCATCCTAATGGACACCCTGAGGGTTTTGTTTTTCATTTTTTTCTGAATAGAAACTCCAATAATATTAATCAAATGAATTAAGCCAAATTTCTTAATCAGTCCCAAATATTATGTTATTACAAAAAAGGTTTTACATTTTCTGGTAATGCCAATACGGAATTACTATCCTATTACTATGTTTCTCAAAGATGCCCTCTGGTGGTCAAACTAGCAGTAACCTGCAGTAACAGCAAAAACGGCTGACAATTAAATGATGTGCCACAAAATGCTGCAGCAACACGCAAGGTGTGCCGCAGTATGACGCAACTTTTAAGAAAGCGGAGCAGTGCTTTATTATGGACAGACTTCTCCCCATTTTAACTACTGTTGCATCAACATGTTTTGACCATGACAGTTTACAATCCAGGGTTACTCTAAGCAGTTTAGTCTCCTCAACTTACTCAATTTCCACATTATTCATTACAATCTGTATTTGAGGTTTAGGATTTAGGTTATGATTTGTCCCAAATACAATGCTTTTTGTTTAAGAAATATTTAGGACTTACTTATTTCTTGCCACCCGTTCTGAAATTAACTGCAGCTTTTTGTTAACAACACTATCAACAAGGCAGGTTCTACAGACTCTAGTTTTGGCGCATGTGGTCAGGTGCCACAAAGTGGGACTTAGGAAAATTAAAATTGGCTCAGAACAGGGAAGCATGGCTGGCCCTTAAATGTACACAGGGATCTAACTTTAAGATGACATTCTCTCATGGCTCAAAGTAGAGGAGAGATTGACTTCATTACTACTTGTTTTTGTAATAAGTATGGACATGCGGAATGCACTATGGAAGGTGCACAGTACTACATAGAGCAATGGATACATTGAACTCTATTCCACATCAGGCAACTGATGCAAGCAGTAGAATCACATAAAAAGAAACTGATGAAAATACACCTTATGTCACATGGGATGACGCTGGAGAAAAGAAGCAGGTACAAGTAAAACATTTAATATAGAATGGACATGGAATGAGGCGGTAACAATCAATGCAGCATTGGGGAACAGAGCAAGGGAACAGACAAATATAGGGGAGGAAATAAACAGATGAGTGAGTCCAAGTAAGTCCAATATCACTGATGCGCGTGACGAGGGAAGGCAGGTGTGCGTAATAGAGGATAGGAGTGAGTGATGCATGGCAGCCTGGCTCCCTCAAGTGCCGGGGGTGAGCAGACGTGACAGTACCCCCCCCCTTTAGGGGCGCCACCCAGTCCCACCTGGGCCAACCGGCCGAGACATGGGCACTGGGCAAGCCGGTTGGGGCTTGAGAGCCCAACGAACCGGCAGGAGCGTGAGAGCCTGGCGAGCCGGTTGAGGCATGGAAGCCCGACAAGACGCCTGTAGATCCCGCTGCAGCGAGGGAGACGTGATGCAGGGCAACCTGGCGCCCTCGAGCACCAGGGGGGGAAGAGCAGGAGCAGACGTGACACCTTATGGAACAGCGGGGACTGTGAAGAGGCACAGACACACACTTACACATACACATGATCCTTCCCTGCACTCCTCACACATTTACACATGGATTTTGTATTGTAGATTTTGTATTGTGGTACTAGAGTAGTGGCCTGAGGTCACACACTTAATGCGTTGTGAAAAGTGATGTGACGTGTACTGAACAAAAATATAAACGAACATGCAACAATTTTACTAAGTTACAGTTAATAAAAGGAAATCAGTCGATTTAATAAAATTAATTAGGCCCTAATCTATGGATTTCACACAACTTGACAGGGCGCAGCCATGGGTTGGCATGGGAAGGCATAGGCCCACCCACTTGGAATCTAGGCCCACCCACTGGAGAGCCAGGCCCAGCCAATCAGAATAAGTTTTTCCCCACAAAATGGCTTTATTACAGACTGAAATACTCCTCAGTTTCATCTGCTGTCCAGATGTCTTGGTTCAGATGATCATGCATGTGAAGAAGCCGGATGTGGAGGTCCTGGGCTGGCATGGTTAAATATGGTCTGTGGTTGTGAGGCCGATTTTACGTACTGCCACATTCTCTAAAACGGGGTTGGAGGTAGATTACGGTAGAGAAATTAACATTACATTCTCAACGCAGCAGCTCTGGTGGACCTTCCAGCAGTCAGAATGCCATTTGCGCACTCCCCCAGAACTTGAGACATCTATGGCATTGTGTTCTGTGGCAAAACTTCTCATTTTAGAGTGGCCTTTTATTGTCCCCAGCACAAGGTGCACCTGTGTAATGATAATGCTGTTTAATCAGCTTCTTGAGACTGTCAGATGGATGGATTGTCTTGACAGGGATGTAAACAAATCTGTTTCTCGGGTGTTTCATTTTAGCTCATGAAACATGAGACCAACACGTTACATGTTGTTTATATTTTTGTTCAGTATAATGTTTTTAATTGTATATAACTGCCTTAATGTTGCTGGACACCAGGATCAGGATCCTTAATATTTACAAAGACAAATGTGTATTTTTACTCGCAGTTCCTGGAAAGCCAAGTTGCTATCTATCATTTTCTTTTGTGCCCTTTTGGAGTACCATTTCTCCCCTACTAATTTTCAACAGCAGCAGTAGTTTGGTAGAGGAAAGTCGGCATGAGAGTGTAGGTGGCAGACAGTGGTTTTAGGAGTACAGTAGGCCTCTGTCTGTATCAGCAGGAGGTATTTAGAACACATTATATTACTTTTTGTGATAGGAATGAAATATAAATAATTAGATTTGTCTTTGTTTTATTTACCTTTGATCCTAATTCATGTTTTTTTTAAACATGCAAACATTCCCTAATAAGCGAAACAGCTAAAGACACTATTCATCACTAATGTGAAAGTACAGTCTAATGGGTCTGTAAGACACATCTATTAGCAGACATATTCATCGATATCCAGAGAACTTTCTTTTCTTTTAATGACTCCACAGCATTATTTCCCGAGGTGGTAAATTATTAAACTTAAGGCCTTGCTTGGACAGAGAGGAAAGAGTCACATTTATCTCTCCTTCATTTCCAATTCATCATCTCCTCCATATTAACTCTCTCTTCTTCCACATCACAGGGAATATTATTTTAATCAGATGGATGATTTATTCCATTTAAATTTGGTCTTCTTCCCCTGATGGAACCTACGCTTTGTGAGAGAGAGACGGAGAAAGGGAATATTTAGCTCAAAAGAGATGGTCGAGAGAGAAGATGAAAAAAATGCAATTTATAGAGAGAGGGAGAGTTTGAGAGAGGTAGACACCTGTGAGAGTGACCTCTATTTGAATGAATAAAGATAGGGTCTTCATATATACCACTATTGTCCCATCACTAACAACCATTCATTATTAACAGGTTGACTTTTAAGTTGCTTTTAAAGAGAAATAGCCTAGCAGGCTTCTGAGAAGGCTCTGCTTGAGTTGCTGCTAGTGTAATGCAGTGGCAGTGTATTGTCCTCTCTCAAACCCTAGAGGACACTGTTTGGGGATCATGCACTAGTAGTCTTGTGTTTACCAAATAATGGGTTGGAACCTAGCTTGATCCCAGAAATGTTTGTGCGATCTTGCCAAGTGTAAGACATCAAACATATTTAGGACCAGGTTAGTTGGAACACACTCTTGGCTTCGAGGGTTGCAGCTTATAGTGTGAAAACTGGTTAAAGACATTATTGATTAGATTAGTTGTTCACTTTGATGGTCTCCTAAAAACATTTTGAAGACAGCCTTGAAACACTCAAAAACATTTGGGAATCACAGCCTTGTATTGGTCTTTTATTTTTATTTTTTACCTGTTTAGCAACTTGTTTCCAGGAAATTAACCCACTGATATGACATATAGACTCTGTCAATCACCACATCCTCATCGGCAGACTCAACAGCCTTGGTTTCTCAAATGATTGCCTTGCCTGGTTCACCAACTACTTCTCTGATAGAGTTCAGTGTGTCAAATCGGAGGGTCTGTTGTCCGGACCTCTGGCAGTCTCTATGGGGGTGCCACAGGGTTCAATTCTTGGACCGACTCTCTTCTCTGTATACATCAATGAGGTCGCTCTTGCTGCTGGTGAGTCTCTGATCCACCTCTACGCAGACGACACCATTCTGTATACTTCCGGCCCTTCTTTGGACACTGTGTTAACAACCCTCCAGGCAAGCTTCAATGCCATACAACTCTCCTTCCGTGGCCTCCAATTGCTCTTAAATACAAGTAAAACTAAATGCATGCTCTTCAACCGATCGCTACCTGCACCTACCCGCCTGTCCAACATCACTACTCTGGACGGCTCTGACTTAGAATACGTGGACAACTACAAATACTTAGGTGTCTGGTTAGACTGTAAACTCTCCTTCCAGACCCATATCAAACATCTCCAATCCAAAGTTAAATCTAGAATTGGCTTCCTATTTCGCAACAAAGCATCCTTCACTCATGCTGCCAAACATACCCTTGTAAAACTGACCATCCTACCAATCCTCGACTTTGGCGATGTCATTTACAAAATAGCCTCCAATACCCTACTCAACAAATTGGATGCAGTCTATCACAGTGCAATCCGTTTTGTCACCAAAGCCCCATATACTACCCACCATTGCGACCTGTACGCTCTCGTTGGCTGGCCCTCGCTTCATACTCGTCACCAAACCCACTGGCTCCATGTCATCTACAAGACCCTGCTAGGTAAAGTCCCCCCTTATCTCAGCTCGCTGGTCACCATAGCATCTCCCACCTGTAGCACATGCTCCAGCAGGTATATCTCTCTAGTTACCCCCAAAACCAATTATTTCTTTGGCCGCCTCTCTTTCCAGTTCTCTGCTGCCAATGACTGGAACAAACTACAAAAATCTCTGAAACTGGAAACACTTATCTCCCTCACTAGCTTTAAGCACCAACTGTCAGAGCAGCTCACAGATTACTGCACCTGTACATAGCCCACCTATAATTTAGCCCAAACAACTACCTCTTTCCCAACTGTTTTTAATTTATTTATTTATTTTGCTGCTTTGCACCCCATTATTTTTATTTCTACTTTGCACATCTTCCATTGCAAAACTACCATTCCAGTGTTTTACTTGCTATATTGTATTTACCTTGCCACCATGGCCTTTTTTGCCTTTACCTCCCTTCTCACCTCATTTGCTCACATTGTATATAGACTTGTTTATACTGTATTATTGACTGTATGTTTGTTTTACTCCATGTGTAACTCTGTGTCGTTGTATCTGTCGAACTGCTTTGCTTTATCTTGGCCAGGTCGCAATTGTAAATGAGAACTTGTTCTCAACTTGCCTACCTGGTTAAATAAAGGTAAAATAAATAAAATAAAATAAAATAAATATCTTCACCTGAGTAAACATCATGTTATTGGTAACAGTGACCTATTCCTCAGGGGCATTTGATCCGATGTTGGTTGTAGCAGAGAAGCGCTGCGTGGAGAAGGACAGATTATTTGTTCGCCGGAGAAGTCACTCGACAATGATCTATTCTATACTGGCCATGAAACCGCTTTCCCTGGCTGCGCCCCAAATGGCAACCTATATAGTGCACTACATTTGACTTTATGGGCCCTGGTCAAAAGTAGTGCACAATATCTATAAGGGCACAAGGCGAGACCCAAATGCAGACAGAGGAGGCAGACGGTTAGAGTCCAAGATGCTTATTAATAATCCAAAAGGGGTAGGCAGAATGGTCATGGACAGGCATAAGTTCAGAGTTCCAGAGGTACAGAATGGCAGGCAGGCTCAAGGTCAGGGCAGGCAGAATGGTCAGGCAGGCAGGAATGGAGTCCAGAAAAACAGACAAAGGTCAAAACCGGGAGGAAAGTAAAATAATAGAAAATCAGGAGCACAGGAAAAACACGCTGGTTGACATGAACATACAAGACGAACTGGCACAGAGAGACAGGAAACACAGGGATAAATACACCAGAAAAAATAAGCAACACCTGGAGGGGGTGGAGACAATCACAAGGACAGGTGAAACAGATCAGGGCGTCGCAATATCATGATATTACCATGGCAACTCAGTTTACTTTAATATACCTGTATGATAATATCATTAGCCTATATAGAAAAAATAAGCTAGAATTAACACCATTAACTTAAAATTATTTTGTTATAAATATGTAACACTTTTGCATACTGTACTCCTTTACCCTACATTGATCTACTATAATAAACTCCAATATGACAGTATTACACAACTGGGAGTGTTTGTTCACACAGTTTAAACATGGATTACCAAACACTTGCCTACACAGCATGTAGACAGAAAAGGAGGATGGAAAATGTTATTCCTGAGAGGAACCTTGGCGACACAAATCAAGCACATAGCCACAATGGACTGTTCTGTGGTAGGCACCACACTGCCATAATGACAAGGGCTTCTTACAGCAAGTGAGTGTGTGTGTGTGCGCCTGTGTGCCCCATAGCTCTGATCTACAATACAGAGAGTAAGTGTGAAATGAGACCTGGGTCATTTAATGCAGTAGGCTTTTACTACACTTTACACAACCACTGTTTTAATACCACACTCTGTGGATGAAACTGTGTGGTCAGATCTGACTGACGCCACCTGTGACTAGGTCAATGTTTACAGGACAAGAGGAAAACAATGTGCTGTTTGTTTGTCTGAAAGGTCTGGTAGACAGTCGCTGTGCCAGAGCCACTGATAAGAGAGCTCTTATAGCCTTCATTCACTCTCATCTAATTCAGCCTCTTGTATACCTGCCAGTTTTTCTTATAACTTCAAACAATAAGTGTTGTAAAATAGTTGCTGCAACAATGGCATCCCATTGACTGTGCTACCAGGCATCAGTACCCTTGTTGATTAATGTGTTCTATTGTTCTGTTCTGCCATGCATGTTAATATCTCTGCATGTCAGCTGCAGGTGGATCAATGTGGAACGCATTCATTCATTCAAGCACTTTGCTTAGTGCTGTTACTCAGTAACACCTCATATCATATTTTTAACACTAGGAAGTGTATGTAGTTTACACCAATGGTGTTATGCAATAACTCATATTGTTTTTTGGAACATTATGACACATTATGACGTGGTCATGACCATGTCATAATGTCATAACAGCTGATATAACTTGTCATAACCAGTTATAATGTGGTCATAACACTGTCATGAGATGTATTTAGACCTGTTGTGACATATATTACATTATTTTATGACGGGTTGTGACACCTACATAAGAGTGTCAAAACCTACCACGGTAGTTATTTTATGACTGGTTATGACACCTATAAAAGAGTGTCAAAACCAACAAAACACACCACACTAACCAAAACATTCCATTACACCATAAACATACTGTTGACACATAGGCTACACAGACATTAATGTCAGACATGCACCTATCCCAATGCTCTGTTGTTGATATCTGGGATGAATGCAGGAGCAGATTTCAGCAGCAGGACAAGACACCCTATTTTTGACGGATGATTGAAATAATGGCATGTACGTGATAGGCCTATCTGGCTTTTATGATTATGATGGTCATAATGCGTCATAATATTCTTAGTCCAAGTAAAATGACACAGAATTGTCATAATGCTTCATGACAGTGTCATAAAGTGTATTTAAAATATGATGAAAAACATGACTGTAAAGAATCCATTATAACAACAACAACAAAGGATTTAAGAAACAAACTTTTAAATGAAAGGAAACTTCTTGGCAGGGAAAAACATGTGGGTTTTGACACTTAAGTAGGTTTCCTAACCAGCCATAAAATAACGCCGTACATGTCACAACAGGGGTAATTATATGGGTCATGGCAGCTGACATGGTTATGACCTTGTCATAAAGTGTTATAACATTGGGTGTCAAGTAAAGTGTTAACCTTTGGTAAACACTAGGAAGTGTATTATAGTTTGCACCAATACAGTATGTTTTAACCATTATGCCCAGAGGTCCATATCTCTGGACAAGGTCGCTCAGTGTTGGGTTAAGGATGTTACAATATTATTCACAAGTTGTTATTGTCACATGCTTTATGTAAGCATTTACAAAGACTTCAGGGACCTCATTTATAACCGTTGTGTCAATTTAACAATACATATTTGTGAAAGACATTTCTGAAAAGACTGCACAAGCAGAAAAATGTTGGTCTTATGTAGCAACATTTGAAATTTGTAAAAAAAAATTAGAGAAAAGTAGAGACTCAGAGCTACAAAATTGTATGTCATATACTGCATTTTTGAGGAACAATGCGAAAATAATTATGCTTTGAAAGTTGATAAACTTGTAAATTCACTTTTGAGAAAAGAGCCTTTGAATGTTTTGGAACCTGCTGGAGAGCTCTCCTTTGTCTATATCCATTCAGCATTGTTCATACCCTCTTAAAGTTCAAATCAAACTTTATTTGTCACATGCGCTGAATACAACAAGTATAGACTTTACCGTGAAACGCTTACTTACAAGCCCTTATAACCAACAGTGCAGTTGAGGAGCCTTTTGGTCCTAGACTTGACGCTCCGGTACATTTTGCCGTGAGGTAGAAGAGAAAACAGTCTATAACTTGGGTGACTGGAGACTCTGACAATTGTATGGGCTTTCCTCTGACACAGCCTATTGCACAGGTCCTGGACGACAGGGAGCTTGGCCCCAGTGATGAACTAGGCCGTTCGCACTACCCTCCTTAGCGCCTTACTGTCAGATGCTGTAACGGCTTTCTTCTGTGGACGAAGGAGAGGACCAAAGAGCAGGGTGGTTAGTGTTCATCATGTTTAATAAAGACGGTAAACGTGAACACTACAAAATACAAAACAACAAATGTGAAAAACTGAAACAGTTCTGTCTGGTGCAGACACACGAAGACAGAAGACAACCACCCACAAAAACCCAACACAAAACAGGCTACCTAAATATGGTTCCCAATCAGAGACAATGACGAACACCTGCCTTGGATTGAGAACCATATCAGGCCAAACATAGAAACGGGAAAAATAGACACACAACATAGAATGCCCACTCAGCTCACGTCCTGACCAACACTAAAACAAAGAAAACACAAAAGAACTATGGTCAGAACGTGACAGATGCCGAGCAGTTGTCATACCAGGCGGTGATGCAACCGGCCAGGATGCTATCGATGGTGCAGCTGTAGAACCTTTTGAGGATCTGGGGAACTTGAAACTCTCGACCCACTCCACTGCAGCCCCGTCGATGTTAATGGGGTTCTGTTCTACCGCCTATTCCTGTAGTCCACGATCAGCTCCTTTGTCTTACTCATGGTGTAGAACGCTGGTGTAGAACGCTGAGCTGTAGTCAATGAACAGCATTCTCACATAGGTGTTCCTTTTGTCCAGGTGAGAAAGGTGTCATGACGTTGGCCTGGGGGTAGGTTTATGACAGTCATAAATACCTCTTCCCCCCTTTTTCCTCTCTCTACCCTACTGATGTTAAATTTGCAAAACCCTTGGTTAACATAGAGATTCTGGGAACATCAGAAGGTGGGGGGAAATTAACTATATTCTGGTAATCCTACCAATTGAACATATGCGGTGGTACTTAATGAATATGATGTCAGTTCGGTTGTCATCTGAGACATTCTCATCAATGATAAGATGACATAAACTCTACATTGGAAAGTCTACACATCAGAGTTATCGGATTCACATGGAATTGTTGTTCAACTTAAATGTTTGAATATGAAATTATTCATGATGGGATGAAATGTGATTTTAGCTTCTAAATTGTGAGATTTTGGTTTTCATAAGATAGGGCTCTGCTCAATCAGTGGCCCACCCCTGTGAAGGGACATGGGCTATAAAACTTTTCAAACACCCCCTCTCCCTTCCTATATTAGCCCTTGACGACAATATAACCTCCTGTTCCAAGGACGTGAGGACGACGGTCCGATGTCAGAATGGTTCATATAATAACTACAGAACGAAGCCAACATCAGCGTGAGCTTTGGTTGCGAATGGTATGAACTTTGAACTCTTATTCACTACAGAAGTGATACCTCCTATCCATTGAGTTAGCAACAGCCGCTGAAAACGAGGGTTAGGAAGGAACAGACAGAGTATCCCGTCTACCACACAACAACGTTACAACAATGTAGTCAATTTACCAGCAGAGACATTCTTCAAGAGACAAAAGACTCAGTTGGACAACACGGCCTTCCATCTATCACCAACCAACCAGCTCAGAGTAAATATTTATTGCATTTTCCTTTTCCAAATGGGCGGTAATTTAGAATGCATAAGATACTGTATTTAAGATAGCACAGCTTCGCCCTTTGTTCCTCAGTCTTCCCGCTCTTTCACTTTCACCCAGACCATTTTCTTTTGTGTAACAAGCTGTCATATCTGTTCCGCCCTCTAGGGACGTTTTCCTTTATGACATCATTTGTAATCAAGTTATGATTTAATTATGTGTATGTGTAATTCTGTGTGATTAGTTAGGTATTTAGTAAATAAATAATTAAACCCAGTTTTGTATTGCTAATTCAACTTGTTAGCCAGGCTTTGTGAGGATAACTAAGAATTTACAACTTTCAGATGAGACTGAATTAAGATGACGATTAATATTGACTGCTATTGTGGTAAATATTACTAGGTCTTTAAGAGTTTATTCGGAACATAACAGCTCTATAAATATTATTTTGTGGTGCCCGACTCTCTAGTTAATACATTTACATGATTAGCTCAATCAGGTAATATTAATTACGGAGAAATTATTTTATAGAATAGCATGTCATATCACTTAATCTGGCATAGCCAAAGACACGACAAAGGACAGTGTGGAGTGCAATTTAGATTGCGTCATCTGTGGATCTGTTGGGGCGGTATGCAAATTGGAGTGGGTCAAGAATGTCCGGGAGGATGGTGTTGATGTGAGCCATGACCAGCCTTTCAAAGCCCTTCATGGAAACCGACGTGAGTGCCACAGGGCAGTAGTCATTTAGGTAGGTTACCTTCCCTTCCTTGGGCACAGGGACTATGGTGGTCTGCTTGAAACATGTAGGTATTACAGACTCGGTCAGGGAGAAGTTTAAAATATCAGTGAAGACACTTGACAGTTGGTCCACGCATGCTTGAGTATACGTTCTGGTAATCTGTCTGTCCCAGTTGCTTTGTGAATGTTGACCTGTTTAAAAGGTTTTGTTCACATCGGCTACCGGGAGCGTTATCACACAGTCAACCAGAACAGCTGGTTCTCCCGTGCACGCCTCGAAGTGAGCATAAAAGGCATTTAGCTGGTATGGTATGCTCGTGTCACTGGGCAGCTCACGTCTCGGTTTTCAATTGTAGTCCGTAATAGTTTTCAAGACCCGCAACATCCGACGAGCATCAGTGCCGGTGTAGTAGGATTCAATCTTAATCCTGCATTGACGATTTGCTTATTTGATGGTTCGTCTGAGGGCATTGCCGGATTTCTTATCAGCGTCCGCATTAGTCTCCCGTTCCTTGAAAGCGTCACCTCTAGCCTTTAGCTCAATGCAGATGTTGCCTGTAATCCATGGATTCTGTTTGGGATATGTACGTACAGTCACTGTGAGGACGACGTTGTCAATGCACTTAAGATGATGACTGAGGTGGTATACTCCTCAATTCCATTAGTGTAGCATCCGTGTCATCTGACCACTTCCGTTTTGAGCGAGTCACTGGTACTTCCTGCTTTAGTTTTCGCTTGAAAGCAGGCATTAGGAGGATATAATTATGGTCAGATTTGCCAAATGAAAGGCAGGGGAGAGCTTTGTATGCATCTCTGTGTGTGGAGTAAAGGTGGTCTAGGATTTTATTTTCTCTGGTTGCACATGTGACATGCTGGTAAAAATTTGGTAAACTGATTTAAGTTTGCCTGCATTAAAGTCCTCGGCCACTTCTGGGTGAGCATTTTCTTTTTTGCTTATGGCCTTAGAGAGTTGGTTGATAGCAGTCTTAGTGCCAGCTTCGTTCTGTGGTGGTAAATAGACGGCAACGAGTAATATAATTGAGAACTCTCTTGGTAGATAGTGTGGTCTGCAGCTTATAATAAGGTACTCTACCTCAGGCGAGCAATACCTCGAGACTTCTTTAATATTAGACATCACGCAGCAGCTGTTTTTGACAAATAGACACTCCCTCCCCTTGTCTTACCAGAGGTAGCATCTCTGTTCTGCCAGTGCATGGAAAATACAGCTAGCGCTATATTGTCTGTATTGTCGTTCAGCCACGTCTCGGTGAAACATAAGATGTTACAGTTTTTGATGTCCCGTTGGTGGATAATCTTAATCGTAGGTCATACATTTTATTTTCCAATGATTGCACGTTAGCAAGAAGAACGGATGGCAGTGGGAGTTTACTTGCTAGCCTACGGATTCTCAGAAGACTACAATAGGCCTATATCTAAAAAAACATGAAGCCAAAAGTCCAGTCTCTGGCTGGGCCACTCAAGGACATTCAGAGACTTGTCTCAAATTCACTCCTGTGTTGTCTTGTTGGAAGGTGAACCTTTGCCCCAGTCTGAGGTCCTGAGCACTCTGGAGCAGGTTTTCATTAAGGATCTCTCTATACTTTGCCCCGTTCATCTTTCCCTCGATCCTGACTAGTCTCCCAGTCCCTGCCGCTGAAAAACATCCACACAGCATGATGCTGCCACCACTTTGCTTCACCGTAGGGATGGTGCCAGGTTTCCTCCAGATGTGGCACTTGGCATTCAGGCCAAAGAGTTCAATCTTGGTTTCATCAGAGCAGAGAATATTGTTTCTCATGGTCTGAGTGTCCATTTGGCGCCTTTTGGCAATCTCCAAGCGGGCTGTCCTGTCCTTTTACTCAAGAGTGGCTTCTGTCTGGTCGCTCTACCATATAGGCCTGATTGGTGGAGTGCTGCAGAGATGGTTGTCCTTCTGGAAGCTTCTCCCATCTCCACCTAGGAACTCTGGAGCTCTGTCAGATTGACCATCGGGTTCTTAGGTACCCTTCCCCAGATCTGTGCTTCAACACAATCCTGACTCACAGGATTTAAAAGTGCCTTCCTCACCATCTTAAATAAGCATGCCCCTCTCAAAAAATGTTGAACTAGGAACAGATATAGTCTTTGGTTAACTCCAGACCTGTCTGCCCATGACCAGCACAAAAACATCCTGTGGCATTCTGCATTAGCATTGAATAGCCCCTGTGATTTGTCACTTTCAGGGAAGTTAGGAACAAATATACACAGGTAGTTAGAAAAGCTAAGGCAAGCTTTTTCAAACAGAAATTTGCATCCTGTAGTACTAACTCAAAAAAGGTCTGGGACACTGTAAAGTCCATGGAGAATAAGAGCACCTCCTCCCAGCTGCACTGCTCTGAGGCTAGGAAACGCTGTCACCACCGATAAATCCATTATAATTGACAATTTCAATAATCATTTCTCTACGGCTGGCCATGCTTTCCACATGGCTACCCCTACCCAGGTCAACTGCCCGGCAACCTCCACACCAACCCGCCAAAGCCCCCACCATTTCTCCTTTACCCAAATCCAGATAGCTGATGTTCTGAAAGAGCTGCAAAATCTGGACTCCTACAAATCAGCCGGTCTAGACAATCTGGGCCCTCTCTTTCTAAAATTACTAGCCTGTTCAACCTCTCTTTTGTATTGTCTGAGATTCCCAAAGATTGGAAAGCTGCCACGGTCATCCCCCTCTTCAAAGGGGGTGACTCTCTAGACCCAAACTGCTACAGACCTATATCTATCCTACCCTGTCTTTCTAAGGTCTTCAAAAGCCAAGTTAACAAACAGATTACTGACCATTTCGAATCCCAACATACCTTCTCCGCTATGCAATCTGGTTTCAGAGCTGGTCATAGGTGCACGTCAGCCACGCTCAAGGGTCTAAACAACATCATAACCGCCATCGATAAGAGACATTACTGTGCAGCTGTATTCATCGACCTGGCCAAGGCTTTCGACTCTGTCAATCACACCATTATTATTGGCAGACTCGATAGCCTTGGTTTCTCAAATGATTGTCTCGCCTGGTTTACCAAATTCTTCTCTGATAGACTTCAGTGTGTCAAATCGGAGGGCCTGTTGTCCTTGACCTCTGACAGTCTCTATGGATGTGCCACAGGGTTCAATTATCGGGCTCTCATACATCAATGATGTTGCTCTGGCTGCTGGTGATTCTCTGATCCACCTCTACGCAGACGACACCATTCTGTACACTTCTGGACCCTCCTTGGACACTGTGTTAACCAACCTCCAGATGAGCTTCAATGCCATACAACTCTCCTTCCGTGGCCTCCAACTGCTCTTAAATGCAAGTTAAACTAAATGCATGCTATTCAATCAATCACTGCCCGCACCTGCTAGCCCGTCCAGCATCACAACTCTGGACGGCTCTGAATATGTGGACAACTACAAATACCTGGGTGTCTGGTTAGACTGTAAAATTTCCTTCCAGACTCCCATTAAGCATCTAAAATCCAAAATTAAATCTAGAATCGGCTTCCTATATCGCAGCAAAGCATCCTTCACTCATGCTGCCAAACATACCCTCGTAAAACTGACCATCCTACCGATCCTCGACTTCGGTGATGTCATCTATAAAATAGCCTCCAACACTCTACTCAACAAATTGGATGCAGTCTATCACAGTGCCATCCATTTTGTCACCAAGGCCCCATACACTACAAACCATTGCGACCTGTACGCTCTCGTTGGTTGGCCCTCGCTTCATACTCGTCGCCAAATCCACTGGCTACAGGTTATCTACAAGTCTAGGTAAAACTCCGCCTTATCTCAGCTCACTGGTCACCATAGCAGCACCCACTCATAGCACGCGCTCCAGCAGGTATATCTCACTGGACACCCTCAAAGCCAATTCCTCCTTTGGTCATCTTTCCTTCCAGTTCTCTGCTGCCCATGACTGGAACGTATTGCAAAAATCTCTGAAGCTGGAGACTCACATCTCCCTCACTAGCTTTAAGCACCAGCTGTCAGAGCAACTTACAGATCACTGCACCTGTACATAGCCCATCTGTAAACAGCCCATGTATCTACCTACCTCATCCCAATACTGGTATTTATTTATTTATTTAGCTCCTTTGCACCCCAGTATCTCTACCTGTACATTCATCTTCTGCCGATCTACCATTCCAGTGTTTAATTGCTATATTGTAATTACTTCGCCACCATGACCTATTTATTTAACTTACTTACCTCATTTTCACTCACTGTAAATATACTTTTTGTTTTCTTTTGTTGTACTGTATTATTGACTGTATGTTTTATTTATTCCATGTGTAACTCTGTGTTGTTGTATGTGTCGAATTGCTAGAATTGCTACGCTTTATCTTGGCCAGGTCACAGTTGCAAATGAGAACTTGTTCTCAACTAGCCTACCTTGTTAAATAAAGGTGAAATATTTTTTTTTTTATAACAGCTCAATGGACAATTCCTTTGACCTCATGGGTTGGATTTTTCTCTTACTGTTGGACCTTATATAGACAGGTGTGTGCCTTTCCAAATCATGTCCAATCAATTGAATTTACCACAGGTGGACTCAAATCAAATTGTAGAATCATATCAAGGATGATCAATGGAAACAGGATGCACCTGAGCTCAATTTCGAGTCTCATAGCAAAAGGTGTGAATATTTCAGCCCAGTGCAATTAAAATGAGAAAATACTCATAAGTTATTAAAATACTTATTTAAAATACATGTAACACGAATACTGCCCATCTATATGATGTTCTAAATGACACCCTATTCCATATATAGCGTACCATTCAAAAGTTGGGACGCAGAATTACTTGAAGTAAGATGATGAAGAGTCCAGGTAAATCATTGCTCCAGCTCTACTACAATCCCACTACAGTGGTGTGTGTGTGTGTGTGTGCGTGTGTGTGCGTGCGTGCTTGCTTGCATGCGAACACACAGGAGAGCTTACACAGTAATGAGACAATTTCACCATGAGCCACAACAGGCACTAATATGATTACATTAGCTATGTGTTTGTTAGCCTGTCTGATTGCCTTGGAGGCCACTTTCACCCTTCTAATCGTAATCTAGTCTCTTTAAAAATAACTTGTATACTGGTGGGGGATAATATATGGGGATATTATGTTGCTTTCCTTACCTTATAAGCTGGGGAAATGTGAGGTTTCCATCAACCTGGAATGGGAGTGGAGACCCCATCAAGGCATGTAGGAAGGACAGCACACTCAGGGTTGGTTTATCCTGCAGCCAAGGAAGATTGCAAACAACTGTTTCAATTCTCCCTGAGGGTACATCCTACTCAGCACACACATTTTATTTTTGGAAATATAATTTTCGAGTACTACATAACACGCCCTGACAGTTAATAAGGAATCTGGTTAGATGTTTTAACATTTTAAGTTAAGCATGGAAGTGTATATAACTGTCTACTATATTTTCTTAAGCAGTGTATAATATCCTTTGCTTGATACTGTATATTCCCATTATATGTCTGTTGTGTCCGATTCACAATTAGCAGTGTCGTGGAATTATTCTATTCAAAGGAGAGACTTTTGGATTTCTTCAAAACAATTAAACTTAGTAATTATGAGTAATTACTGCAGTAATGGAACATTAACAATCACCCAATGGTGTAGAGTTAAAGCCCAAATAAACAGGATTCGGTTACAACTCTTTATAGTCTTTCTGCGTCCTTGCGACAAAGAACAGATACGTTGAAATTATTCAAACGGTACATTGTGCTCTTATGCAACATACATCAAGATTTATATGGCGCCAAGTATCGGTCTCTCATTCATTTACTGCTTGCTTATACAAAAATACTAATGCAACCTAGAATACTAAATCCTTTCCTTAAATAAACTGAATATTGGTTATCCCTGTTACCAACAGACAGGCACACAGACACTAATCATGGAATGAAATGTTGTCTCATCACCAAGCCATCGTAAATCTTCTGTCAACGTTAAATCTCAGAGGCTTCTCTCTCTTTACACAGACACATGAGAGTACTAAGAAACATATTATTTTGCCTCTAAGACAAACAGACAGTGTGAGTACTAATATAGGAGTACATTCTAATATAAAATTAATGAGATTTAACATAATGTTGTAATTCTACGACAGCGGAGTGAAGTCCCAGTGAAGAGTACAGCTCTAGCTTGTCATGTCAGTCATTTCAAATTGCTCCTTGACATATCAGTAACAACACTACAGAAATAACCACACATCATCTTCCAGTGCCATAGAGTGAGACAGTGATCGAGAGAGAAAGAGAAAAAGTAGAGAGTGAGAGAGATGCCTTGTAAAGAGACAGAGACAGCTCCAGCTCCAAGTCACAGTTTGTAAGAGACCCAGGGAATTGGGGAGGAGAAGGCAGAAGTGCTGGATTCCTCAGCCCCTGGCTCCCATCAATGTCACTCAAAGCCTGGCAGAAAGCGAGGCGGGTGACATCCTGAGCTCCCCAGCGTCTGGTTTGGGACAGGAGGACCTCCCTATACTCCACCCTCTCCCTCCCCCTTTTTCCCCAACCCGATTTTCACTCACACGGCTCAGCGGCCTGTCTGTCGGACTTGTGATACAATGTGTTAAATGGAAGCAACGACACCCCCCAGGATGTTATTGCTTCCTTCTCTCACAGATTGGTAAGACCACCAGGGTAGAGGCAGCAGCAGCATCACTAGGGTTGCAAAAAAAATTATAGTTTTTACAGAAATATAGGTTTGAAGTTTCCAGGAATTAAGAGGGAATAAGCAGGAAAAGTCCTGCAAAGGGGATTTCTGGAAAAACAGGGAATTTTGGGCATTTTACCACAATGTTGTAACCCTAAGCATCACTCAGAGCTCTGCTGGGAGGTGGCGCTGCAGGCCAGTGGACGCTGGTGTCTGGCTAAATGGACTAAATAGAACATCATAAACATGTGTATGTTTGATGTGCTTGATACACAGCAAATTTAAATTTAACACTGGGCCAGTGTCTATACGGTTCCACTCTTTTGAGTGTAAAACTAACACTATGCTTAGTGCTGAGGCTGTTACACTTTGTCAGTGTTAGGTAATTAACAATTTTAATGTTGTGCAATTACACCTCAAAAAAGCATTTACAGACTTTAGAACCGGCAGCGGACATGCTCAAACTTTAATTAACATAACCATACACCACTTAAAATGGTACAACATCAGGCTTTTACACCACTGTGTTAATTTTATTCTTAGAGAGTTAATTTAACTCCAAAATCAACACTCAAAATGTTACAGTGAAATATCAACACTAGCTAACACTGGCCAATTTGCTGTATACCTTTTCAGTAATGTCATTCCAGACCTATCCTTGGCTCTTGTCTTATTAAATAGTCATTAGACTCAAGGAGTGGGTTCTGAGAAGGGGAGAGGGGGAGAAGGGAATGATGAGGAGAAGGGGAGAGTGGAAGAATTGGAGAGAGAGGGTGAAGAGGAGGAGGGAAGAAGGGAGAGCCTAAAATGGGGAGATGGCTGTGGGATGTGAGAGCGATGGAATGACCAGATTATCGTATTTCCTGGAGCTACAGTGCCCACCGTAATTATTGGGACAGTGATTAATTGTTTCTTCTTTTGGCTCTATACTCCAAAAGTTTGAATTTGAAATCAAACAATGACAATGAGGTTAACGTGCAGACATTCAGCTTTCATTTCAGGATATTTTCATCCATACCGGATGAACCATTTAGAAATGACAGCCACTTGTTGCACATAGTCCCCTATGAAAGTAATAAAAAGTATTTGGTCCCAAATTCATAGCACGCAATGACTCCATCAAGCTTGAGACTTTACAAATTTGTTGGATGTACAGTATTTGCCGTTTTGTTTTGATCGTGTTTTAGATTATTTTGTGCACAATAGAAATGAATGGTAAATCATTTACTGTGTCATTTTGTAGTCACTTTTATTGTACACAAAAATATAATATGTTTATAAACACTTCTCCATTCATGTGGATGCTACCATGATTATGGATATTCCTGAAAGAATCGTGAATAATGAGTGAGAACATTATAGACACATAAATATCATACCCCCCAAAAATGATAACCTCCCCTGTTATTGTAATGATGAGAGGTTAGCATGTCTAGGGGGTATGCTATTTGTGCGTCTGTAACTAACCAAATACTTTACTTTTTGCTACTTTAATACATATACACTACCGTTCAAAAGTTTGGGCTCACTTAAAAATGTCCTTGTTTTAGAAAGAAAAGCACATTTTTTGTCCATTAAAATAACATCAAATTGATCTGAAATACAGTGTAGACATTGTTAATGTTGTAAATGACTATTGTAGCTGGAAATGGCTGATTTTTAGTGGATTATCTATATAGGCATACAGAGGCCCATTATCACCAACCATCACTCCTGTGTTCCAATGGCACGTTGTGTTAGCTAATCCAAGTTTATCATTTTAAAGGCTAATTGATCATTAGAAAACACTTTTCCAATTATGTTAGCACAGCTGAAAACTGTTGTACTGATTATGGAAGCAATAAAACTGGCCTCCTTTAGACTAGTTGAGTATCTGGAGCATCAGCATTTGTGGGTTCGATTACAGGCTCAAAATGGCCAGAAACAAAGAGTTTCTTCTGAAACTCGTCTGTTTATTCTTGTTCGGAGAAATTAAGGCTATTCCATGCAAGAAATTGCCATGAAACTAACGATCTCTTACAACGCTGTGTACTACTCCCTTCACAGAACAGCTCAAACTTGCTCTAACCAAAATAGAAAGAGGAGTGGGAGGCCCCGGGTCACAACTGAGCAAGAGGACAAGGTCATTAGAGTGTCTAGTTTGAGAAACAGATGCCTCACAAGTCTTCAACTGGCAGCTTCATTAAATAGTACCCGCAAAACACCAGTCTCAACGTCAACAGTAACTCTGGGATGCTGGCCTTCTAGGCAAAAATGTAAAAAGCGTAAAATGTTGTTTTTTTTAATAAAAAAAATTGTAGTACTCAGGGATGTAAAAAGTACTCATAAATGCTTTGGGGTTTGAACTTGCAAGCTTTTTGGAAGATGTGGACTAATGTTTCAGCAGTGGCACCAGATACACCAGGTACATCTTTACAAAAACATACATCCACACGCTCATAAATATGGTACAGTTAGGGTACAGTGTCGTTCCCTGGGGTACAAAAAAGTAAAAAAGTACACATAAGGTAACTTCACATACTGAATTCTAAATAATATCACAGGTTTCGGTCTGATCGGATTGTCACAGATTTTGGGAATGTGTAATATTAACTGACTTGTCCCATACAGATCCGAATGTGACGGCTGCAGTAGACAAAATGTTTATCTGCTGCTCTGCTTTGCACGAGAGTGGCATATTTAGCTTGTTTTTGTTGTTGGACAAATAGAAGTCATCAAAGCGGCAATAGGCAACAGTCATATATCCTCCGTGTGTGAGAAAAGTTAGGAGATATATAATCAATGGAAGGTATAATAAAAATGACGGAATGAAAAGTTAAAGTAGAAGAGTAGGCTACAACGATCAAGAGCCAACAGGTAAGTTGCTACTTAATATTCTGAATGGAGTTGATTTTGTTTGTAACTGTGTAGGACGATAAAGCTCATGCAGCCTCAATCAGCCTAGCAAATTAGCTTAACCTCTCTTGGGTAAGGGGCAGTATTTTTACGCCCGGATGAAAAGCATGCTCAAAGAAAACTGCCTGTTACTCAGGCCCAGAAGCTAGAATATGCATATAATTGGTAGCATTGGATAGGAAACACTCTAAAGTTTCAAAACCGTTTTAAATTATGTCTGTGAGTATGACAGAACTGACATGGCAGGCGAAACCCAGAGGACAAAAACATCCCCCCCCCAAAACAAATTCAGCCTACCACTGTTTTCAATGGCTGTCACTTTTATTATAATGCAATTTCCTCAGATTGCAGTTCCTAGGGCTTCCACTAGATATCAACAGTCATTAGAAAGACTTTCATGATGGTTTCTGGAAAAATTAGCCAGAAATTGTAGTTTTTCTAGGTGGCTCCCATTTTGACTGTCGTGTTTCCAAGCGCGTGGAAGAGAGCCCGTTTTTTGGTATTTTTTTCCGGTAAAGACAATAACGATTCTCCGTCTTAAATTGTATCGTTTATTTACGTATTAGGGTACCTAAGGTTTGATTATAAATGTTGTTTGACTTGTTTGGAAAAGTTTATTAGTAACGTTTGGGATTCATTTCGTATGCATTTGGATGGAGGGAAACTGGGTGGATTATTGACTGAAGCGAACCAGCTAAACTGAGTTTTTATGGATATAAAGAAGGACATTATCAAACAAAAGGACCATTTGTGATGTACCTGGAACCTTTTGGAGTGCCAACAGAAGAAGATCAAAGGTAAGGCATTTATTATATCGCTATTTCTGACTTTCATGGCGCACCTGCCTGGTTAAAATATGTTTTTCATGGTTTTGTATGCGGGGCGCTGTCCTCAGCGCCCCAGCATGATGTGCTTTCGTCGTAAAGCCTTTTTGAAATCTGACACAGCGGCTGGATTAACAAGAAGTTAAGCTTTATTTTGATGTATTACACTTGTGATTTTGTGAAAGTTAAATATTTATAGTTTTGTAGTTTGAATTTCGCGCCCTGCAATTTTACCGGATGTTGGCCAGGTGGGATGCTACCGTCCCATCTGCCCATAAATGGTTAACTAGATTATCCCGGTTTGATGCAGTCAACACAGTTATTACGCAATCATATTAGATGATGATAACCTAGCATTGGCAGCTATTAGTCTACTATATTGCGAGTCGGCTTGGTTGGGTGCTGGTCTCTACCTCCCTCCTTCCTGCTCCAGTGTCACTCGCTCACACTCACAGTGGCCTACACACACAGCACAGCCCCTGTTAAAGTGTCACCTCTTTCTACCTCCTCTCCCTCATGCTTTATCAGCTTTGGGTAGAAGGCTTGGAGGTGGAATCTGTTTGGTCCTAGACTTGGCGCTCAGGTACCGCTTCAAACCAAATCAAATGTTATTGGTCACATACACATGGTTAGCTGATGTTATTGTGGGTGTAGCGAAATGTTTGTGCTTCGAGTTCCGACAGTACCTCAATATCTAACAAGTAATTTAACAATTCCACAACAACTACCTAATACACACAAATCAAAGAAAAGGGATGGAATAAGAATATGTACATATAAATATATAGATGAGCAATTACTGACTGGCAATATATAGATGCAATAGATGGTATAAAATACTGTATATACATATGGGGTGAGTAATGCAAGATATGTAAATATAATTGTAAACATACAGTGCCTTGCGAAAGTATTCGGCCCCCTTGAACTTTGCGACCTTTTGCCACATTTCAGGCTTCAAACATAAAGATATAAAACTGTATTTTTTTGTGAAGAATCAACAAGTGGGACACAATCATAAAGTGGAACGACATTTATTGGATATTTCAAACTTTTTTAACAAACCAAAAACTGAAAAATTGGGCGTGCAAAATTATTCAGCCCCTTTACTTTCAGTGCAGCAAACTCTCTCCAGAAGTTCAGTGAGGATCTCTGAATGATCCAATGTTGACCTAAATGACTAATGATGATAAATACAATCCACCTGTGTGTAATCAAGTCTCCGTATAAATGCACCTGCACTGTGATAGTCTCAGAGGTCCGTCAAAAGCGCAGAGAGCATCATGAAGAACAAGGAACACACCAGGCAGGTCCGAGATACTGTTGTGAAGAAGTTTAAAGCCGGATTTGGATACAAAAAGATTTCCCAAGCTTTAAACATCCCAAGGAGCACTGTGCAAGCGATAATATTGAAATGGAAGGAGTATCAGACCACTGCAAATCTAACAAGACCTGGCCGTCCCTCTAAACTTTCAGCTCATACAAGGAGAAGACTGATCAGAGATGCAGCCAAGAGGCCCATGATCACTCTGGATGAACTGCAGAGATCTACAGCTGAGGTGGGAGACTCTGTCCATAGGACAACAATCAGTCGTATATTGCACAAATCTGGCCTTTATGGAAGAGTGGCAAGAAGAAAGCCATTTCTTAAAGATATCCATAAAAAGTGTCGTTTAAAGTTTGCCACAAGCCACCTGGGAGACACACCAAACATGTGGAAGAAGGTGCTCTGGTCAGATGAAACCAAAATTGAACTTTTTGGCAACAATGCAAAACGTTATGTTTGGCGTAAAAGCAACACAGCTCATCACCCTGAACACACCATCCCCACTGTCAAACATGGTGGTGGCAGCATCATGGTTTGGGCCTGCTTTTCTTCAGCAGGGACAGGGAAGATGGTTAAAATTGATGGGAAGATGGATGGAGCCAAATACAGGACCATTCTGGAAGAAAACCTGATGGAGTCTGCAAAAGACCTGAGACTGGGACGGAGATTTGTCTTCCAACAAGACAATGATCCAAAACACAAAGCAAAATCTACAATGGAATGGTTCAAAAAAAAACATATCCAGGTGTTAGAATGGCCAAGTCAAAGTCCAGACCTGAATCCAATCGAGAATCTGTGGAAAGAACTGAAAACTGCTGTTCACAAATGCTCTCCATCCAACCTCACTGAGCTCGAGCTGTTTTGCAAGGAGGAATGGGAAAAAATTTCAGTCTCTCGATGTGCAAAACTGATAGAGACATACCCCAAGCGACTTACAGCTGTAATCGCAGCAAAAGGTGGCGCTACAAAGTATTAACTTAAGGGGGCTGAATAATTTTGCACGCCCAATTTTTCAGTTTTTGATTTGTTAAAAAAGTTTGAAATATCCAATAAATGTCGTTCCACTTCATGATTGTGTCCCACTTGTTGTTGATTCTTCATCAAAAAATACAGTTTTATATATTTATGTTTGAAGCCTGAAATGTGGCAAAAGTTCGCAAAGTTCAAGGGGGCCGAATACTTTCGCAAGGACATGGGGCGGCTTGGGATAGAGAGAACCTTGAGGAACAAAATAGACCTATATTGTTACTAAATCATCTTCTATGTCTGAGTTACGCTGCACTTACGCTGCACATAAGACAAAGAGCCTGTGGGAGTGACCACAGTTCTTCAGTCCATCCTGTTCTTTTCATAATCTTTCAAGGGCACAGCTGTGGAGATATGAGGTGAACAGAGGGTGGCTTGAGCTCTGGTAACAATTTCTATAAGATTAGAAAGATTGAAATTGTATGTTAAACATCACAGCATAGTTGAAAGATATGTGTTGCGTAGAAACTCGAAGAGGGTGGCCACAGCGATTAATGGAATGGGCTGAGGGAAGTTGAGGGTTGGGATGTGGAATTGGAGACAAGTGGGAGTGGAGTTGCTGTGCGGTAGATAGAGTGATGGTCAAAGATAATGCATTTTTATGGCAGGGGAAATGGTGTTTCAGTAGTGTAGTGTGTGGTGCGAGATTAATGCCATGCGGAGTCTGTGGAGCTTTGTGTTCACATTGCCCTAAAAAAAAGGAACCAAAACGCAGATTTTAAGTGAACTGAACTGAGACCACCTCTCGCGATGCTCTTATTTTGGTTTGCTTCAGGAGCTCTTTTGAGGGGTCTGAGTTCCTTTGGAGTTTTCACATTGCACAATTTTTTTTGCAAACTGCACTGATTTCACAAAAATTGTCTGGACGGGACCAAGTGTGAAAACACCCTAAATGACAAAAACAATGAGTACAAACATGATACGTGTAGTGACTCCATGTCTTTCATGTGCATATGATAAATAAACAAACATACTTGATGAGAGCATTGCAACTAACGTCCAACGGGGAGAACTTCAACCTCGGGAGGCTGAAGAAATTTGGCTTTTAACCTAAAACCCTCACAAACTTTTACAGATGAACAATTGAGAGCATCCTGTTAGGCTGTGTCACCGCCTGGTACGGCAACTACATTGCCCACAACTGCACAACTCCAGTGGGTGGTGCGGTCTGCACAACGCATCACCGGGGACAAATTACCTGCCCTCCAAGGACACCTACAGAACCCGATGTCACAGGAAGGCCAGAAAGATCATCAAGGACAACAACCACCCGAGCAACTGCCTGTTCACCCCGCTACCATCCAGAAGGCGAGGACAGTACAGGTGCATCAAAGCTGGAACCGAGATACTGAAGAATAACTTATCTCAAGGCCATCAGACTGTTAAACAGCCATCACTAACATAGAGAGGCTGCTGCCTAGATACAGACTTGAAATCATTGGCCACTGTAACAAATGGATCACTCTATTAATGACACTTAAATAATGATGTTTACATATCTTGTAATACTTATTGCATCTTGCCTATGCCGCTCGGTCATTGCTCATCCATATATTTACATGTACATGTTCTTATTCCATCCCTTTACACAGATGTGTGTGTGTATTGGATATTTGTTTTGGAATTGTTAGATTACTTGTTGATATTGCTGCAACTGTCGGAACTAGAAGCTAGCATTTTGCTACACTTGTAATAACATCTGCTAACCATGTCTATGTGACCAATAACATTTGATTCATTTACATCTGTCCCTCATTTGAAGGTCAACCCCATTGTGTGAACTGAACTCTCATTTTATTATAATGAAACTATTCCTTTTTAAATATTTTTTTCAAAAATAAACATTGAACATCTAATAGTCAAATCATAGTGTTAAATCAGGAGAGCTGGTTCTACTGTTTTTTTTTTACAATTATCTTGTGTTTTTTGGTGAAAAACTGAGCTGGTCGTGCATTACACGTCAACCCTGTTACCCATAGATAGACAGGCTAGAAATATTTTAACAATATAAAATAATAATCTTGCATTCAATTTCCCCTCCCTGTTTCATACAACAAGCTTCCATTCCCCATCACAAGGGGATTCATGGCTGATTTAACTCAACTTTTTTAAATAATATGTGGTGTGGTGGGTACTCTCTATAAAATGTGGTGGGTACTCTCTTCGTTCGCTGGAATTTATCCTGCTAACTGTTCCAAATGTCCGAACTGAATTTGGTAAAAGGGCTTTTATGTACTCTGCCATCGTCTTGGAACGCCTTACAAAATACCTTTAAACTGGAAGAACCTGTCCCGATTGGTATTTTTAAATCACTGATGAATGATCTTGAGACTGATTCCCTAACCTGTCAATGTTTTTAATTTGCTGTTTTTTATTTTGTTATACTCTTGTGAATTCTATGGTTTTTACTAGATTTTTGTAATAACTTGGTGCTGCCTATCTTGGCCAGGACGCTCTTGAAAAATATATTTTAAATCTCAATGAGCCCTTCCTGGTTAAATAAAGGTTAAATAACATTAAATAAAAAATATATAAAAAAATACCACTCTTTGGAAGCACAAGACCTAGACCTCATCACATCTGCTCCTGCTACGCCCTCTGGTGTTCATCCTGTGTCTTCTTGACCTGCAGTTACTCCCCCTGTACACACACACTCTCTCCCTCTCCCTCTCTGTGTGATTGTGTGGTTGGAGACAGGTGTGCTGGAGTCAGAGAAGATCCCTACCAGCTGCAACTTGTTCCATAATCAAGACCTATACAAATGCTCAGTCCAGCCACTTCCACTCTGCCAGATCGCAATCTCTGCTCAGTCAGTTCATGAGTCTAGCCATTTATGATTATTCAAGCTCCTGTTATCCTGCCGTGCCTGTCCCTGCCTGACACCGTTTATCCTCTCATTGCAGTTACCGCTCTGTCTCTGGCCCCTGTCTCCTGTTCCACATCTCACCAGCCAACTACCTTGCTCTGGATTTTACTCACCACCACTATCTTGGATTCCCCTCGGACCTGTTTAATCCTGTTCTACTCAGCTAACTCCAACCTCTGTCATGTACTGTCATGTTGTGTCTTGTCTCTGTCCTTTCCCTTCACCCTGTCTCCCTCTGCTGGTCGTTGTTAGGTTACCTTTTCTCCCCCGCTTTCCCCCAGCTGTTCCTTGTCTCCTCTTGACTACCTCGTCACCCCTTCTCCCACCTGTTCCCCTTTTCCCTCTGATTAGTCCCCTATATCTCTCTCTGTTTTTGTTCCTGTCCTTGTCGGATTCTTGTTTGTTGTGTTTCATGCCTGAACCAGACTGTCGTCATGTTTGCTGTAACCTTGTCTTGTCCTGTCGGAATCTGCCAGTCCGTCTGAGCCTACCTATGTTTGGTAATTAAAGAAGCTCTGTTTAAGTTAATTCGCTTTTGGGTCCTCATTCACGCACCGTAACAGAAGAATCCGACCAAGAATGGACCCAGCGACTTCGGATCCTCTCCACTCAGCCGTCGGGATCCAGGGAGCGATGCTAGGCAGACACGAGCAGGAAGTGTCTGCTGCTCGACATGCCGTTGAGACCCTGGCCACCCAAGTCTCCAACCTCACAGAACAGGTTCACCATCTCCGCCTCGATCCACCGGCCACTTCCAGGGCTTTCGAATCTCCGGAGCCCAGAATCAATAACCCGCCGTGTTACTCTGGGGAGCCCACTGAATGCCGCTCGTTCCTCACCCAGTGTGATATTGTGTTTTCTCTCCAGCCCAACACTTACTCCAGGAGCACTGCTCGTGTCGCCTACGTCATATCTCTCCTTATTGGACGGGCTCGTGAGTGGGGCACGGCAATCTGGGAGGCAAGGGCTGAGTGTACTAACCAGTATCAGGACTTTAAGGAGGAGATGATACGGGTTTTTGATCGATCTGTTTTTGGGGAGGAGGCTTCCAGGGCCCTGTCTTCCCTATGTCAAGGCAATCGATCCATAACAGACTACTCTATTGAGTTTCGCACTCTTGCTGTCTCCAGTGGCTGGAACGAGCCGGCCTTGCTCGCTCGTCTTCTGGAGGGTCTCCGCGCAGAGGTAAAGGATGAGATTCTCTCCCGGGAGGTTCCTTCCAGCGTGGATTCCTTGATTGAACTCGCTATTCGCATTGAGCGACGGGTTGATCTTCGTCACCGAGCTCGTGGAAAGGAGCTCGCGCTCTCCGTCGCCCCCCTCTCCGCATCACTACCATCTTCCTCTGCCGGCTCGGGTGCTGAGCCCATGCAGCTGGGAGGTATCCGCATCTCGACTAAGGAGAGGGAACGGAGAATCACCAACCGCCTCTGTCTCTATTGCGGTTCCGCTGGTCATTTTGTCACTTCATGTCCAGTAAAAGGCCAGAGCTCGTCAGTAAGCGGAGGGCTACTGGTGAGCGCTACTACTCCTGTCTCTCCTTCAAGATCCTGCACTACCTTGTCGGTCCATCTACGCTGGACCGGTTCGTCAGCTTCCTGCAGTGCCTTAATAGACTCTGGGGCGGAGGGCTGTTTTATGGACGAGACCTGGGCTCGGGAACATGACATTCCTATCAGACAGTTAAGGGAGCCCACGGCCTTGTTCGCCCTGGATGGTAGTCCTTTCCCCAGGATTCAGCGTGAGACGCTACCTTTAACCCTCACTGTTTCTGGTAATCATAGTGAAACCATTTCTTTTTTAATTTTTCGTTCACCTTTTACACCTGTTGTTTTGGGCCATCCCTGGCTAGTTTGTCATAATCCTTCCATTAATTGGTCTAGTAATTCTATCCTCTCCTGGAACGTCTCTTGTCATGTGAAATGTTTAATGTCTGCTATCCCTCCTGTTTCCTCTGTCTCTTCTTCACAGGAGGAGCCTGGTGATTTGACAGGGGTGCCGGAGGAATATCACGATCTGCGCACGGTGTTCAGTCGGTCCAGGGCCACCTCTCTTCCTCCACACCGGTCGTATGATTGTAGTATTGATCTCCTTCCGGGAACCACCCCCCCCCCCCGGGGTAGACTATACTCTCTGTCGGCTCCCGAACGTAAGGCTCTCGAAGATTATTTGTCTGTAGCTCTTGACGCCGGTACCATAGTCCCCTCCTCCTCTCCCGCCGGAGCGGGGTTTTTTTTTGTCAAGAAGAAGGACGGGTCTCTGCGCCCCTGCATAGATTATCGAGGGCTGAATGACATAACAGTGAAGAATCGTTATCCGCTTCCTCTTATGTCTTCAGCCTTCGAGATCCTGCAGGGAGCCAGGTTTTTCACTAAGTTGGACCTTCGTAACGCTTACCATCTCGTGCGCATCAGGGAGGGGGACGAGTGGAAGACGGCGTTTAACACTCCGTTAGGGCACTTTGAATACCGGGTTCTTCCTTTCGGCCTCGCTAACGCTCCAGCTGTCTTTCAGGCATTAGTCAATGATGTCCTGAGAGACATGCTGAACATCTTTGTTTTCGTTTACCTTGACGATATCCTGATTTTTTCACCGTCACTCCAGATTCATGTTCAGCACGTTCGACGTGTCCTCCAGCGCCTTTTAGAGAATTGTCTTTTTGTGAAGGCTGAGAAGTGCACTTTTCATGCCTCCTCCGTCACATTTCTCGGTTCTGTTATTTCCGCTGAAGGCATTAAGATGGATCCCGCTAAGGTCCAAGCTGTCATTGATTGGCCCGTCCCTAAGTCACGCGTCGAGCTGCAGCGCTTTCTCGGCTTCGCGAACTTCTATCGTCGTTTCATCCGTAATTTCGGTCAGGTGGCAGCTCCTCTCACAGCCCTTACTTCTGTCAAGACGTGCTTTAAGTGGTCCGTTTCCGCCCAGGGAGCTTTTGATCTCCTCAAGAATCGTTTTACATCCGCTCCTATCCTTGTTACACCTGACGTCTCTAGACAGTTCGTTGTCGAGGTTGACGCGTCAGAGGTGGGCGTGGGAGCCATTCTTTCTCAGTGCTCCCTCTCTGACGACAAGGTCCACCCATGCGCGTATTTTTCTCATCGCCTGTCACCGTCGGAACGTAACTATGATGTGGGTAACCGCGAACTGCTCGCCATCCGGTTAGCCCTAGGCGAATGGCGACAGTGGTTGGAGGGGGCGACCGTTCCTTTTGTCGTTTGGACTGACCATAGGAACCTTGAGTACATCCGTTCTGCCAAACGACTTAATGCACGTCGGTCTTGGGCGCTGTTTTTCGCTCATTTCGAGTTCGTGATTTCTTATCGTCCGGGCTCTAAGAACACCAAGCCTGATGCTTTGTCTCGTCTCTTCAGTTCTTCAGTAGCCTCCACTGACCCCGAGGGGATTCTCCCTGAGGGGCGTGTTGTCGGGTTGACTGTCTGGGGAATTGAGAGGCAGGTAAAACAAGCGCTCACTCACACTCCGTCGCCGCGCGCTTGTCCTAGGAACCTTCTTTTCGTTCCCGTTCCTACTCGTCTGGCCGTTCTTCAGTGGGCTCACTCTGCCAAGTTAGCCGGCCACCCTGGCGTTCGGGGTACGCTTGCTTCCATTCGCCAGCGTTTTTGGTGGCCCACCCGGGAGCATGACACGCGTCGTTTCGTGGCTGCTTGTTCGGTCTGCGCGCAGACTAAGTCCGGTAACTCTCCTCCTGCCGGCCGTCTCAGGCCGCTTCCTATTCCCTCTCGACCGTGGTCTCACATCGCCTTAGATTTTGTCACCGGACTGCCTTCGTCAGCGGGGAAGACTGTTATTCTTACGGTTGTCGATAGGTTCTCTAAGGCGGCTCATTTCATTCCCCTTGCTAAGCTTCCTTCTGCTAAAGAGACGGCACAAATCATCATCGAGAATGTTTTCAGAATTCATGGCCTTCCGTCAGACGTCGTTTCGGACAGAGGTCCGCAATTCACGTCTCAATTTTGGAGGGAGTTTTGCCGTTTGATTGGGGCTTCCGTCAGTCTCTCTTCCGGCTTTCACCCCCAGTCTAACGGTCAAGCAGAACGGGCCAATCAGACTATTGGTCGCATCTTACGCAGTCTTTCTTTTCGCAACCCTGCGTCTTGGTCAGAACAGCTCCCCTGGGCAGAATACGCCCACAACTCGCTTCCTTCGTCTGCGACCGGGCTATCTCCTTTTCAGAGTAGCCTCGGGTACCAGCCTCCGCTGTTCTCATCTCAGTTCGCCGAGTCCAGCGTCCCCTCCGCTCAGGCTTTTGTCCAACGTTGCGAGCGCACCTGGAAGAGGGTCAGGTCTGCACTTTGCCGTTATAGGACGCAGACTGTGAGGGCTGCTAATAAGCGTAGAACTAAGAGTCCTAGATATTGTCGCGGTCAGAGAGTTTGGCTCTCCACTCAGAACCTTCCCCTTAAGACGGCTTCTCGCAAGTTGACCCCGCGGTTCATTGGTCCGTTCCGTATTTCTCGGGTCATTAATCCTGTCGCAGTTCGACTTCTTCTTCCGCGATACCTTCGTCGCGTCCACCCGGTCTTCCATGTCTCCTGCATCAAGCCCGTCCTTCGCGCCCCCGCTCGTCTTCCCCCCCCCCCCCCCATCCTTGTCGAGGGCGCACCCATCTACAGGGTCCGTAGAATTTTGGACATGCGCCCTCGGGGCCGTGGTCACCAGTACCTCGTAGATTGGGAGGGGTACGGTCCTGAGGAGAGGAGTTGGGTTCCCTCTCGGGACGTGCTGGACCGTGCGCTGATCGAGGATTTCCTCCGTTGCCGCCAGGTTTCCTCCTCGAGTGCGCCAGGAGGCGCTCGGTGAGTGGGGGGGTACTGTCATGTACTGTCATGTTGTGTCTTGTCTCTGTCCTTTCCCTTCACCCTGTCTCCCTCTGCTGGTCGTTGTTAGGTTACCTTTTCTCCCCCGCTTTCCCCCAGCTGTTCCTTGTCTCCTCTTGACTACCTCGTCACCCCTTCTCCCACCTGTTCCCCTTTTCCCTCTGATTAGTCCCCTATATCTCTCTCTGTTTTTGTTCCTGTCCTTGTCGGATTCTTGTTTGTTGTGTTTCATGCCTGAACCAGACTGTCGTCATGTTTGCTGTAACCTTGTCTTGTCCTGTCGGAATCTGCCGGTCCGTCTGAGCCTACCTATGTTTGGTAATTAAAGAAGCTCTGTTTAAGTTAATTCGCTTTTGGGTCCTCATTCACGCACCGTAACAACCTCAGTCTCCACATCTGGTTTTTCCGTAAGCTGCCCAGGTTCTGCGCACCATATCTCCCTATGTAACAATAAATATTTTGGTTCATTCATCTTTCTTTCCTCATCTGGGTCTGCTCTTAGGTTCTGCTGTGTCGCTCCGCCTAACAGACCCATACACATTGTGGACGTATAATTTTTGTTTAAATCAATAAAAATAGTAGGCATTTCCTACAGTATTTTTTTCCCCTCTTGAGATGGGAAAATGTGTTTATTATGAACCTGTGCTCTATATGAGAGAATGTTAAAACATTAGCAATAAAAGTTAGCATGTTTTGGGGGTATTATCTTTGACCCTCTGTAACTTTCTCAAACAATTATTCACGATTCAGTCAGTAATCATGGTAGCATCCACATTAATGGAGAAGTGTTTAGAAACATATTATATTCTTATTTACATTAAAAGGGATTACAAAATGACACAATTATTTATCATTAATATTTATTGGGCACAAAATAATCTTAAACACAACCAAAATGAACTGCAAATGCATCCAACAAGTTTGTAGAGTCATTAGCTTGATGTAGTCATTGCGTGTTAGGAATATGGGACCAAATACTAAACTTTTGACTAAGAATAATTTGTCTATAATTTTGAACCGTATCTTTTTGAGAATTTATTTGTATTACTTGTTAATATATACATATATTTCTCTGAGCAATTTTATTAGTATAAAAATAATACAATTAAATAAGTATTCTCACCAATGAGTCAATGGATGTTAGAATCACCTTTGGCAGTGGTTACAGCTGTAAGTCTTTCTGGGTAAGTCTCTAAGAGTTTTGCACACCTGGATTGTACAATACTTGCCCATTATTATTTTCAAAATTCTTCAAGCTCTGTCAAATTGGTTGTTGATTATTACTAGACAACCATTTTCAAGTCTTGCCATAGAAAGCAGATTTAAGTTAAAACTGTAACTTGGCCTCTCAGGAACATTCACTGTCTTCTTGGTAAGCATCTTGGCACATTTGGCCTTGTGTTTTAGGTTATTGTCCTGCTGAACGGTGAATTCATCTCCACGTGTCTGGAGGGAAAGCAAACTGAACCAGGTTTTCCTCTAGGATTTTGCCTGTGCCTAGCGCCATTTCGTTTATTTTTTATCCTGAAAAACTCCCCAGCCCAAGCAAACCATAACATGATGCAGCCACCACTGTGCTTGAAAATATGGACAGTAATGTGTTGTATTGGATTTACCCAAAACCTAACACTTTGTATTCAGGACAAAAAGTCAATTGCATTTTTTGCAGTATTACCTTAGTTCCTTGTTGCAAACAGGATGCATGTTTTGGAATATTTTTTATTCTGCACATGCTTCTATCATGACCCTCTCTCCTTGGTGAGGATCAAAGGTGCTGGATCAGCTAGGCCAATTATTGACAGATAGCCAAACTCCCCCATAGTTGGCCCGGTTTTATGACTTAAATACATTGCAGAAACTCTTCCTTCGGCTCTGCAGTATTGGGAAAGAAATCCTTTGTTACAACATACAACACCTTTTCAAAACTTCAAACAATAAACACTGGGAATATATATTTCAATATACAAATGTTGGGAATTATGACAGATGGAGTATGGAAAATAGATTTTTAATTTGTGATGTCATTAAAATGATCAGAAAGACTGTATAACAAGATAACTCTGAAAGTATACATGTCCAAGTTATCGGGTTTGTATCTAAATGTTGTATAAAATAAATGATTAGGTATAGGAATACTTTTGAAAAGATAGAAATGTGATTTTAGCCTTCTAAAATGAGCTATAAACCTGGGCCAAGTCACTAACTACGCTCACATGAGCACAGATATTGTGTTGGTGTGATGGAACCGCCTTTCAGACCAGAGCCCTTAAAAGAACTTGTAACAAAAATGTACATTAGACCAGACAGCGTGGCTACATGGATGGAAATGGTTAAAACTACAAGACCAGAAAATGGTAAGACCCGCTGAACTCTCAACAAGTGAGAAAGGTTAAGACTAGACTGAAACTTGCACCGCATGCAGCTCTGCATGTAACATAGTCTAGGAAACTCGAGCCAAGATGAGAGAGAAGGATCACCATCATAGGTATCTATGATAACGAACAGAGGGAAGGACAGCTCTCTGACCACCGCGTGGTACACCTCCAGAGTATACATTCTAAGGACAATCTAAGACAAACAAGCCTACTACAACTAAGAAGGACATTGTGACCTTTGGTGGACATCCAGAGACTTACATTGAACCACTTCCAATAGATGGATTGAGTTCAACTGAGAGACGACAAAGACGTCCAAGTATAAATATATACATTGAAATTATTTAATTATTCAAGTATTCATATTCCCATGAGCATAGCTTCCACATGTATGCATGATAAGCCCACTCTCTTTGTCTCTCCCGCTCTTAATATTCCTCACCCCCTTTCCATTGTGTAACAAGCCATTATATCGGGTTAGTCCACTAGGGACTTTTCGTTGCATTATGTTAGTGATCAATATAACCTATACAGTGTGTGTGTGTGTTTATGCAATTCTGTATGATTTAGTTAATTAGTAAATTAATAATTAAGCCAATTTGTGTATCGCTGATTCATCACAGGCTAGGGTTCATGCAGATATCCAAGGATTATGCGACATTCAGAAAGAGACTGATATGAGGAAATAATTGATTGATGAATGGTATGATATTGATGTCACGACTTCCCCCTAGGTTGGTGCCTCTCCTTGTTCGACTTCCAAATTCGGCGATCCACATTTATTTTTCCATTTGTTATGTCTTGATTGTACACACCTGCTTCCCATTACGTTATTATTATTTCCCTATTTAACCCTCTGGTTCTCATTATGTTTTGTGCGTGATTGTTCCTGTTATGTGTTAGTCTTGTGTGTTAGGGTTTGTTATCCCTACGTGGATTTATTGTCCTGTTTATTTTTCTCGGGTAAAGTTCGTTATTTTTACTCAGTTCTGTTTCCTGCGCTTGACTCCGTCCTCACCTATACACCACTGACGCTGACAATTGATATATTCTTGAGTTAAATAAACTTTTCCCGTGGTGCCCAAAATGACTAATTAATGAATTGTTACATGATTGATTTAATCGAGTAATAATTAAACGTAGGAGGTAATTATTCCATTAATAGCAGTCATCACATAGTCACGTCACGACACTTACTTCTTTTCACTCTGTAATTTAGGCAAGAGTTGTGCAGTAACTACAATGTTGTTGATCCATCCTCAGTTTTCTCCTATCACAGACATTAAACTCTGTAACTGTTTTAAAGTCTCCATTGGCCTCATGGTGAAATTCCTGAGTTGTTTCCTTCCACTCCGACAATGGAGTTAGGAAGGACACCCACGTCTTTGAAGTGACTTAGTGTATTGATACACCATTCGAAGTGTAATAACTTCACCATATTCAATGTCTGTTTATTTGTTTTACCCATCTACCAACAGGTGCCCCTTCCTTGTGAGGCATTGGAAAACCTCCCTGGTCTTTGTGGTTGAGTCTGTGTTAAAAATTCACTTCTTGACTGAGGGACCTTTTTTTATTGTAGACTTTTTACCCCTTTTTCTCCCCAATTTTCATGATATCCAATTGGTAGTTACAGTCTAGTCCCGTCGCTGCAACTCCCGTATGGACTCGGGAGAGGCGAAGGTCGAGATCCTTGTGTCCTCCGAAACACGACCCTGCCAAGCCTCACTGCTTCTTGACACACTGCTCACTTAACCCGGAAGCCAGCCACACCAATTTGTTTGAGGAAACACCGAACTTGGATGGCGAACTTGGATGCCGCTGGGCCAATTGTGCAGCACCTCATGGGTCTCCCGATTGCGGCCAGCTGTGACACAGCCCGGGATCGAACACGGATCTGTAGTGACGCCTCAAGCACCTGATCAGTGCCTTAGACTGCTGAGACACCGAGGGACCTTACAGATAATTGTAGGTGTGGGATACAGAGATGAGGTAGCCATTACAATATCATGTTAAAACACTATTATTATACACAGAGTGAGTCCATAGAACTTATTATGTGACTGGTTAAGCAAATTTGAACTCCTAAGCTTATTTAGACATGCCATAACATAGGGGTTGAATACTCAGCTTTTATTTATTTATTCATTAGTAAACATTTCGAAAAACATAATTCCACATTTACATTATGGGGTGTTGTGTGTAGGCCAGTGACAATAAAGGCTGTATCACAACAAAATGTATAAAAAGTTATGGGGTGTGAATACTTTCTAAGGGGACTGTAGCTCAGTATTTAAATAATTGATTTTATACAGTCATTATTGCTTATCTTTATCAAGGGTGTCAATTTCAGACCCCACTATATGTAATGGGGAATTGATCATGATAAACATAGAAAATCAAAGGGCAACGATTCACAAAATGAAACAACGAATGCGCACGATTTGGCAGGAGACAGAGAGCGCATTCTGGAGAGAGAAGTTGTTAGCGCATCTTCGCCACACACTTCTCCCCTTCTTGTTGTTGTGACATTTAAAATTATACTCAAGATACACTATCTTCACACGTAAGGAATAATCTCACAAACATAGTCAGGTCCAAAGCAGTAGCCATTTTAGAAGACATTTTCGAAACAAATGCAATTTCACTTTTTTTTTTACCATTTTATTAAATAGCTTGGCTTGCCAAGGCAAATACTCTCGCATGCAAGCCTTAAATGACAGCCTGTCACCCAGTCAGCAGGGATAGTGACAATATTCCTGAAGTGAGCCTCTGCCACATTATGTTCTCTAAGCCTCACACATACACACAAACTCTATATTTTCCTCTCTTTGTCTCCCTCCCTCCTCTCTCTGTGTCTCTCTGACACCATGCTGTCAGTCCTACTATATTACCCTGGATGGAAATCACCAGAGTAGCATGAAAACAATACAATGAGCTCCACGCCGCAGAGGTTACCGCTGGCAAATGACAGTAACCACTGCTTCGCGCCTCTGTATATGTCATGCCAATAAAGCAAATTGAATTGAGAGAGAGAGAGTCAATGTTAGAGAAAGGCAAAAACAAGAACGACAAGGCAGTATAAATAATATGACTGCAATCAGCTAGTCTGTTTAGGTGAAGGAGGTTGAAGTGAAAAGTGTTCCTGATTGTGATGTCATGACAGTGGTGAATGTCATTTTGTGAATCCAAGCATGCTAAAGACTCTTTTGAGTAATGGGCTGTCCTTGAAAACCAACCGTATATGCTCTTGAACTATTGAATAAAAATATGTCATTTTCTGGTTCGCCGCATGTCGTCTTGTTGACTTGTTGAGATAGAGAGCAAGGTGAGACTCTCAATCTCTTAACCTTTTCTGTAGTGTTAAGGTATGCCAGTGTCATCCTAGGGACACAATTGGATGCCGACATGTTTGTCAAGCTATGACAAATTAGCTGTCCACCCATGTGCCTGATTGTTTGACCTTTATTCAGGCAAAGGTAAAGGGGTCTGAAGGGGGCCTGACAGTGCTAAATGGTGCCACACTCCCCAATAAGACCAGTGCTGTGTCCCAAATAGCACCCTATCCCTATGGGCCCCGGTCAAAAATATTGCACAAAATAGGGAATAGGGTATCATTTTGGAAACAGACCATTACTGGAAATGCACATTTGGGCAGTGACCTTTATCATTCAGCTCAGGATCCAGCTGAATAGCCTCCAACTAAACCAATAGGCTTTTTATATTACCTTTTGTATGCCTATATCACCCCCCCAAAAATGCCTTTCTCCCAAGACATGTAAAACCAGAGGCACACATTCCCATTTGGTGGCAGAAAAAGTGTAATCATTAATTTAGATGTTCTTATTTGGGATCATTATGCATGTGAACACGGGAAGTAGGAGAGGCACACAACTAATATTCTCCTGAGCCTGGCTGTAGTCATTGTTCCTCCCTCCATCTCCTTTTCAATGCTCACTGTGACACTAAAGAGAAGAGCTTCAATCACATTAGAAAATAGATATCTCTGGCAAACTTACTGTTGAAAACGGAAGACATGTTAAGTGACATTACAAAGAAAATTAATCTTATTGCAGACAGACACGTGTAATGTCAGAGGTATAGACATAATGGTAATAACAGTAATACAGAGGGAAGCCTTTACATATTGTTAGAAGGTGTAAATCGCTCAAAAGTCCACACAAACAGATTGTGTGTGTGTGTGTGTGTGTGCATGCGTGGCGTTCGTGCATGTGTTTGTGGGTGTGTTTGTATGGCACACACTTCACCCTTTATCTGCATCATTGTAAAGTTGTCCAGAGAATGTATTCAGTCAGCCAACATGTTGATGTGATCTCCCTGTCTGATAGACATGACTGATGTGTATTCTCTAAAGCACAGCACAACGCCAAACATGCAACCAGGAAACCTGACGGTAAAAATTACACACAGGAGGCTGAGTGGTAATATAAGGAACATGAACATTTCAAAACATCCTTTCTCATTTTCTTAATTGACCAATTATCTAATACTGAGGGGAAATTGTAAAATGTTGCTATTCCCCCAATGTCATCTGGTTCATCATAATCCACAATTTGAGTCTCCTAATTGAGTCTCATAATTTAGTTGGTGGATTCTCTCTTTCCCTCTTCCCCCTCTCTCCCTCACTCTCCCCCCTCTCCCTTTGTATGTGTTTGTGTGTGTGAGTGTGTGTGTGTGTGTATATGACTGTGCACATGCGTGCATGCTCATATCAATATGTGTGTGTGTGCGAATGTGTGTCGATGCCAGAGGAAGCAGAACACATGCCTCACTCAGACAGAGAGAGACAGGTCCAAATCCATTTCTTTCAGAGGTGACATTCCATCCGTCTCCCTCTCCACACTGGCCCTGCAGAAGGATCAATGTCTGCTGAGGTGGTCAAACGAGCCCAGAAAGCTGCTATCTGCATCTACATTAGTATTCCTCTGTGGTGGGCCCAGAGAATCGGCCTCCCGGGCCCCAGACAGCGTGGGCAATGCAGGTGCCACGTCGATAGATTGATAAGACAAGAGAGACATGGTCCTCAAGGGCTAGGGGTGGACAGAGTGATTTAACCCACTGCCGGTTGTCCACCTTTCTTCTGACACACACACACAGACAAGAAAAAAAAAACGATACAGACACGTTACAGGAATGAGTGGTCTCATCGACCTCGGCCAGTGAAGGACACAGTGACAAAGGCATATGAGTTATCCATCAGAGTGGCGTGTTGTTGTATAGTTCATGTTTTGCTGCATTATGGCAGCTTGGTTGCACTTTTCAAAACACTGTATATGACCATGTTAGAGTGCCTTGTAGATGAGGCTCACTTTTGAGTGTGCTGGAAATTCATGATTATGCTTTTTGATGTGTCCTGTCATCGTTATTATTATTATTATTATGATAAAATATGTATTTAGTTTAGGACCTTATTCATTCTGATGCTATGATGATATGGAGGGTATACATGATGACGATGATGAGGTTATGCCCTGAGATTCAACTACTCCTCCTATATATTACGTCTTGGAAACATACCAACTGTAATAGCTCATTTGTCCCAACAACAACAACAATGTGAATAATATCTCACTGATATGTGAATATTGCAGTTATAGGTAAAAGCTACAGGAAAAAACTCCAGCAACAAAAATCTTTATGACATTTAACAAGAGCCGGGGTCCAGGAGGTCCTTCTGACCATATGTTTGTTTTCTGGGGCAAACTCGCTACCTACCCTTTTAGTATTACAGAAACAACAGCACAGCTCAGCACAGCGCAGCACACACTCCATCCTATGACAAGAGGTACCCTTAGAAGGTACTTGAGGGATTTCCGGTGACCAATTAGCCCTGTCTATTCTGGAGGAAGGAACCCCAGGTCCTAGAGCCTGTTTGATGCCTCAACATTGGCAGAAATTGTGGCAGCAACACACACCACACCTTCACTTTGTGAAAGACAAACTTTGTTAATAACATAGGTGCTGTAAAATGCTTGACCTGCCTTTTCAACACTCGAAAAGGGTCTTGAAAATGACCATTAGATTTAAGTGTGTGATACTTAGTATTAACAGTAACTTAAACAACTTTATATAAAAAGAGATTGACCGTTACAAAATAGTTTGTTGTATGAGACTACATTGTGGATGATTCACAAATGAGAAGTGCACGACTATAAACCAGAACCTTTTTACCACGTGCACTATAGAGAAAATACTTCCATTCAAGTCACAGCCTGTGTGTCTAATCTCAATAAGATAGTGAAGAGGAAATTATTTGAAATTAATTTCCAAACCGGTTATCAATATTCCTGAAGTACAGCACTGAGCAGAGAGATCTGCATTAAGCTTTCATGAAAGTGAAAGGACATGTTCCAATTGGCACCATATTCCCTATGTAGTACATTACTTCTGACAAGAGACCTATGGCCCTGGTCAAAAGTAGTGCACTACATAAGGAATAGGGCATAATTTGGGATGCACACAAAGTTAATTAGATATGATGACTAAACTCAGGGGATGGTAATTAGCCGAATTGCCTGACTTCTCAGCAGTAATTAAATGTCATATTCTCTCAGTTCAATGAGCCTGAAAAACCACAGCGAAAAATGTAAAAATGCGACAAATTCACTGGCCAACACTGGAAGAGAAAATTAGATGTGTGTAGAAAATTGTGTTAAGTAATCTCTTAAATCTAGAATCCTTAAATGAAACAATAACAAAGTGGACACCTGCCTCTGTTTTGGTATAAAGCTGAGGGATGGGCCTGGAGAAATGTAATCACTCTCAAATTCATACACAGAGCTATGGATGCAAGGACTGCCCATCCATGATATCAAAATTAGTTTTATCCATGTTTTGAGGCTTTGTTTACATGTACATTGTTTAGAAACATTGGAGTAACACAAGCTTATATTTTGGGTTCTCATAGGGTACGACAGTTGAACTAAGCTCATTAGGCATTTATAAGTTATATTCAAGAATCAATGGGTGTATATGTAATTAATTTATAGGTCCAAAAATTATAATTACAAATGTTCAGTGCTTTCTTGTGGTTGGCGTTTGCCATATGCTGAGAGAGATGTCAAAGAAGAAAGTGAGAGAGTGAGAGCAGAGGTTGTTTCAGAAGGTGAGAATGAAATGTCACTCTCCTCCCCCTCTTTGTCCTTCTTATCTGTCAAACATCACATGTTGCTGACCCAGGAATAAGAGAAGCAGGGAGCTGGTTCCAGCTGAGATCTACTGTCATCAGGCCATCACTGTAAATTAGAATTTGTTCTTAATTGACTCGCTTAGATAAACAAAACTATATATTTTTTATCTGAAGAGCAGAGGAAGACAACTCAGTTATACCTGTGTGGTATGACGCAGTGACTAAAATCAGAGGCCAACTCAAGGGCAACAAGATGACAAGTGACAATGTTCCAGGCCAGTCACACTGTGCCGTAAGTGCCATGCACTGACACATGCTGATCCAGTTGAAAGGTGTTAATGACAGTGAATGGTGAAAAGGTCATGCAGCTAATCATCATGTTATATTTTTACCAAGAGTTAACATGAAGATGATATGAAGATGTGTGTGTGTGTGTCACCCGCAGGCATTTCCACTCAATAATAATCACTCTTCTTACCCTCTCTGCAGAACCCTCCCTTTGAAGATGTATAATTGACTTTGTTAGAAAGTGTGTGTGTTAGTGTGTGTGTGCATGTGTGTATGCATGTGTGTATGTGAGAAGCCAGCTTAATTGCGTATCCAGTACGGACAGAAATTGATCACTAGAATGTAATAAGACTTAAACGTGATTACTGGAGAAACGACTGCAGAGCTCCTGTGGTGTTTAGAATTAGAAAAGCTACAGGTAAAAAACCCTCCTGCGTCCATCCATTGGTGAGTGAAGCACCAATGGATGGAAGAAATCACACTTTACTTTTTTCATTGTAACCATATTTTTCAATCGTATATGGAATCAAATTTTATTGGTCACGTACACATGGTTAGCAGATGGTATTGCGAGTGTGGCGGAATGCTTTAATTAGTACAAAGCAGGTTTTTATGATATCAACTGACTTTTGAAGGTGACAATCGATAAGAAACAGATCTTGAGAAATGTCATTATGTGCTTGGGAGTATGCTTATGCTATGCTGAAATAAGAATGACCACATTGGACAATCCAGAATTCTAAAAATAGGATCTATATCTCTTCAGGATACAACCTGATTATAATTACCGTGGTAAGATTAGGTTAATGGACTGTACTGTTGTTTTACGCAACCAGTTACCTCCGTCTCTACACAACCAGCTGCCTCAGCCTACGGGCAGGAGAGGTGTCAGCCTCTAATTCCACACAATACTTTAATTGCCTCATTAATTTAGCCTGATAGAGTAGGTTAAACCTCCTCTCTGATCTCAGCAATCACACACAGACACTAAGAGCAATACCTGACTGCAGCTCTGAAGGCCCTATAAGGCCCCTGCATGGTTAACATGTTTAAACTAATTATAAAAGAAGACTTCTGCATTTGGGGCGGCAGGGTAGCCTAGTGGTTAGAGCGTTGGACTAGTAACCGGAAGGTTGTGAGTTCAAACCCCCGAGCTGACAAGGTACAAATCTGTCGTTCTGCCCCTGAACAGGCAGTTAACCCACTGTTCCCAGGCCGTCATTGAAAATAAGAATTTGTTCTTAACTGACTTGCCTGGTTAAATAAAGGTAAAAATAAAAAAAATAAAAAAAAAAATTAGTGAAAAATGCTGTTATATATTCAAATGGATCAGGGTGTTTGGTTAGACATTGAAATGTAGATAGCTGGAGAGGAGAACAAAACCATGAGGAGAGGATAATTGTGTTACTGTTTCAACAGGACTAGATAAAATAAAATAAAGGTGAGACAGAGGTTTAAGATTTGGGTCTTTACAATGAAAAAAAATACTGTTGTTTTTACAGCAACTTACTGGCAGCCACTTACCATTGTGTTTGTGGTAACTGGCTGCCTGTAAGTTTCAATAAAACAACAGTAAATTACTGTAATAGTATTAAAATAATTGTAATGAATGAATTGGTGAATTACATTCGTTGAGGGGAGATGGGGTTTGTATTTTACAGTATTTTACTGTAATTACAAGGAATTGGTGCAAGCAAGTTGTCTACTACAAAAATAAATGTGTTTATGTTTTTGACTGTAACTTACAGTATATACACATTGTCGTAGCATTTGCTGTCTTTAAATGTGAAGACTGTTATATTATCAAATCAATTCTGTATGTGTAAACAAATCACGGAATAGTAATTAACTGGGAAGTCGGAGCACAACGTGAAAATGTTGTTTATAGAGTTATAATTTCAAGGAATATAACACGAATATAATATTTCATTATCTTATCATTTACAGTCTTCTATTAATGTATTGTTACCTCATCACTCTCATTCTGAATGCCACAAGCCCTTGGATATCTGCATGAACCCAAGCATAAATCATAAATCAGCGATATACAAATTGGCTTAATCATTTATTTACCTACTAACTAATTAATCACAGAATTACATAAACACACACACATTAGGTCATACATTGGCTACTAACATGATACAAAGAAAATGTCCCTAGTGGATGAAACCAATATGACGGCTTGGTAGACAAAGGAAAGGGGTGGGGACAGCTCAAGATCGGGAAACTCAGAGTGGACCCACTGTAATACAGTTGATAACTACACTTATGGAAATGTGAATACTTTGAACATGAACAGCTGCTCATTTGAAAATAAATTCCAATTTACATATTCACGAGTGTATGCCTTTGTTGTCCCTCTCTGTGATCGTCGGCCCGTCTGCTGGATAATAGTTAATCAGAGAGTCTCTGGTTGTGTACCCCAGAAGTTCCAAGGTCTTTCGTTGTTGTAGTTCTCTCAGCGGGCTCTGGATAGTGTCGGTTGTAATGGATACGTGAGACGTACCATTCTCCTAGAGTTGATCTGATAGAGAAGATGCTTCCGTGGTTGTCGGTATTCTCGTCCTAGACTTACGCACATTTTCAGTTGCAGACTGGTAAAGGGCTCCTTCTGTAGCAATCTATTGGTTTCTATTATCTAACCAATTCGTGATGACCAGTTCACACCGTCTGTCTCCTTGGTTTGTAGAGATTTCAATTCCAACGATTTCAACATGTAGCTACAGCTTCATGCTTTCTGTTCTACTGTAAATTTTGTTGGAAGCGGGTTTTATACTGGAGTAGAAAAGGGGGCTTTCCATGACACCGATGTAAATGTCTGTGCTCACGGGGGCATGGCCACTGACTGATCATAAGTTACTATGAAAAACAATTCTCATTTAGAAGACTAACATCACATTACATATTTCCAAAAGTAGTCTTCTACTTAATCATTCATTTTATACAACATTCCGGTAGAAAGCTAATAACTGAAGAATGTACACTTCCAAAGGTACAGTTATATTGGTCTACTGTCTTTTAATGATGTCACAAAATGAAACAAATTTGACAGGATCATTCTTTAATTTCCCACCGACCGGTTCCACATTCTCAAAAATAGAAATATAATTTTATTCTCCAATTTTGGGGATGTAGGAGTTTTGGCAGGAGAATATATTTTGTCTCACTGTGAAATCCTCCCGATACTGCATGTCCAAAGGGGGAGAAGGTTTCTGCAAGGAATTTATGACCTGTAGTTAAGTCATAAAACTGTAGAGAGATAGAGAGAGAAAGGGGGGGGGGGGGGGCGCCTATGATCCTACCCACAGGGCAGTCATGAAAACATTTGTATTTATTTATTTACTTATTTATTTTTATTTCACCTTTATTTAACCAGGTAGGCCAGTTGAGAACAAGTTCTCATTTTCAACTGCGACTTGGCCAAGCTAAACCAAAGCAGTGCGACAATAAAACAATGTACAATGTGTGCAAATGTAGAAGAGTCGGGAAGTAGACAACAAATAGGCCATGGAGGTGAAATAATTACAATTTAGTATTAACACTGGAGTGATAGATGTGCAGATGATGATGTGCAAGTAGAGATACTTGGGTGCAAAAGAGGAAGAGCGTAAGTAATAATATGGGGATGAGGTAGTTTGTTCTGCTATTTACAGATTGGCTGTGTACAGGTACAGTGGTCCGTAAGCTGCTCTGACAGCTGATGTTTAAAGTTAGAGAGGGAGATATAAGTCTCCAGCTTCAGTGATTTTTGCAATTCGTTCCAGTCAATGGCAGAAGAAAACTGGAAGGAAAGGCACCAAAGTAAGTGTTGGCTTTGGGGATGACCAATGAAATATACCTGCTGGAGCGCGTGCTACGGGTGGGTGTTGCTCTGGTGACCAGTGAGCTGAGAAGCCGGGGCTTTACCTAGCAGAGACTTATAGATTACCCGGAGCCAGTAAGTTTGGCGACGAATATGTAGTGGGGGCCAGCCAACGAGAGCATACAGGTCGGAATGGTGGGTAGTATATGGGGTTTTGGTGACAAAACGGATGGCACTGTTTTGGAGGCTATTTTGTAAATTACATTGCCAAAGTCAAGGATTTGTAGGATAGTGAGTTTTACGAGGGTATGTTTGACAACATGAGTGAAGGAGGCTTTGTTGTGAAATAGGAAGCCGATTCTAGATTTAATTTTGGATAGGAGATGCTTAATGTGAGTCTGGAAGGAGAGTTTACAGTTTAACCAGACACCTAGATATTTGTAGTTGTCCACATATTCTAGGTCAGATCCGTCCAGAGTAGTGATGCTAGTCGGGCGGGAGGGTGCAGGCAGCAATCGGTTGAAGAGCATGCATTTAGTTTTACTTGTATTTAAGAGCAATTGGAGGCTATGGAAGGAGAGTTGTATGGCATTGAATCTCGTCTGGAGGGTTGTTAACACAGTGTCCAAAGAAGGGCCAGAAGTATACAGAATGGTGTCATCTGCGTAGAGGTGGATCAGAGAATCACCAGCAGCAAGAGCGACATCATTGATGTATACAGAGAAGAGAGCCTGTCCAATCATTGAACCCTGTGGCACCCCCATAGAGACTGCCAGAGGCCCAGACAACAGGCCCCCCAATTTTACACACTGAACTCTATTAGAGAAGTAGTTGGTGAACCAGGCGAGGCAATCATTTGAGAAACCAAGGCTATCGAGTCTGCCGATGAGGATGTGGTGATTGACAGCCTTGGCCAGGTCAATGAATACGGCTGCACAGTATTGTTTCTTATCGATGGCGGTTAAGATATCATTTAGGACCTTGAGCGTGACTGAGGTGCACCCATGAAGCCAGATCTGAAACCAGATTGCATGGTCGGCAACATGTTTGTTGACTTGGCTTTCCTTAGAAAGACAGGGTAGGATAGAGGGTAGGATAGATCGGTCTGTAGCAGTTTTAGGTCAAGAGTGTCCCCCCCTTTGAAGAGAGGAATGACTGCAGCTGCTTTCTATTCTTTGGGAATCTCAGACGACACGAAAGAGAGGTTGAACAACCTAGTAATAAGGGTTGCAACAATTTCGGCAGATCATTTTAGAAAGAAAGGGTCCAGATTGTCTAGCCCGGCTGATTTTTAGGGGTCCAGATTTTGCAGCTCTTTCAGAACATCAGCTGACTGGATTTGGGAGGAGGAGAAATGGGGAAGGCTTGGGCGAGTTGCTGTGGGAGGTGCAGTGCTGTTGACCGGGGTAGGGGTAGCCAGGTGGAAAGCATGGCCAGCCGTAGAAAAATGCTTATTGAAATTCTCAATTATAGTGGATTTATTGGTGGTGACAGTGTTTCCTATCCTCAGTGCAGTGGGCAGCTGGGAGGAGGTGTTCTTATTCTCCATGGACTTTACAGTGTCCCAGAACTTTTTTGAGTTTGTGTTGCAGGAAGCAAATTTCTGCTTGAAAAAGCTAGCCTTGGCTTTTCTAACTGCCTGTAGATGTTGGTTTCTAGCTTCCCTGAAAAGTTGCATATCACGGGGGCTGTTCGATGCTAATGCAGAACGCCATAGGATGTTTTTGTGTTGGTTAATTAAGGGCCGTCAGGTCTGGAGAGAACCAAATCCTGGTTCTAATTTTCTTGAATGGGGCATGCTTATTTATATATATTATATATAAATAATATATTTTATATATATATATATATATATATATATATATATATATATATATATATATATATATATATATATATGTGACCTGTTGCCACAAGAAAAGGGCAAGCAGTGGAGCACAAACACCATTGTAAATACAACCTCTATTTACCTGTTTATTTATTTTCCCTTTCACACTTCAACTATTTGCACATTGTTGCAACACTGTACATAGCCAATAATATTACATTTCAAATGTCTATACTTTTAAAACTTGTGTTTGTTTCCCTTGTATGTATTGTCTATGTCACTTGCCTTGGCAATGTAAACATGTTTCCCATGCCAATAAATCTCTTTGAATTGAATTGTTAGAGAGTGAGACGCAAAGAACAAGAGAAACAGAGACAGACAGAAAGGAGAGAGAGTGGAGAGATAGAGTTGGATAGCAGAATGGTAGAAGATTGATCACTGGCACATCTTCATTCTACGATTTCCCAGCTCTCCAGGGCCCCAGCCCAGGAGCCGCTCACCACCCGGCTCGTCCGCCGATGCCGCCACGCCACAGATAGTGCTGGAGGAGAGAAAGCTTAACAAAATCACAAGGTTGTTGAAAGGAAAAAAGAAAGAAAGAGAAAGAAAGAGGTTGAGAGAGATATTAGAAAGAGAGATACACAAATAGAGAGTTACATAGAGAACAATATACAGATAAAGAGATGAATGGGGTGGTCATGGAGGTGAATGGATTAAATGAAAAGAGACTGAATGGTATTAGATAACAGGCATGTAAAATGAAAAAGTGTGAGCACCACCGGCTGAATGTGGGCATGGACTAAGTAGGGGCAGATCTAAACAAGTGGCTGATATGGAATCAGGTTCTTAAGCCACAGTTGTAGTCTAGGTTTGTGTCCAAAATGGCTCCCATAGGATATATGGTGCAATTTGGGATGCATCCTTATCAAGGCACACGGCGAAACCCAAATGCAGACACAGGAGGCAGATGGTTGGAACCTTACAATGTTTATTGATCCAAAGGGGTAGGCAAGAAAATGGTCGTGGACAGGCAAAAAGGTCAAAACCAGATCAGAGTCCAGGAGGTACAGAGTGGCAGTTTGAGACAATCACTTGTGTTGTGACACGGTAGGGGTGGTTTAAAGAAGATAGCACCATTTGGTAAAATACCAAATCCATATTATGTCAAGAACAGCTCAAATGTGACTCACCACCTGAATTCAGTCTTATGTAGCAACATTTGCATTTCAGTTTTTACATTGGATAAAAGTAGAGACTCAGAGCTGCAAAATGATATATCACACACTGCATTTGAGGAAACAATGTGAAAGTAATTCTGTTTTGAAAGTTGATCAACTTGTAAACTCACTTTTGAGAAAACTGTCTTTCAATTTTTTGGTCTACCATCAGAGAGCCCTACTTTGTCTACACCCATTCAGCATTGTTCACATCATCTTAAGACTTAGCTCCACCCATCTCTTTAAGGGTTGGTCCGTGCGTTCTGTACTAACTTGCCAGCTACTTCCAGACATCTAAGAGAGAGAGAACAGATCACTGAACATTACTCGCCCTAGCAGAGCTAGTGCTGTGCTGTCAGATTGTCCGTTTGTAAATTCAGAGCATTCCGCTTTCAGAGCGCACACTGGACGCTCTGGCCAATATGTACGGTTGTTCCGAAAGCTCTGACCTCACAATGACAGTCGAGCACCTAAGCTAACTGGCTAACATTGGCTAGCTACTTACAGACACATAATGAGATAACACCCCACTCTGACCATTTTAATCCCCCGAGCAGAGCTGGTTAGGCAGTTTTCATGTTATCCAGAGTGTTGGTGACTGTAACAGTGCTGCTGACAACAATTGAATTACACTTTGTTGCCACAACGTGTTGAGCATTCAAAAATTCATCAGTTATTCTGCACTCTGGCACACGTTTAGACAATAGTTTTTTTCTTAAGAAATGTAGCTAGATAGATAGCTAGCTAGTGTTATATTCATATGTGTAAACATACTGAATTGTAATTGGATGCCTTTTACCGCCATATCATACTTAGCTATGATTGGTTAAGACCACCCAGATGGTTAGGTCATGGTTAGTTGATCATGGTTGGATATACGTGAACATGCCTGCTGTAATTAGCTAATAAACCTTACGAAATATCCTGTAGTACTGCATTTTATTATTTTGTACAAAGTGTGCAAAACAAGACATGGTGTCAGAGTAAAAGGTCTTAAAAGATGGATATTGCTGGAGTTCCTTCACCTCGAATGGACTGGGAGTCTACAAACTTACCCGATGCATGGCGTAAGTACAAACAGCATGTGGAGCTAATGTTCATTGGTCCTCTGAAGGAAAGAGGAGAAGAGGAAAAGTGCAGCTACCTGCTCCTCTGGATCGGTGAAAAAGGGAGAGATATTTACAACACATGGACACTTACCGAGGCTGAATTAAAGGTACTGAAAACACACTGTGATCGTTTTGAAGCATATGTTGTGCCGAAGACTAATACGATTTTCGTTAGGTACAAATTTCATGAGAAAGTACAGGGAGCTAGCGAGTGTTTTGAACAGTTTGTGACAGAGTCTGCTTGAGATAATGCAAACAGGGATGAGATGGTCAGGGAGCGTATTGTATTTGGAATACACTCACTGCGAGTGAGAGAGAAACTTTTGAATGTTGGGTCTGAGCTAACGCTAGACAAAGCTATCAACATAGCCAGATCTCACAAGCTAGCACAGGCTCAAATGAAAACCATTTCACACAGCAGCACGAGTGCATCACATGAACAAGCAATGCCCGCAGTCAGGCAGACATCAAAGCACACCTCAAGTGCCCAGAAAATGCGTTTTAGAATGGAGAGAGACTTAACTCCAAGACAGCGTGACACAGACTCAAAACGCCCCAAAACATGTGGATATTGTGGATACAACGTGCATGGCGAACATGGAAATTGCCCAGCTAAAGGCAAGCAGTGTACTAAATGTGGAAAATGGAATCACTTTGCAAAAGTGTGCAGAGCTTTCCATGGAAAAACAGTACACGCAGTGAGTGAAGATGAAATGTCAATCAAAGAGTAAAACGCTGATAAACTGATTCAGTGACACAGAAAAGTCAAATAACAGAGACAGAGCAGGCCTTTGTTGACATTGAGATAGGAACACAAGGCACAGAGCTAAAGTTCACACTAGACACTGGTGCACAAGTAAACATTATTCCTCTAAATAAGTACCGCAGTTTGACAGGGTAGCCTAGTGGTTAGAGCATTGGACTAGTAACCGGAAGGTGGCAAGTTCAAATCCCTGAGCTGACAAGGTACAAATCTGTCTTTCTGCCCCTGAACAGGCAGTTAACCCACTGTTCATAGGCAGTCATTGAAAATAAGAACTTGTTCTTAACTGACTTGCCAAGTTAAATAAAGGTAAAATCAATAAAGAATATGAGTGCGAGCTATAGCCCACCATGCACAGACTGACTGGTTATGGTGGTGAACAGCTCCCAGTAAAAGGCACATGCACCTTCAAATACAAGGAAAGTGACATGATGTTGGACTTTTACGTTGTTGACACTAGAGCACCTGCAGTGCTAGGTCTTAAAGCATGTATAGACATGGACCTCATCAAACCATCGAGTTTGCTGATGTTTTTACAGGAATAGGATTATTCCCAGGAGAATGTACCATTCACCTTGACCCAGACGCAAACCATGTGGTCCACCCACTGAGAAAGATTCCTCTTGCTTTCTCCGTGCTGGTCTGAGGAAAGAGTTGGAGAGCATGGAGCAATCTGACATAGTCACCAAGGTTACAGAACCGACTGACTGGGTAAACGCGTTACTGGTGGTGGAGAAACCACGCACAGACAAGCTCCGAGTATGTCTCGATCCAAGAGACTTGAACAAGGCTACCAAACGCCCCCATTACCCTTTACCGACGCTAGATGGCATCACACACAAGCTAAATGGAGCACACTACTTCAGTGTAATGGACGCTAGATCAGGCTACTTGGCTATCAAGCTCACAGAAGAGTCATCTAAGCTCACAACATTCAACGCCACCGTTTGGACGCTACAGGTTCTGTCGCATGCCTTTTGGGATTATCTCAGCCCAAGACGAGTTTCAGCGAAAGATTGACAAAGTGAACGAATGAAGGCCTCGACGGAGTTGTGGCAATTGTGGATGACATCCTTGTCTATGGTCAAACCAAAGAGGAGCACGACCAAAACCTCCGCGCGATGCTGCAAAGGTCCCACGAGAGAGGAGTCCGGCTCAACCCGAGAAGAGCACAGTCGGTGCTACAGAGGTCAGCTACTTCGGACATCTTCTCACAGCGAATGGAATCAAGCCAGATTCACAGAAAATCTCAGCCATAAAAGAAATGGAGCCACCAAAGAACCGTGCAGATTTGGAAACAGTGCTTGGCATGGTCAACTACTTAGCCAAGTTCGCACCCAGCCTCTCCAATGCTAATACAGTTTCTCTCGGACAAGCAACACGACATTGCTTTCCAGAGTGTGAAAGACTTTATCACGAGAGGGCCCTGTTACAAATCAAATGAATTTGAATGCTTCACAAAAGCATGGGAGTTCACACGTCACCACAAGCCCACATTACCCTCAAAGTAATGGCCTTGCTGAAAAATCTGTGCAGATTAATAAATCACTCATAGACAAAGCAAAAGCAGACAAGAGAGACCCCTACCTCAGCTCCTTGAATACAGCAACACTCCAGTTGACAACTTCAAATCACCAGCCCAGCTCTTGAAGAGCCGCAGACTTTGCTCCTTCCTTCCCAGCACCAACCAGCAGCTGCAACCAGAGGTTGTCAGCTACAAGGAAATGCATGAAAAACGTGCACAGAGACAACAACAAGAAAAGTGATACTACGACAGGTCAGCTAGACCACTGCCACCACTGTTCAACAGAGAGTCAGTTAGAATCCAGGAGCATGGCCTCTGGAAGCCAGCAGTCGTGATCCAGCCAGCTGACACTGAACGTTCATATCATGTCCGCACTGCAGACGGAACGGTGTACCGCCACAATCGTCGTCACCTACTGAACACAAAAGAAAAACACACTGATGAGATGAACTGTTCCAATGAAAGAGAACGTGATGGACTAAACACACACACAGCACAACATACACCATACTTACCTGCAACACCACAAGAACTGTTGACTGACATAGAAGCATGCTCAGCATCATATTGCACTATGTCAGGTAGAGAGGTCAAGACCAGAGCTGTCCTAGACCTGTGAAATGTCAAAGGGTGTAGGCGGATCGCTGCCCTAAAAGAGTTCCAGACTTTAAACTTGTCATTGAAAGTTCACTTGAAATACTTTGGTATCGTATTTGTTTGAAATGTTAAGATGTAATTTCTACAGTGAACGTTGAGTTGCTGAGAATCCCTTGTTCGAAAAGTAACATGTATGTTGGATCATTGTTTCAGAGTCTATGTTGATTCAGTTGGTGTAGTATGCAATATAAATGGTTACTTACATTGAGTTCAAACTGCAGAGCATGTATTCAAAAGAAACGCTTAGAATATGTAAAACATTTTTTTTTTAAGAAGGGGGATGTAAAATTCATATGTGTAAACATACTGAATTGTAATTGGATGCATTTTACCACCGTATCATACTGTACAATGATTGGTTAAGACCACCCAGATGGTTAGGTCATGGTCAGTTGATCATGTTTGGAGATACGTGAACATGCCTGTTGTAATTAGCTAATAAAGAGCTACGTTAAGAAATATCCTATATTACTGCATTTTATTATTTTGTACAAAGCGTGCAAAACAAGACAGCTAGGTAAAATATTTATCCCAAAGCATGATGTAACGTTAGTTAGCGAGCCAGCCAGCTAATGTTAGCTCGCTAGTTAACAGTACACTAACGTGAAATGAAAATACTTAGTCAAAATTAGAGTGGATTCTTTTGTTATGATCCAACCGCAGGTTCACCTACGGAAACTTTGTTACGACTTTTACTTCCTCTAGATAGTCAAGTTTGATCGTCTTCTCGGCTAAACAATGGACTATAATCACAACTCATGACGTTACTACCCTGCGTGAATCTGCAGGTAGCTAACCAAAGAGGTTCTATTTCTATAACTAGTCAAGCAAATGTGTCTGAAATACGAAGAATATTTCATACACATAATGTTAGCTAGCAACCCAGCCAGCTAACGTTAGCTAGCTAACAATACACTTGAAAATTAGAAATGTGTAATATCTGAAAATGTAGATAGCTAGACTATCTTACCAGTTTACATCATGGATGAGTCTCCTGACTGTCTGCTGCCATGCACGATGTAATCCAGACTGGTGTTTTTTCCATCCCCTTAGCTATCATACTCGAATTCCACTGATTTCAAAACCCGTTAGCTAGCGAGCCAGCCAGCCAGTTAAATTTAGCTAGATAACAGTACACTTTAATTTGACATTAGGTTTACGCAGTTTTACTACACAATACATTTTTGTTTAAATCTGCGTTTGACACAATTACCTAGACATACTGACCAGCTCCAATAGACAGACACGTGCTATATGGCAGACCAATACAAACTCATCTCTCGGCATGTTCAGCCCACTCATTATCTCAGCAAATCATGGCTAGCTGGAAGGTTGCTCACTTTTTCTATGAATAAACCATCTAGGCTCGGAATTTAACAATTTTATTCGTATTTACAGATAGCATACAAGTTTGATGTTAAGGCACATGAAAGTTCACATGTTCGAGAAGGCATTTCTGCCAAAAAACACATTTTGATAAAAAAAAATGTTTTTACTTTCAAACAGCTCTCATGTGAAATCGTTTCCTGAATCGGGTCACAAATAAGCAAAGAGAAACGACAGTCCATCATTGCTTTAAGACATGAAGGTCAGTCAATTTGGAAAATTTCAAGAACATTGAACGTTTCTTCAAGTGCAGTCGCAAAAATCATTAAACGCTATGATGAAACTGGCTCTGATGAGGACCGCTATAGGAAAGGAAGACCTAGAGTTACAGAGAATAAGTTCATTAGAGTTTCCAGACTCATAAATTGCAGCCCAAATAAATGCTTCATGCCCCATGTACCCTAGCATGGGGTACCGTTCAGTGAAACACCGCTTCCCATTCACTTTCAATGGAAGGAAAGCGGTGAAAATAGACCATTGGCATGGGAGGTGGTGAAAAAGTTAAACATTTCCCAACTTTATGCAAATCACCAGCAGCGACCGCTGGGCGATGACCAATCATATAGAGTGGTTTCCATGACGGATTTGACCCTATGCGACCAAAGGCTGGAGACTTTCTTCAGCAAAGATGGTTGACAAAAATACTAGGATGGAAGCAAATGTAAGTAGTTATAACGTCATAACGAATCATGCAAAAAATGTACAATTGAGAGGAATTTGTTAGTTAATGTAAAGACAAACGATTATGCATTTTTTTGTCATGAAGTTAATTTTTGAAAATCGCTATTTAGCAAGTTAGCTGACTAGCTAACATTAGTCAGCTTTATTGGTGTTGTGACATGAGTATGACATTGTAATTCTGTTTTGTTTGTTGTTTTAGGTACTTCTGAAACAACCAAATCTAATGTTATTGGTCACATTCACATGGTTAGCAGATGTTATTGCGAGTGTAGCGAAATGCTTATGCTTCTAGATCCGACAGTGCAGCAATATCTAACAAGTAATATCTAACAATTCCACATCAAAACCTAATAGCTAACAAATTCCATAACAAAACCTAATACACACAAGCTACTAAAGGAATGGGATAAGAATATATAAATATAAAATATATGAATGATCAGTGACAGAGCGGCTAATATGCAATAGATAGTGTAGTATACAATTTACAGTATATACATATGAGATAATTAATAAGAGATATGTAAACATTCTTAAAGTGGCATTATTAAAGTGACTAGTGTTCAATTTATTAAAGTGGCCAATGATGTCAAGTCTGTAGGTAGGCAGCCACCTCTTTGCTAGTGATGGCTATTTAACAATCTGATGGCTTTAACTTCTTAGAGATAGGGGGCAGCATTTCCACTTTTTGATAAATAGCGTACACAATTTCAACTTCCTGCTACTCATGCCAGGAATATATTATATGCATATGATTAGTAGGTGAGGATAGAAAACACTCTGAAGTTTCTAAAACTGGTTCAATCATGTCTGTGACTATAACAGAACCTATGTAGCAGGCAAAACCCCAAGGAAAAACTGTTCATAATATTTTTAAAAAAATCCTCTGACAGTTCCCTCAGTTGTCTTTGCCAAGGGAAATTAGATAGTGCCCATTAACACTTCCACAGGATGTCACCAGTCTTTGGAATTGGGTTGAAGTTAATCATTGGTGAAACGAAGAAGAGGCACATCCTGGAACAACGTTACACTTTTGATAGTTACGCAAGAGGGAAAAAGGAGCATGTTTTGTTTACTTTCTCTATTGAATACAGTTTGCCCCGTCTACAATTTGATCGATTATTAACGTTTAAAAATACCGAAAGTTGTATTACAAAAGTAGTTTGAAATATTTTGGCAAAGTATATAGGCAACTTTTGAAATGTTTTGTAGTGACGTTGTGTTTTGGAAAGCTGTTTTTTTCCCCGGATCAATCCTGCTTTATAAATGGACATTTTGGGTATACATGGACGGAATTAATCGAAAAAAAAGGACCAATTGTGATGTTTATGGAACATATTGGAGTGCCAACAAAGGAGCTCGTCAAAGGTAATGCATGTTTTATATTTTATTTCAGCGTTTTGTGTAGCGCCGGCTACGCTAATTATTTTGTTTACAACTCGTTCAGGTGGTTCGGGGGGGTGCATGCTATCAAATAATAGCTTCTCATGCTTTCGCCGAAAAGTATTTTTAAAATCTGACATGTTGGCTGGATTCACAACGAGTGTAGCTTTAGTTCAGTTACCTTGGCTTTCTTGCAAACAGGAACAATGGTGGCCATCTTGAAGCATGTGGGGACAGCAGACTGGGATAGGGGTTGATTGAATATGTCCGTAGACACACCAGCCAGCTGGTCTGCGCATGGTCTGAGGATGCTGCTAGGGATGCCATCTGGGCCGGCAGCCTTGCAAGGGTTAACATGTTTCAATGTTTTACTCACGGAGAAGGAGAGACCACAGTCTTTGGTAGCAGTTTGCGTCGTTGGCACTGTATTGTCCTCAAAGCGTGCAAATAAGTTGTTTAATTTGTCTGGAAGCAAGATGTCGATTTCTGCGATGGGGCTGGTTTTGTTTTTGTAATCCGTGATTGTCTGTACATACTCTGCCACATATGTCTCGTGTTTGAGCAGTAGAAACTCCACTTTGTCTCTATACTGACACTTTGCTTGTTTGATTGCCTTACAGAGGAAAAAACTACACTGTTCGCATTCGGCCATATTCCTAGTTGCTTTGCCATGATTAAATGCGTACGGTACGTGCTTTCAGTTTTTCGAGAATGCTGCCATCAATCCACGGTTTCTGGTTAGGGAAGGTTTTAATAGTCACAGTGGGTACAACATCTCTTATACACTTCCTTAAAAACTTGCTCACCGAGTCAGCATATGTTGTTATCTGAGGCAACCCAGAACATATCCCAGTCCACATGATCTAAGCAATCTTGACGCGTGGAATCCGATTGGTCAGACCAGCATTGGATAGACCTAAGCACGGGCACTTCCTGTTTTAGTTTCTGCCTATAGGAGGGGAGCAACAAGATGGAGTCATGGTTAGATTTGCCAAAAGGAGGGCGGGGAGGGCCTTGTATGCATCACAGAAGTTAGAGTAGCAATGGTTGAGCTTGTTACTCACATGTGTACTGCAATCAAAATGCTAATAGAATTTAGGTAGCCTTGTTCTCAAATTAGATTTGTTAAAATCCCAGCTACAATAAATGCAGCCTCAGGATATATGGTTTCCAGTTTGCATAAAGTCCAGTGAAGTTCCTTGATGGCCGTCTTGGTATCCGCTTGCGGGGGGATATGCACGGCTGTGACAATAACGAAGGAGAGTTCTCTTGGGAGATAATACGGTCAACATTGATTGTGAGGAATTCTAGGTCAGGTGAACAAAAGGACTTGAGTTCCTGTATGTTGTTGCAATTACACCACGAGTCATTAATCATGAAACATACACCCCCGCCCTTCTTCTTACCGGAGACATGTTTATCGGCGCGATGCACTGAAAATCCCGTTGGCTGTACTAACTCCGTCAGCGTGTCTCAAACAAGCCATGTTTCCGTGAAACAGAGTTTCATTGACTTTGTTAACTAGGGACTGGACATTAGTGAGTAGTATACTCGGAAGCGGTGGGTGGTGTGCGCGCATCCGAAGCCTCACTAGAAGACCGCTCCGGCACCCTCTCCTCCAGTGCCGTTGTTTTGGGTCGGCCTCTGGAATCAGTTCGGATGTCCCGGGAGGTACAGAGGCTGGTTGTGCTGGAAAGTTGACATCCTTTTGATATCCACTAGTCCTTCCGACTGTGTTTAATAACACAAGGTTTTCTGGGCTAACAATGTAAGAAATAATACATAAAAAACAAAATACTGCAGTTTCCTAAGGACTAGAAGCGAAGCTGCCATCTCTATGGGAGCCATAGCTAATTATAAAACACTGAGAAATATAAAACACTGAGAAATAGCAGCAAACCAGACTATCGTCCGGTGAAACAGTGGATGTAAAGATTCTAGCTAGCTAAAGCATTTACTGCAAACTGAATGTACAATTTTGTAACCTTGCCTTGTAAGACAGCTAAGTATTTTCTTGCTTATTGTGAGGTGGAGGATAAAAATACCTGCATGCCTATGGATGTGTAGCTAGCTATGTAGCCGATCTGTGTATGGACCCTAAAGACACTCAGAGCCTGCAATGGCATTACCATAATCTCTAGGCTGTGCCGAGTTCAACGAGACGCCAGCTAGACCGAGCTCATAATGAAGCCTGGCCCTAAATTGCAGGTGCTTTTGGGTGACAGCGGGAGAACAGTTAGGGGTAGAAGCACAATTCGACCTCAGGAACATTCCTGAGGTCCTCCCGATTGGTACTAACCTTGACCATATGGCATTAACCCTTAAAAGTTAAAAGAAGGTGTTTACATCAAACAGTTTTCAATGACTTCTCTCCCCATAGGAATACATTGCCTGCACCCCTAAATTCAACATGAAGCCTATGTAGGTTATGAATGTCTTATGAACCTGTCTTCCATGACAATCCATCAGGCCACTATGAGGTCTACCTGTGTTGATTCTAAGCTTCCTGGAGCAACCGTAAGTGGTTAAAATCACCCTAAAAGGGTCTTGCAATACCTAACCTGCAGTTTGTGAGAAATAGTGCTTTCAACCCTATGTCAGTTCTTAACGTATAGACTTAAAACTCAGGATTCTGTAAAAGCCTACTCAAATGAGGATACGTGTTCACTTTCAACTTCCTGTGCCAATCGGAAATGCCTTAAATGGTGTCACGGGTTGTTTTGAAGGGTTAAAAAGGTCAGATCTTTTCAAAACTTCATATGTGTGATTAGGGAACCCACCATGAACTGTAAATCAGTCATGTCTCCTATAAAATTTCCAAGAAAAAAATCACACACACACAGTTAGGACAGAGGGACACAGTGTGGTGCGTAGAGACAGACAGTGCCTGCACTGAACCTTTGTTCGAACTAAAAAATAACCGTCGGACCTAGAGTTCTGAAACTTTAGAAACCTGTTCTATCCTTCAGGTCGATAGTGCGTGGTGAGTTACGTGGCTCTAGAATGTTTTCAGGCTGAGAAACAGCCTCGTACATTTGCAATAACTTCAATTAATTTTGACCATTACGAAAATTACAACATTTAGAAGTCCCAGAATCGCAAGACTATGTCCATTGAAAACTGGCTCGGCCCATAGAGACGAACACCAACATTTCTGTCCGATAGCTCATTCAAGGACCCCGTAGCAAGGCATGGAAAAAAGTGGATTTTCAGCACCAATTAAGGTCTTGCTCGGGCACCGAATGACCCATCAAGCTGAAACTCGGGATTCGGGGTCGCTTGACATAGATCTACACATAATGTCAGAACTGGACCCACAGCTAGAACTACGTGTTTTAAGTTTTTATTCTGTTTTAAACTGAAGGCGCTGTGAATTCTGTGCCTGCTCTGAAATATGTAATAGTCGTCTTCTAAACGAGTTGGAAAAAGTGGGTTTGGTGTCAGATGGTATCAGTTTGGTGTCAGAATGACATCGAATTGACTGATGGACACTGACTTGCTAGTTGACTTTTGTACATTTGCAATATGTTTAAACGGAGAGGGACCATCACCAAAATGGCATTCTGAAATCAACCCTAAAAATGACATCACCATAGTCTCCAGACTGTGCCGAGTTCAACGAGACGCCCCGCTTGACCGTAGCTCGCTCTGAGGGCAGTAACCGTGAAAAAAGCAGGCTCAAAATGAAGCCTGGCCCTAAATGTAAAACGTTAGGTTTAAAAGGACAATTTAACCACAGGAATATTTCTAAGGTCCTTCTGATCTGTTTAAGCCTAACCTTGACCGTGTGGCATTAACCCTTAACAGTAAAACAGGGTTTTTTGATCTCACAGACTACAATGACTTCTCTCCCCATAGGAATACATTGCCTGCTCCCCTAAATTCAACCTAGAGCCTATTTGGGTTAATAATGCCTTATGAACCTGTCTTCAATGACAATCCATCAGGCCACTATGAGGTCTACCTGTGTCGATTCTAAGCTTCCTGGAGCAGCCGGAAGTGGTTAAATTCACCCAAATGGTATTTTGATGTATTTAACCTGCAAATGTAAAAAATGACTGCATTCAACCCTGTGTAGATCAGTCAATTCTTAACATAAAGACCTTCAACTCAGGATTCTGTAAGAGCATACCCCAAGCAAGATATGTGTTTACTTATAGCTTCCTGTGCCAAATGCACTGTGCATTTGCAATATGATTAAACAGTGAAAAAACATCACCAAATGGACATGATTAAATCAACACAACGAGCGATGGAGAGGAACCACTATCACTGCCCGGCCATCCCGAGTTCATCAGGCCAGTCAATTTTGCATTTCTGCAGTATTTTTGAGCATGCCAAATTCGTGATGGTAAATGCACATTGAAACATACTGCAAATGCACAGCCGTGCACCTGATGATTGAAAGGGGTTACCAGGAGCACATTTTTAAAATGGGTTTTAATGCCATTATGGGGTAGCAACGGGTCCACGGTTGGGTAGGGGGCACCCCCCCCCCCCCACCCGTGCCCATCCTATAGCCTCTTGTCAATTTGGACATTTTTCAAAAAAAACGTTAAAAAACAACAGTCCCACTTCTCCCTCATCATAGATGACAAATAGACCATCTAGGTTGATTCATGGCTTAACATAGTGCTATATATCATTTTGTCAGTATAAATGCCTTTTGGACATGGTTCACTGACTTTTGGGTTTGTAAACCGACTTCCATTGATTGTACATGGCAAATGGACATAACATCCTGATTTGGCACTTTCAAATCTTTCATATTGTATTTGGACATTTCTTATGGCATTTGCCCCCCCCCCTCCCCAAAAAGTGACTTGACTTCCTATGAAATCATATTGCAAATGGACAAAACATATGCCCTGTGGACAAGTAAAAATAAAAAAATTATGATAATCAAATATGACACAAGTATGTTCATACAGTTCTTATACATGTGTAATTGACAAAAAAAAATCTAAAGAATTTCGTAAAACGGTCCAGAAAGCACTTTAAGGGGGTGATAAGTTTTTGATTTTTTTTTCACATTTTCGACTTTTGACTTCCTATGAAATCATATTGCAAATGGACAAAACATACCCTGGGCCCAAACTGTTACAGACCTATATCCATCCTGCCCTGCCATACATCAACAAACAGATCACTGACCAGCTCGAATCCCACCGTACCTTCTCCGCTGTGCAATCTGGTTTCCGAGCCGGTCACGGGTGCACCTCAGCCACGCTAAAGGTACTAAACGATATCATAACCGACATCGATAAAAGACAGTACTGTGCAGCCGTCTTCATCGATCTGGCCAAGGCTTTCGACTCTGTCAATCCTACACGTACGCTACGGTCACAAGACGCAGGCCTCCTAATTGTCCGTAGAATTTCTAAGCAAACAGCTGGAGGCAGGGCATTCTCCTATAGAGCTCAATTTTTATGGAATGGTCTGCCTACCCATGTGAGAGACGAAAACTCTGTCTCAACCTTTAAGTCTTCACTGAAGACTCATCTCTTCAGTGGGTCATATGATTGAGTGTAGTCTGGCCCAGGAGTGTGAAGGTGAACGGAAAGGCTCTGGAGCAACGAACCACCCATGCTGTCTCTGCCTGGCCGGTTCCCCTCTTTCTACTGGGCTTCTCTGACTATAACCCTATTACAGGGGCTGAGTAACTGGCTTACTAGGGCTCTTTCATACTGTCCCCAGGAGGGGTGCGTCACTTGAGTGGGTTGAGTCACTGATGTGATCTTCCTGTCTGGGTTGACGCCCCCCCTTGGGTTGTGCCGTGGCGGAGATCTTTGTGGGCTATACTCGGCCTTGTCTCAGGATGGTAAGTTGGTGGTTGAAGATATCCCTCTAGTGGTGTGGGGGCTGTGCTTTGGCAAAGTGGGTGGGGTTATATCCTTCCTGTTTGGCCCTGTCTGGGGGTGTCATCGGATGGTGCCACAGTGTCTCCTGACCCCTCCTGTCTTAGCCTCCAGTATTTATGCTGCAGTAGTTTGTGTCGGGGGCTAGGGTCAGTTTGTTATATCTGGAGTACTTCTCCTGTCCTATCCGGTGTCCTGTCTGAATTTAAGTATGCCCTCTCTAATTCTCTATTTCTTTCTCTCTCTCGGAGGACCTGAGCCCTAGGACCATGCCTTAGGACTACCAGACATGATGACTCTTTGCTGTCCTCAGTCCACCTGGCCGTGCTGCTGCTCCAGTTTAAACTGTTCTGCCTGTGATTATTATTATTTGACCATGCTGGTCATTTATGAACATTTGCACATCTTGGCCATGTTCTGTTATAATCTCCACCCGGCACAGCCAGAAGAGGACTGGCCACCCCACATAGCCTGGTTCCTCTCTAGGTTTCTTCCTAGGTTTTGGCCTTTCATGGGAGTTTTTCCTAGCCACCGTGCTTCTACACCTGCATTGCTTGCTGTTTGGGGTTTTAGGCTGGCTACAGCACTTTGAGATATCAGCTGATGTACGAAGGGCTATATAAATAAATTTGATTTGATTTGGTTTGAATTACTTCCTTAAGATCTTTCATCTGAACCATCCACACCGGCTCTTGGCTCTGGACAACTCCACGGTCAGTATCTGCTTTGTCAGGGACTCTGCTTGTATTCTGGCTGACTATAGAGCAATCATCCTCTAACTTTTTCTACCCAGAATGCACTAGATTATCATCTGAAACCCTGACTTTCGCTACATTCCATCTTCTTCCATGCTGTATGTAGATTTATGTAGCCCTCTCACATGATGTGAGCTATAACCTGTTTCCATGAACTACACTGAGACTTGCATAGATGTCTTCCATAATGGATGCTCTTAGTCCTAAACTGCCAAGGAGTCAGAGGCCCCATTTGGTCTACATAGAACTCCACTGAGACATCCTTCCCAATCCCACTCTCACTTCCTGTTTATCCAGATCAAGTGATCTCTTATGCTTGGTTAATACTAAATCCTCATTGTCCAACTACATGTCAATATTACCCTCTGGCCTTATCGGGGTTCATGGTGTATCAGGAATATGGCTCCCACGATCAGACAGCTTAGGATGGACAGCCCACCTATAAAGCCCCACCCTCTCCCAGAGAACACATCATCAGCATGAGGCCAGACACACTTTCACTTCTATGAACAAACACAGGGATGGAATGACGGGAAAAGGAAATCTTCATTTGAGAGATGGCCCCCGGAATTCTGTTAACCTCTTGAACCTATAGGGGCGCTGTGTCATTATTGGATAAAAAGACGTGCCCGTTTTAAGTGCAATATTTTGTCTCGAAAAGATGCTCGACTATGCATGGAATTGACAGCCTTGGAAAGACACAACTCTGACGTCTCCAAAACTGCAAAGATATTATCTGTGCGTGCCCCAGAAATAATGCAACAGGCGAAACCAAGATGATGTTTCATACAGGAAATGCCGCGGATTCTGAAGGCGCTGTGTTCCAATGTCTCCTTATATGGCTGTGAATGCGCCAGGAATGAGCCTGCGCTTTCTGTATATTCCCCGAGGTGTCTGCAGCATTGTGACGTGTTTGTAGGCATATCATTGGAAGATTGACCATAAGAGACTACATTTACCTGGTGTCCCGCCCGGTGTCCTGTGTGCGTAATCAGTAAGTCCATGCGCGTTCCATTTCTTCAGAATTGAAAGTAAACTGCCACGATGGATTTTATCGTCGATAGATATGTGAAAAACCCCTTGAGGATTGATTCTAAACATCGTTTGCCATGTTTCTGTCGATATTATGGAGTTAATTTGGAAAAAAGTTCGCGTTTTAATGACTTTTTTTTTTTTTTTTTTCTTACCCAAACGTGATGAACAAAACGGAGTGATTAGTCGACACAACATAACATAACATAACATTTGCTATCTAACAGAGTCTCCTCATTGAAAACTTCTGAAGTTCTTCAAAGGTAAATTATTTTATTTGAATGCTTTTATGTTTTTTTGTGGAAAATGTTGCATGCTGAATGCTAGGCTTAATGCAATGCTAGGCTATCAATACTCTTACACAAATGCTTGTTTAGCTATGGTTCAAAAGCATATTTTGAAAATCTGAGATGACAGTGTTGTTAACAAAAGGCTAAGCTTGAGAGCAAATAGATTAATTTCATTTCATTAGCCATTTTCATGAATAGTTAACGTTGTGTTATGCTAATGAGCTTGCTGATAGATTTACACAATCCTGGATACAGGGGTTTTTTCGTAGCTAAACGTGACGCAGAAAACGGAGCGATTTGTCCTAAACAAATAATCTTTCAGGAAAAACTGAACATTTGCTATCTGAGAGTCTCCTCATTGAAAACATCTGAAGTTCTTCAAAGGTAAATGATTTTATTTGAATGCTTTTCTGTTTTTTTGTGTAAATGTTGCCAGCTGAATGCTAATGCTACGCTAAATGCTACGTTAGCCATCAATACTGTTACACAAATGCTTGTTTTGCAATGGTTGAGAAGCATATTTTGAAAATCTGAGATGACAGTGTTGTTAACAAAAGGCTAAGCTTGAGAGCTAGCATATTTATTTCATTTCATTTGCGATTTTCATGAATAGTTAACGTTGCGTTATGGTAATGAGCTTGAGTCTGTATTCACGATCCCGGATCCGGGATGGGGAGATCAGAAAGGTTAATTCCAGTTCTCTTCTCAAACACATTGACACCTTGTTCGACAGTGTCAATGTGTTTTACCCTCCCGCAGTGTGATATGAATCCGGGTAGCTCTTTCAGCTAGCTGTCACCAGGAGTCCTTGGTATGGTTCCCCCAACAGGCCTCAGGGACTGGATTGAGTAACTTCACCTGTAATTCAACTGTAGTGCATAAAATATTGGACATACAGGTTTGTTTAATCAGCAAAAAACAAACTATACAAGAACTCACTACTATAATGGTTCAGATGACAAAATTACTCAGAGACTCATGTTTACATCTCAATAAAATAAAACACAGTCTGCATGTTCCTCAAAAAACAACAACTGATGCCTATGTATCAGGGGAAAAGCTCAAATAACCAAATTCATCCTAGCTAATTTCCCAAAACATATGCAATTGTTTTTTACTATAGAGATTGCTTTTCAACATTAATACCCTAACATTGTTCCACATAATGGAAACAGATTATAATGTTAGACTACATGAACTTTCCTGCTCAAATTAACTGGTGTTACTTAAAAGCCCTCCGACACAGCCTGAAATAAGATGTTAACTAGGGATTTACGACCCCTGGGCTTATAGTTGTATAGGTAAGACCTAATATCTGATCGACAGTCAAAGCTATTGAGAAGGTTTCCAAAAAGGAGAAAACACAAATAGAAATCCATACACATAGATTGTAATCATTAAAGAGACACACACATAGTCAGCCAGTAGATCAACCATAGTGACTAGGTAATGGTAAACAGCACATACATAGATCATAGAAATATATACACATAGATAGGGATAAATACCATAGCTACTAGGAGCGGCAAGGATTTATTAAACGTGAGTAGTAAATCCTCAGAGGAGGGCCCGAAATTAACGGGAGATGATAAAAATATGCAGGAAGAAGATAAGAGGAACACCTATTTTAGCCAGACATGGAGGAGTAAGTACGAATTTGATGAATGTTTAAATAAAGAAAACTGGAATCAATGATTAAACAAATAAATAGGGTTAGGCAGATAAACAACGGGCAGAGGGGCAAAATACAGCTAGGATATGGTTAGCCGAGGCGAGGAAGAGAGCTGAGTACAAAGGGAAATGAAGAGAGGCGCCCAAAGTCTGACTCAGACTAAGACGATGATGAACTCTGAATAGGAACTGATACTTTAAATTAGGACTATTTTCGGGGAATTCTTGGTGCCGGAGTTTGCGACTACAGACAATTATAATAATATAGTTATTGGCGGGGAACTCAATCATTTCAATAGCGTTGGTGGTTCAGCGGTAAAGTTACTGCCTACAACGCGGGAGACTGAGGTTTGTATCTCAGCTTTGACACCGATAGACTGAAATTGATTTTAGATTGTAATTCAGCTATTTGTATGTTTTGCCTGGAAAAATACGGTCGCTAGTGTTTGTATAAGATATCAACTGAATGTTTTTAATAGGTTGTTTAGGTTGAATTGAGAGAATTATTCATTCAAAAATAATGGCGAGGCAATTTAGATGTAATTCGTTGTGTTACCCAAAAGAATCTGCTGGAATAATATATTGAGACGGGAGTCGTATTTAAATAAATGTATCATAGAAGAGAAAGTTACCTAAACCTGATGAATTCTAAGGAATAACGGAGAGATACGATAAAGTTTTGTGCCATCAGGATGTTATATTTTTTTATGAATCGACTGACACACGATATAAATTTAGCAAAGAACATGGTACGTTTAAATGTTGGGGTATATAGAAAGTTGGGAGGTTCGGTTGGTTTTACTTTTTCGATAGAATTTAAAGCAGAACTCAATCTGAATAGGGGATATATATTTGACAAGAGGCAGGCTGACTGACGTTGAATACACAATAACGTTCCTCAAATTATGACAGAGAAAATGGGTTGTGTCATTTAGAGGGAAAATGCGTGCATTATAGCTTTGAGTCACTTTTCAAAAGTGGCTAAAAGTTCCAAATACATTTTTAAAAAGCAGCTGAATATCGTCAGGATAGTCTGAAAATATGCTACAGCTAGCAACAGAATTGCTAGGCGTTTCATTGGGCTATATTTGGCCATAAGATAGGGAGGTAAGAATAGTTGAATTGTAAAAAGTTGTGGTTGTTTCCCGGGTATTGATTTTTGGTTAGGTAACGCCAGTGAATTCGAACAAGAAGTTAACGTATTCTAAACATGATCTGTTTTCATTACGGGGAACAATGAAAGGTCTACAATAGGGTATGGCTGGCTGGGAGTGTTTTATTTTAAAGGGACAGTGCACGTTAATCACAGTTGTGTGAGTGTAATGGCAGGGTTGAAAAGTATTTTGGGGAGATAATTTGGAGAAAGACTGAATGAGTTACATGAAACATTGAGGAAATGTAAAACTAATGATTTGAGGGTATTATCATAATTATTAGGTTTTGTTTTTGTAGTAAACATTTGGGTTAAGGGGATTTCCATGTTCCCAGAGACAAGATATGTTAAAGGGGTACACTCACATATGGAATTTTAGGAGTTTAATTTCTGAGTTTTAATTAAACAAGTAAAACATTTTAGATAAAGGGTTCTTTAATATGTTTAATATGGTATGGAACACGAATGTAAAGGGTGGTGTAACCTTTGACCAGTTTTTCATGGCATTCCCAGGTGGTCTGATCAGCCACAGCGGAGAGCCATTTGAATAATGTATTTGTGGTCATGGGTGGTACTGGTTTATAAGGTAAATTAATTATAATGAGTTTATAGCTCTTTGGACATAATTATTAGTTTAGAACAACAATTATTAGTTTTGAACCACAGAGGAGAAAGAGGAATTGAGGCAGGACAAATTATGGGGAGTGGAGGAACAAATTCTAGTGAGGAAGAAGGCCAGATTCAGGGTTCTGTTTAAAACATTGGCTGTGAAGGGTTCAAATTGGCTACTATTGATTTAGTACTACAACAGGAACAGAAATCATATTAACCATCGATAATAAATGGGGGAGGATGGTCTTTTGAGGTTTGGACAGGACACAGTTTACTTGAAGCTAGGGGGCACTATTTTTATGTTTGGAAAAATAACGTTCCCAAAGTAAACCGTCTATTTCTCAGGACCAGATGCTAGAATATGCATATAATTGACAGCTTAGGATAGAAAACACCCTAAAGTTTCCAAAACTGTAAAAATATTGTCTGAGTATAAAGAACGGATATTGCAGGCGAAAGCCTGAGAAAAATCCAATCAGGAAGTGACTTTTATTTTGAAACCCCTGTGTTCCTATGCATCCCTATTGCCCATTGAAAGGGATATCAACCAGATTCCTTTTTCTATGGCTTCCCTAAGGTGTCAACAGCCTTTAGACATAGTTTCAGGCTATTATTTTGAAAAATGAGCGTGAACAACCACATTGCGTAAGTGGACAGGTGGGGGCTCTGAGTGATTTGTGCGCAAAAGAGAGAGGCGGCCATTATTACTCCCGGTCCTAGTGAAAAGCCAACTGTCCCGGTTGATATATTATCGAATAGATATTTGAAAAACACCTTGAGGATTGATTATAAAAAACATTTGATAATGTTTCTGTGTACATTATGGACATAATTTGGAATTTTTGTCTGCGTTGTCGTGACCACTCTTTACGGTAGATTCCTGGGCATAACGCACCAAACTAACGGAGGTATTTGGATATAAAAAATATCTTTATGGAACAAAAGGAACATTTATTGTCTAACTGGGAGTCTCGGGAGTGAAAACATCCGAAGATCATCAAAAGTAAACGATTAATTTGATTGCTTTTCTGATATTCATGACCAAGTTAGCTGAAGCTATGTGTACTTATTGTTTTGTTTTGCGATCGATAAACTTACACTAACGCTTGTATTGCTTTCACTGTAAAGCATAATTTGAAAATCTGAGACGACAGGGTGATTAGCAAAAGGCTAAGCTGTGTTTCGCTATATTTCACTTGTGATTTCATGAATAGGAATATTTTTTAGTAATATTATTTGACTGTTGCGCTATGCTATTCAGCGTTGCTGACGACAAATATACCAGATCCGGGATGGGTGGTTCTAAGTTAAGCCAACAATGCAGGAAAATACATGATAGAAAAGGTGATTTTATAAGCATTAAAATGATTTATGAATATAAATAAGTTGCAGTTCTTAGGGATATGGTTAGCATTCGTTTTGGCTTTAATTAACCATTAGAATATTTGTAGTTAAATAGTATTAAAGTTTGACAGGGATATATGACATATGTGGTGATTCAGGATTAGGGATAGGATCGAGAACCTTAATTAACCTATATAAGGACTTTAGAAATTGACACCAAAGACATGTTTTTCTAAAAAAATCCATGAGTTTAGATAAAGCCAAACAGTGAGACATTTAGTTAAAATTTGGAAGCAACACATAGTTGTTACAGACAGATAGGGGAAAGGGCAGACAGAGGAGTCCTCCCCTCACTGTTGAGACCTTGACGATTTGAGAGCAGAGAGGAAATGAACACAGATACCTCTTAAAGTAGATAAGACACTTGACAGAGAATTGGTACAGGATAGATATGAATGGATGCCCAAGGGATAATTGGACAAGTGGAGAATGAAAGGGGTGTTCCTACATGATAATGTCAGAACATAAGGATAATTGACTAATCTTACCTAAGTCATTGTTTAGAGTAGGCAAGGTTGTTACCTGGGCATAGCCAGGTATCAAAAGGGGGATGGGTAAATTGTGGTCTAGGATAGGACACTTAGTGGCCTATTGGATAATAAACTAATAATAAAAACATTTTTAGCTAACAAGTAGGCATGGAAGTTAAAGATAGAACATATGAGAAACTGTTTGTTAACCAAACCTGTATGTCCAAGATTTATGCACTACAAGTGAACTACAGGATAAATCCAGTCCCCGAGCAGAATAGACGGGAAGCAGCACGTTGGGTGGGGCCATACCAAGGACTCCTGGTGACAGCCTTTGCCCTGAGAATAGCTAAAATAACTACCTGGATTCATATCACACACTGCGGGAGGGTAAGACACACTGACACTGTCGAACATTCAGTGTTCGAGAGGAGAACTGGAATTAACAGAATTTCTCAAACGAAGACTTCCTTTCCCGTCATTCCATCCCTGTGTTTGTTCATAAAAGTGGAGGTGTGTCTGGCCTTTGGCTGCTGATGTGTTTTCTGGGAAAGGGTGGGGCTACGTTACAGCATTATTCTAACATTGATTAAATCGTTTTTCCCCCTCTCATCAATCTACAAACAATACCCCATAATGACAAGCAAAAGCAGGGGTTTTTCATTACAAAACCCCCAGATATATCACATTTACATAAGTATTCAGACCCTTTACTCAGTACTTTGTTGAAGCAGCTTTGGCAGCGATTACAGCCTCAAATCTTATTGGGTATGACGCTACCAGTTTGGTACACCTTTGCAGATCCACTCAAGCTATGTCAGGTTGGAAGGGGAGAGTTGCTGCACAGCTATTTTCAGATTTCTCCAGAGATGTTCGATCAAATTCAAGTCCGGCGTCTGGCTGGTCCACTCAAAGATATTCAGAAACTTTCCCGAAGCCACTCCTGCATTGTCTTGGCTGTGTGCTTAGGATTGTTGTCCTGTTGGAAGGTGAACCTTCACCCCAGTTTGAGGTCCTGAGCTCTCTGGAGCAGGTTTTCATCAAAGATATCTCTGTACATTGCTCTTTTCATCTTTCCCTCAATCCTGACTAGTCTCCCAGTTCATGTGTGTTTTTCTCACTGTCTGAGAGTGCTTTATTTGCCTTATGGCAAACTCCAAATGTGCTGTCATGTGCCTTTTACTGAGGAGTGGCTTCGGTCTGTCCACTCTACCATAAAGGCCTGATTGGTGGAGTGCTGCAGAGATGGTTGTCCTTTTGGAAGGTTCTCCCATCTCCACAGAAGAACTCTGGAGCTCTGTCAGAGGGACCATAGGGTTCTTGGTCACATCCCTGACCAACACCCTTCTTCCCCAATTGCCGGGCGGCCAGCTCTAGAAAGAGTCTTGGTGGTTCCAAACATCTTCCATTTAAGAATGACGGAGGCCACTGTGTTCTTGGGGACCTTCAATGCTGCAGCCATTTTTGGTACACTTCCACAGATCTATGTATCGACACAATCCTGTCTCAGAGCTCTACGGATAATCCCTTCCTCATCCGTCTTTCGGATGGGACATCCGTCTTTCGGATGAGACGTTAGACGGGTGTCCTGACTCTCTGAGGTCGTTAAAGATCCCATGGCACTTTTCGTAAGAGTAGGGGTGTTAACCCTGGTGTCCTGGCTAAATTCCCAATCTGGCCCTCAAACCATCACGGTCACCTAATAATCCCCAGTTTACAATTTGCTCATTCATCCCCCTCCTCTCCCCTGTAACTATTCCCCAGGTCATTGCTGCAAATGAGAACGTGTTCTCAGTCAACTTGCCTGGTAAAATAACGGATAAATTGGCTTTGTTTTTGCTCTGACATGCACTGTCAACCTTGGGACCTTACATAGACAGATGTGTGCATTTCCAAATCATGTCCAATCAATTGAATTTACTGCAGGTGGATGTCAATCAAGTTGTAGAAACTTCTCAAGGATGATCAATGGAAACAGGATGCACCTGAGCTCAATTTCTAGTCTCATAGTCTGAATAATTTAGCAATTAATTCAGCAAACATTTCTAAAAAACTGTTTTCACATTGTCATTATGGGGAATTGTGTGTAGATTCCTTAGGATCTTTATTTATTTAATCCATTTTAGAATTAGGCTGTAACGTAACAAAATGTGAAAAAGGCCAAGTGGTCTGAATACTTTCCGAAGGCACTGCATCCACAGCAGGGCTACAGTAATTTCCAGAGAGGATCAGGCTCCTTGGGCTTTGCGGTGTCAGGTTTGGGTGTCCTCGGCAGACCGGTGTCGCCTTAACCAAGTGGTCACATATAGTTCTGGATTCCACTGCGCAAGAGTAGAGAGGGGGTTGCTTGGAGTTTTATGACCAGAAAGGCAGATACGCAATGAATTAGGATTTTTTTTCAAAGTTATTATTGGCAAAAGTGGTCAAGCCTTTGACAGGCCCCCGCAGTGCACACATGTAGCCTATATCGTTTTTCATAATTTTCACCACCACCAGAGAGAAGACAGGGAATAAACTACCATTTACCTACCTCTAGGCTGCTACACATATTTATTTGGTTTGTCGTCCTATCGTCTTTCATGGAATTTTAATGATAATTAAATATAATTTATTCAGAAATAGTTTTACCAGCTCAAATTGAAGTGATGAAGTGCATCTCCTCCAAACTCATGCATCCTTACATCCCTGAAAGTGGGAAAATACAAATAATAATGCTGGATATCCCCACTTTGGCTAGATTCCGATATGAATTACACATCACTATACAAGCAATCATAATGTGACTTGCACGCCTGAAAACCATCAGTTTCAGACCACTATATTAGGGTCAAACTAGCCCCTCAAAATTAGGTTTTATTAAACACTTGAATTGTGTTTAAGAATTGAATTAGAATGATAACATAGTTGCTTAGAATCTCACAAACTCTCTCGTAAACTTTCAGGACCTTGTCTTTCAAAGACAATTCGTAAAAATCCAAATAACTTCACAGATCTTCATTGTAAAGGGTTTAAACACTTGGCAATTTTAATGTATAGGATTCCTATAATATCCAATAATGATAGTACTTAGCATCTGATTTGGACCAAACTTTTTCTAACAATGGCTAAGACATGAGGAATCCAAATAAGTGGTCAAAAGCCATCCATAGATCCCCCCACACCCCACGCCAATCTCACCCCATTAACGAGTGCATACTGTAGTATCAGTTCTCCATGTTTGACAAGTAGTGTGGAGCTGCGGCTCGGACAGCAACCCATCCTTTGGTTTTGTTTACCTGGCCACTGTTTCAAATGCTACCTTTTTCGAATATGTGGCACAAATACAGTGCAAGTCAATGTTACCTTTATTAGCATTTTCTCGTTTCATATCCAAATCATCGATAGGTAACATCACTGAGTTACACAATCCATTTTTAGATACTTTTGGATGATTTGGGCATGAAGGTGTGAAAATGCTAATATAGGTGTAATCAATTAGCTTAATTTGTTCAGAGATCAAATTATATTTCAACAAAATAATGTTGCAGTAATGCTATTGCAGTAATGCTATTAATATTATATGTTTTTAACAACAGGAAAGATTTCAGAACAATCTGAGATGGTGGTTGTCAAAATCCTCTTTCTTTTGCTTTTTGCGGTGAAAGGATCCTTATGAGAGGGTAAAATCTGCAGGGCATTATTTCTCTTGTCCAACAGCCCCAGCTTTCAGAGTGACAGACCTATTATACAGTGTGGGGAATTTATAGCATGATCATCTTTGAAGACCTGGGTGTCCAGCTGTGCTCCATCCACGCCTGTATGGGCTCCCAGTAATGTCGATGGTAATGATCGAGAGAGATGTGTGTCTCTCTCTCTCTCTGAAGAGTCATAGTCAATCTGACTCCCTCCACCAAAGGTATTGTTGACGGCTCCATTAACTAAAACAAATATTTTTCCAGCTTGTAATGTGGGAATAGCGGGGTTTTATAAGACGATAGGCGTTGGACTGTCTGTCTGGGAATAAAGCTAACAGATAATACGCCGGTATGCATTTGGTTAATGAGCTATTGATTGAGTTGAGTTATTGATTCATTTGAAATGTACACAAGGCATATGATTTATATTTGCTATAAGCAATCAAACACATATCTCATATTCCTCATATAATATGATAATGATTACCAGGTTCTTATATGGTTCATGAGATTTAGAGCATGATAAAACTTTAATACTCTTGGCTGCAGTTAGGCCTACATACAATCCACAAGGGCAGGAGAAGTAATAAGGGATTGCCATTGAGGTTTGCCTTTCCGCTGATATTTTTGGCCTTATAGGTGTAATTGTGTTTGAGAGGTCTCAGAACCTGAATGTACTGTTTTTCAAAGCTGAGAGATGTTTTGTATTTGACATGTTTCTCCTTTTCAGCGTTTTCATGTTAGCGCTGACTGAGTTCTGTGATAATTATGTTTATTTGGGCTAGATTGTTATTTTTAGTTGCATTCCTCTGGGGCATAGCAGAATTAAAAGAGAGGGATTTGTATTTGAAGCTTTCCCCCCCAATTTATCAACACTACTTTGTCTAATCTGCATTCAAGACATTACTTCAAAGATTTTGGGGGAGAAATCAGTTTTTAAAGGGATTGTACATTTTAAACAGAACTTTAGAAAATTGTACAACCTTGAAAAGGGAAAAGGAGTCCAAAACAAGTAGAAACCCAATAATCAATTAGAGATTGATGAAGTGATGACATCAACTTGAGGACCAGTTGAAAGCCAAATATTTAGTCACAAAGAGACAGAAGAATACGATTAATTTGAATTCCAATCCAATACTCTTGTTATGTTCAGCCCTTGCTTTGAAATGTGAAGTTTTGAAGATATACATTCCAATTGTCATAATTTGAAAAATAAATAGTAAACAGCAATATGTCCAAAAAGCCAAGATGATACTAAATCATATTTCTCAAAGCTTTTCCACCTCTGGGGTTGATAGAAAAGTTAAATAAAATGAATACATTTTCTATATTTTACCTTTGAAAAAAACAGATTTTTGATCAAACCAGAGCTGGGTCTCACAGGAGAGACCAGAGCAGACAGGTCAGATAGATAGATCCATTACTGATGCTGATTAGAGAATTAAAAAAAACTTTTACTGTTTCTCTTTCTTTTTCTCTCTCTCCTTCTCAACCTTCACCTTCTCTTCATCATTAGTCTCGTCTCTCAATTTCTACATCAGCTAACCCAAAACAGCAGGCCATTCTCTGTCTCTCTCTATCCCTCTCTTCCACCCTACTTCCCTTCCTATCTCCCTCTCCTTGTCTCTCTTCCTCCCTCCTCCTTTTCTCCCTTTTTATTTATTTATTCCTCTCCCTCCCTCTCTTTCATCCCTCCAGTCTCACCCTAGACCAGGCTGTGTCATTGTGGAGACAAGGACAATACTTTCCCCGGGCTGCCTTTAATTCTCAGCAGCTGACTCTAATCACTAGCTTATTAATAGTTGATGATCTTGATTACAAAAACACCAGTGCTATTAACCTGAGGTGCGTTCAGTTCCCTTGAATCCCAGCTAGCAATGAGGAATCAGCCCAGAAGCGGGCCTCTTCCGGGGGGCCAGAACTGATTGAATCGGCCCGAAATCGGGTGTCGGACTTGGCCTGGTATCAAAATGAATGACTGCCCAGAATCGGCTGACTTCTTATCAGAATCGACTTCTTACCAGTTTCGATCTACCAGGATTCAGCCTACTTCTTACCAGAAGCAGCCCGATGCAAATTTAAAATAAATGTATACAAATTTACCCGGTTTAGTAATTTTAAATAGTACTATTATACATTTTATACATACAAATTATACCCATCCACAATTTTAAATAATTGTATTTATTTATTTTATATATATTTTGCCCCTTTTCGTCAAATCCAATTGTCTTGTCTCATCACTGCAACTCCCTTATGGTCTCGGGAGAAGCAAAGGTCGTACGTCTTCCGAAACACAACCCCGCCAATGTGCCGGAGGAAACACTGTACACCTGGTGACCGTGTCAGCGCTCATGTGCTAGCTGGGATGTTTCCTACGTTGCGGAACGGTTTGTACTGACCGACACATTTCCTCAAAACGTTTCTGTACGTTCTTGAACAGACTGAGGTGCGTTTGCTCCCGTTTGGTGGGTGTGGCGAGGTGTGGCTTGAAGCAATGAGTAATGTATTTAAAGGGCAGTGGCCTTGCTGACAATGTTCCCCCAACTCACAATCTAACCCCTCCCTGGTTTGCAACTGTTTGATAAGTACAGCACCGTTTCCGTTCACTCTGGAGTCTATTGATTTAATGTCCTCCTCATCCCTCTAAATATTCAAGGTTGTCTGGGCCCGCTACCTAGGGACGTGAGGGGTAGGAAAGAAGAAACCAGACATAGGTTGAGGGATTTTTGCAGCATAAGGTTGAGAAACATATAGATCATGTAAATTATTTGACTTTGTAAACATGAAGGTGAGAATTGTCCATTGACAAGGATAATCTAGTAAAGTATATCATTTGTCCCAAGAAATGTTTTACAAACAACTTGATCTCTTAAACACCGTGGGCCTGTCATGCCAAATAGTGTCCCCATGTCCAAAAGGTTGGCTCTATTTTACCTCACTGCGGTCACATAGGACGCGGGCAGTTCTAGTTCTATTTCACCTTATAAGCGCTAGCTCAGTCCACGCAAAATTATTACCTCAGAATTGCTCTCCAAGGATGGTATTTTTGACAGTGACTACCTGCTGACTACCTACAGCTTCAGAGGATTGAAAAGACTGGAAAGAGAACACTCTTTCTTTACCATATACAGTGCCTTGCGAAAGTATTCGGCCCCCTTGAACTTTGCGACCTTTTGCCACATTTCAGGCTTCAAACATAAAGATATAAAACTGTATTTTTTTGTGAAGAATCAACAACAAGTGGGACACAATCATGAAGTGGAACGACATTTATTGGATATTTCAAACTTTTTTAACAAATCAAAAACTGAAAAATCGGGCGTGCAAAATTATTCAGCCCCCTTAAGTTAATACTTTGTAGCGCCACCTTTTGCTGCGATTACAGCTGTAAGTCGCTTGGGGTATGTCTCTATCAGTTTTGCACATCGAGAGACTGACATTTTTTCCCTTTCCTCCTTGCAAAACAGCTCGAGCTCAGTGAGGTTGGATGGAGAGCATTTGTGAACAGCAGTTTTCAGTTCTTTCCACAGATTCTCGATTGGATTCAGGTCTGGACTTTGACTTGGCCATTCTAACACCTGGATATGTTTATTTTTGAACCATTCCATTGTAGATTTTGCTTTATGTTTTGGATCATTGTCTTGTTGGAAGACAAATCTCCGTCCCAGTCTCAGGTCTTTTGCAGACTCCATCAGGTTTTCTTCCAGAATGGTCCTGTATTTGGCTCCATCCATCTTCCCATCAATTTTAACCATCTTCCCTGTCCCTGCTGAAGAAAAGCAGGCCCAAACCATGACGCTGCCACCACCATGTTTGACAGTGGGGATGGTGTGTTCAGCTGTGTTGCTTTTACGCCAAACATAACGTTTTGCATTGTTGCCAAAATGTTCAATTTTGGTTTCATCTGACCAGAGCACCTTCTTCCACATGTTTGGTGTGTCTCCCAGGTGGCTTGTGGCAAACTTTAAACAACACTTTTTATGGATATCTTTAAGAAATGGCTTTCTTCTTGCCACTCTTCCATAAAGGCCAGATTTGTGCAATATACGACTGATTGTTGTCCTATGGACAGAGTCTCCCACCTCAGCTGTAGATCTCTGCAGTTCATCCAGAGTGATCATGGGCCTCTTGGCTGCATCTCTGATCAGTCTTCTCCTTGTATGAGCTGAAAGTTTAGAGGGACGGCCAGGTCTTGGTAGATTTGCAGTGGTCTGATACTCCTTCCATTTCAATATTATCGCTTGCACAGTGCTCCTTGGGATGTTTAAAGCTTGGGAAATCTTTTTGTATCCAAATCCGGCTTCAAACTTCTTCACAACAGTATCTCGGACCTGCCTGGTGTGTTCCTTGTTCTTCATGATGCTCTCTGCGCTTTTAACGGACCTCTGAGACTATCACAGTGCAGGTGCATTTATACGAGTCTTGATTACACACAGGTGGATTGTATTTATCATCAATAGTCATTTAGGTCAACATTGGATCATTCAGAGATCCTCACTGAACTTCTGGAGAGAGTTTGCTGCACTGAAAGTAAAGGGGCTGAATAATTTTGCACGCCCAATTTTTCAGTTTTTGATTTGTTAAAAAAGTTTGAAATATCCAATAAATGTCGTTCCACTTCATGATTGTGTCCCACTTGTTGTTGATTCTTTACAAAAAAATACAGTTTTATATCTTTATGTTTGAAGCCTGAAATGTGGCAAAAGGTCGCAAAGTTCAAGGGGGCCGAATACTTTCGCAAGGCACTGTATTTGTCTTTATATAAGAAAATATTGCATAGGAAGAAATAATTTAAGGGTCATTCTTGGGCTCGGGTAATATTTCCATCCCTCTGATTTTTATTTTATATTTCAAGTATTGGGTCACCAAAATAAAATGTTAAAATACTTTATATAAATTGAAATGTCCAGTATAATGAATTTAAATAAATATAGCATTCATTTTAACTTTATTATTGAAAAAATCATATTTTTTTACTGACGCTAAGAATTGTGCCATGTCCCCCAGGTGTTTCACTTCATTTTTACTTGGGAAATGAAATTAATGTTAAAATGTGCACATAATTAATAACTTTTGCCATTAATGTAAACATCTATTTGTGTTCTTTTGTTGAGAAAGTATGTTTATCGAATAAATGCATGATTATTGATTAAAATCACACAATTAACTCTGTCCCTTAGTCAACCCTGTCACGGCAACCAAACTACGACAATAGAAATAATCAGTCCACCCTTATGTGCCATCATTAACAGGAAGTGACATCATTCAACAATGTTCAACTGCATGGTACAGAAACAGGCAAATAATCACATTATTTTAAATCTGTATTTTTTACTTTTTTAAAGTCAGGTGGGGATCGTCGAGCTGACCAACTCAAGCCTATTACATGAAATAAAGATGGAAAACTAGTACTTATCACAATTATATTTTAATCCATTAAAATATACAATCTATTAATTTAATGCACACCATGTGGTCTCCTGTCCTTCACCACATGAGGAGCAGAGGCCATTTTGAGCCAAAAAGCTCAACACCGTCATACTCAACCCTGGCACATGTTTCATTGTTCATTGTTCATTGTTGTAAAACCTGTGACAGGGTCGAGTTATTAACTTTTTTAAATGAATATTGCATCTAATCAAATTAATTATTCAATATATTATCCATTATATATTGTTTATATTCACTTATGAAACAAGCTGTAATGTGTTCCAAATGAGCAAAAACTATATTTTTAGGCAAGTAGGCTAGTGGTAGGAGAGTTGGTAAAGGCTCTTAACTTCAATTGTTCTTTTAAGTCGCTCTAGATCCAAAATTACTCAAGGATTATAGTGTACACATGTATATACAGTGGGACAAAAAAGTATTTAGTCAGCCATCAATTGTGCAAGTTCTCCCACTTAAAAAGATGAGGCCTGTAATTTTCATCATAGGTACAGTTCAACTCTGACAGACATTTGGTCAATAACAAAAGTTTCTCAATACTTTGTTATATACCCTTTCTTAGCAATGACAGTGGTCAAACGTTTTCTGTAAGACTTTACAAGGTTTTCACACACTGTTGCTGGTATTTTGGCCCATTCCTCCATGCAGATCTCCTCTAGAGCAGTGATGTTTTGGGGTTGTTGCTGGGCAACACGGACTTTCAACTCCCTCCAAAGATTTTCTATGGGGTTGAGATCTGGAGACTGGCTAGGCCACTCCAGGATCTTGAAATGCTTCTTACGAAGCCACTCCTTCATTGCCCGGGCGGTGTGTTTGGGATCATTGTCATGCTGAAAGACCCAGCCACGTTTCATCTTCAATGCCGTTGCTCATGGAAGGAGGTGTGGTCACATGATGCTCCCGGAGAAAATATTGCGTAAAGTACAGAGGTAGCCATTATTCCAATCACTTCTACTGAGAAACCAATTGTCTCGGTGGATATTATCGAATAGACATTTGAAATAGACATTTGAAAAACACCTTGAGGATTACAAAAATAATATTTTGGGAAAAAAAATGAACTTTGGCTATCTACCTGGGAGTCTCGTGAGTGAAAACATCCGAAGCTCATCAAAGGTAAGCGATTTAATTTGATTGCTTTTCTGATTTGTGACAAGGTTGCCTGCTGCTAGCTAGGCATAATGCTATGCTAGGCTATCGATAAACTTACACAAATGCTTGTCTTGCTTTGGCTGTAAAGCATATTTTGAAAATCTGAGATGACAGGGTGATTAACAAAATGCTAAGCTGTGTTTCAATATATTTCACTTGTGATTTCATGGATATGAATATTTTCTAGTAATATTTATGTCCGTTGCGTTATGCTAATTAGTGTCAGATGATGACAACGCTCCCGGACCCGGGATGGGTAGTTACAAATACAGCGTTGACATTGTTAATAATGTTAATTACTATTGTATCTGAAACAGCTGATATCTACGTAGGCGTACAGGAGCCCATTATCAGCAACCATCACTCCTGTGTTCCAATGGCACGTTGTGCCAGCTAATCCAAGTTTATCATTTTTTAAGGCTAATTGTCCATAAGAAAACCCTTGTGCAATTATGTTAGCACAGCTGAAAACTGTTGTTCTCTTGTTCAATAAAACTGGCCTTGTTTAGACTAGTTGAGTATCTGGAGCATCAGCATTTGTGGGTTTGATTACAGGCTCAAAATGGCCAGAAAAAAACAACTATCTTCTGAAACTCAGTCTATTTTTGTTCTGAGAAATGAAGGCTATTCCATGCGAGAAATTGACAAGAATCGGAAGATCTCATACAACACGGTGTACTACTCCCTTCACAGAACAGTGCACACTGTCTCTAACCAGGATAGAAAGAGGATTGGGAGGCCCCGGTGCACAACTGAGCAAGAGGACAAGTACATTAGAATGTCTAGTTTGAGAAAAGACACCTCACAAGTCCTCAACTGGCAGCTTCATTAAATGGCACCGGAAAACACCAGTCTCAAAGTCAACAGTGAAGAGGTGACTCCGGGATGTCGGCCTTCTAGGCAGAGTGTCAAAGAAAACACCATATCTCACATGCCAATAAAAACAAAATATTACGATGGGCAAAAGAACACAGACATTGGACAGAGGAACTCTGTGGAGATATGAGAACCTTCCAGAAGGACAACCATCTTCCAGAAGGACATCCACCTCTGCAGCACTCCAATCAGGCATATGATATAGTGGTCAGACAGATGCCACTCCTCAGTAAAAGGCACATGAGAGCCAGATTGGAGTTTGTCAAAAGGCAACTCTCAGACCATGAGAAACAAGATTCTCTAGTCTGATGAAACCAAGATTAAACTCTTTGGCCTGAATGCCAAGTGTAACGTCTGGAGTAAAACTGGCACAATCATTACGGTGAAGCATGGTGGTGGCAACATCATGCTGTGGGGAGGGTTTTCAGCAGCAGGGACTGGGCTACTAGTCAGGATCAAGTGAAAGATGAACGGAGCAAAGTACAGAGATCTTCAAAGAAATCCTGCTCCAGAGCGCACAGGACCTCAGACTCGGGCGAATGTTAACCTTCCAACAGGATAACGACCCTCAGCACACAGCTAAGACAACGCAGGAGTGGCTTCGCGACAAGTCTCTTAATGTCCTTGAGTGGCTCAGCCAGAGCCCGGACTTGAAGCCAATCTAACATCTCTGGAGAGATCTGAAAATAGCTGTGTAGCAAAGCTCCCCATCCAATCTGACATAGCTTGAGAGGATCTGCAGAGAAGAATGGGAGAAACTCCCCAAATACAGGTGTGGCAAGCTAGTAGCATCATAACCAAGAAGACTCAAGCCTGTAATCGCTGCCAAATGTGCTTCAAAAAAGTCCTGAGTAAAGGGTCTGAATATTTAAGTAAATTAGATATTTCCGTTTTTTTTGCTTTGTCATTATGGGGTATTGTGTGTAAGGGGAAAAGGGGAAGGGGAAAAATGATTTCATCCATTTTAGAATAAGAATGTAACGTAAGAAAATGTGGAAAAAGTCAAGGGCTCTGAATACTTTCTGAATGCTCTGTGTCTCCCATTTATAACACTACACTAATCCATCACATTTTCACACAGTAAAGTTTAACATTTGTGTTTGCTTGTTACGTCTCTGTCTCCTGTGAGAGTGAAATTACAAGATTAACAATAATAATGTTTTTCCATCAAATCGTTGTTTTTTGCAACAAAATAAGGTTCTTAGAACTATATTGTGTCTCTGTAACGGTTGTCGTTGGTGGAAGAAGGGGAGGACCAAGGTGCAGTGTGGTACGTGTTCATGATCTTTTAATTACACTGAACACTAGAACAAAAAGAACAAAAACGGCACAAACGAAACAGTCCTATCTGGTACAGAGACAGAAAACAACTACCCACAACTCAAGGGCGAAAACAGGCTGCATAAGTATGGTTCTCAATCAGACAACGATCGACAGCTGCATCTGATTGGGAACTATACCAGGCCAAACACAGAAATACAAAACCTAGTCTACAAAACATAGAATGCCCACCCCAACTCATGCCCTGACCAAACTAAAACAGAGAATTAAAAAAGGAACTAAGGTCATGATGTGACACTCTGTGAACTGAGAGGAGCTTCTGAGACAAACAAAAACAAATGTAGGGATGAGGTAGGTAGTTGGCCATTTACAGATGGGCTGTGTACAGCTACAGCGATCGGTAAGTTGCTCCGACAGCTGACGCTTAAAGTTAGTGAGGGCGATATAAGTCTCCAACTTTAGTGATTTTTGCAATTCGTTCCAGTCATTGGCAGCAGTGCACTTGGAGGAAAGGCGGCCAAAGGAGGTGTTGGCTTTGGGGATGAAATATACCTGCTGGAGCGTGTGCTACTGATGGGTGTTGCTATGGTGACCAGTGAGCTGCGATAAGTCAGAGCTTTACCTAGCAAAGACTTATAGATGACCTGGAGCCAGTGGGTTTGGTGACGAATATGTAGCGAGGACCAGCCAACGAGAGCATAGAGGTCGCAATGGTGGGTAGTATGTGAGGCTTTGGTGACAAAACGGATGGCACTGTGATAGACTGCATCCAATTTGTTGAGTAGAGTGTTGGAGGCTATTTTGTTAATGACATCGCCGAAGAATCGAATAGTCAGTTTTATCAGGGTATGTTTTGCAGCATGAGTGGATATTATAGTTGTCCACATATTCTAAGTCAGAACCGTCCAGAGTAGTGATGCTAGTCAGGCGGGCGGGTGCGGGCAGCGATCGGTTGAAGAGCATGCATTTCGATTTCTAGAATTTAAGAGCAGTTGGAGGCCATGGAAGGAGTTTTGTATGACATTGAAGCTCGTCTGGAGGTTTGTTAAAACCTGTTGGGGCAAGGAGTTCCTCACATTAACAAGTCCAATACCTCAAATGAAAGATAAACATCTTGTTCATCTACCCATCATGTCAGATTTTTTAAATGTTTTACAGCGAAAACACAACATATATTTATGTTAGACCACCACCAAACCAATGAAAAAACGCAGCCATTTTTTCCAGCCAAAGATAAAATCACAAAAGCAGGATTAGAAATAAAATGAATCACTAACCTCTTGAAATTCTTCATCAGATGACAGTCATATGACATGTTACACAGTACATTCAGGTTTTGTTCGATAATATGCATTTTTATATCCACAAATCTCAGTTTACATTGATGCCATGTTCAGAAATTCCTCCAAAATATCCGGAGAAATTATAGAAATCTACCCCAGATAACAGAAATACTCAAACTTTGACTAAAGATACATGTTCTACATATAATTAAAGATACACTGGTTCTTAATGCAACAAATCTGTGTCAGATTTTTTAAAACGTTACGGAAAAAGCCTAACAATATGAAAAACCCCGGTGGAGCGCACTCGCCCCCTGTTGGATTTTTGAAGTGTTACAACTGGCAATTGCCATATGGCATTTGCAATATACTTTGCATGAATCAACGCCAAATTGGGTGGTATTGGACATCGTGTATATGGTTTGTCCAATGCCAATAAGTTGACATTCATTTTTGTCCAATTCAGGGGTGTATTCCCTTACATTGCAATAATCTGAGACGGCGCTCAGACGTAACCGCCATGTTGGAGTCAACAGAAATACGAAATTACAACATATATATTCCGTTACCTTTGATGATCTTTCATCAAAATGTAGTGCAAGGAGTCCTAGTTCCACAATAAATAGTTGTTTTGTTCCATAATGTCCAATACTAGTGTCCAAGTAGCTGCATTTGCTATCACTTTCAGCTCACGTGCCCAAAAACTGACTGCTGGTCCAAGATAACTCGCACGAAAACTTCCAAAATATATATTCCAGGTCGAATAAACTGGTCAAACTAAGTAGAGAATCAATCTTCAGGATGCTATTATCATATATATCCAATAACGTTCCAACCGGATCATACGTTTTCATCTGGGGCCGAATGGAACAGCCGTAGCACCCACAGAGAAATGCGCCACAGCAAAATGGCATTCAGTCGGGACACTGACTATTTTCCCTCCCATTAGGTCAAAGTTCACAGCAAATGCTCCATTACACTTTCTACTGAATGAGGACATCTAGTGGAAGGTGTAGGAAGTGCTTCCAGATCCATATCTTGTTGGGATGACGTCAAAATTGCCCCAACTTTCAGAATTTAATTTCTTGTTTGGAAGATTGCCTGCCCTATGAGTTCTGTTATACTCACATACATAATTCAAAGAGTTTTAGAAACTTCAGAGTGTTTTCTATCCAATAGTAATAATAATATGCATATATTAGCAATCTATGACAGAGTTTGATGCAGTTCACTATGGGCACGCAATTCATCCAAAGTGAAAACACTGCCCCCTATCCTCAACAAGTTTTAACACAGTGTCCAAAGAAGGGCCAGATGTATACAGAATGGTGTTGTCTGCGTAGAGGTGGATCAGAGAATCACCAACAGCAAGAGCGACATCATTGATATATACAGAGAAAAGAGTCGGCCCGAGAATTTAACCCTGTGGCACCCCCATAGAGACTGCCAGAGAAAGGGCACTCCACACTGCCCTTTCCCACCGGGACAAAAGGAACATCTATGTGAGAATTCTATACATTGACTACAGCTCAGCGTTCAACACCATAGTGCCTTCAAAGCTCATCACTAAGCCAAAGACCCTGGGACTGAACACCTCCCTCTGCAATTGAATCCTGGATTTCTTTACGGTCCGCCACCAGGTGGTAAGGGTAGGTAATAACACATCCATCCCGCTGATCCTCAACACGGGGGCCCCTGTTCACTCATGACTGCACGGCCAGGCACAACTCCAACACCATCATTAAGTTTGCCGATGACACAACAGTGGTCTGATCACCGACAACAATGAGACAATGGACAATAGAGAGGTCAGAGACCTGACCGTGTGGTGTAAGGACAACAACCTCTCCCTCAACGTGATCAAGACAAAGGAGATGATTGTGGACTACAGGAAAAGAAGGACCGATCACACCCCCATTTTCATCAACTGGGTCGATAGATTCTCAAAAAGTTATACAGCTGCACCATCGAGAGCATTCTGACAGGTTGCATCACTGCCTGGTATGGCAACTACTCGTCCTCTGACCGCAAAGCACTACAGAGGGTAGTGCGTATGGCCCAATACATCACTGTGGCCAAGCTTCCTGCCATCCAGGACCTCTATTCCAGGCAGTGTCAGAGGAAGGCCTTAAAAATTGTAAAAGACTCCAGCCACCCTAGTCATAGACTGTTCTCTCTTCTACCGCACAGCAAGTGGTACTCGAGCGCCAAGTCTAGGTCCAAGAGGCTTCTAATCAGCTTTTACCCCCAAGCCATAAGACTCCTGAACAATGGCTATTTGCATTGACACGGAAACAATCACCCACAAAACAACAGTGAAACCCAGGCTACCTAAGTATGATTCTCAATCAGAGACAACTAACGACACCTGCCTCTGATTGAGAACCATACTAGGCCGAACACAGAAAAGCAACCTAGAAACACAAAACATAGAATGCCCACCCAACTCACGTCCTGACCGACTAAAACAAACAAATAACACAAGAACTAGGGTCAGAACGTGACAGTTGTATTCAACGCATGTGACAAATAGAATATGATTTGATTTGAACAAAGAGAGCAGAAGTGCCTGTATTTTGCACTATCCCTACATAAAGTCTATTAAAATTAAGGACAAAACTGTACCAATCATATGACCCACTGATGAGTCTTCAGTAAAGACTTAAAGGTTGAGACCGTGTAGGTATGTACGGCAGGACCAAATCAGAGAGATAGGTAGGAGCAAGCCCTTGTAATGCTTTGTAGGTTAGCAGTAAAACCTTGAAATCAGCCCTTGCTTTGACAGGAAGCCAGTGTAGGGAGGCTAGCACTGGAGTAATATGATCAAGTTTTTTGGTTCTAGTCAGGATTCTAGCAGCCGTATTTAGTTTATTTAGTGCTTTATCCGGGTAGCCGGAAAGTAGAGCATTGCAGTAGTCTAACCTAGAAGTAACAAAAGCATGGATTAATTTTTCTGCATAATTTTTGGACAGAAAGTTTCTGATTTTTGCAATGTTACGTAGATGGAAAAAGCTGTCCTTGAAACAGTCTTGATATGTTCGTCAAAAGAGAGATCAGGGTCCAGAGTAACGCCGAGGTCCTTCACAATTTTATTTGAGATGACTGTACAACCATCAATATTAATTGTCAGATCCAACAGAATAACTATTTGTTTCTTGGGACCTAGAACTAGCATCTCTGTGTTGTCCGAATTTAAAAGTTTAAAACATTCCACCATCCACTTCCTTTTGTCCGCAAGAACCATAGCCTAAGTGTTGAATCAGCGATACACAAATTGGCTTAATTATTTATTTACTAACTAAATAATCACACAGATAAGTAAACACACACACAAGGTATAGGTTATCGAATACTAACATAATGCATATGAAAAGTCCCTGATGGACTAAACCGATATGAGGGCTTTTTACTCAATGAAAGGGGGGGAGTAAAGAGCAGGAGAGACAAAGAGAGTGGACTCATCGTACATACACTTGGAAAATACACTCACTGTAAATGTTTATATTTAGCACCCTATCAACCGCTCATTCGGATTAGAAGTGCAACATATATTTACGCGTCTTTCTCTGTTGTCTCTGTTGAAACCACTCTATCCATCTATGGCGAGTAGTTCAATGTAAGTTGCTGGTTGTCCACCAGAGGTCACAATGTCCTTAGTTCTAGGCTACTTTGTCTCTGAGTTTTTGTTAGATGGATACATCAGAGGTGTACCACATTGTGTTCAGAGGGATCTGTACTTCCCTCTGTTCGTTGGTCAATTGTCTTAGACTACATTACATACCAGCTGCAGATTGGGAATGTTTTGGTATAGTCTTCAACTTCTTCGCTCGTCGAGAGTTTCAGAGGGTCTTACCATTTTCTGGTCTTGTAGATTTAACCATTTCGTGACGTCCGGCTCACATCGTCCGCCTGCTTGGTCTAATGTAAATTTAGTTAAGTATTGTTATACCTAATCATTTATTTTATACAGCATTTAGATGCAGACCTGATAACTAGGATTTGTACACTTTCAGAGTTACAGTTCTCTGTCATCTCTCTGTTGAAACCACTCTATCCGTCTATGGCGAGTAGTTCGATGTAAGTCTCTGGTTGTCCACCAGAGGTCACAATGTCCGTAGTTGGTGGCAGGTTGCCTAGTGGTTAGAACGTTGGGCCAGTAACTGAAAGGTTTCTAGATCAAATCGCCGAGCTGACATGATAAAAATCTGTAATTCTGCCCCTGAACAAGGAAGTTAACCCACTGTTCGCCGGTAGACCGTCATTGTAAATAAGACTTTGTTCTTAACTGACTTGCCTAGTTAAATAAAGGTTAAAGAAATACAAATATATATTGTTATACAGTCTTTCTAATAATTTTAATGATATCACAAAATATATATTAATTTTCCATATTCCATCTGTCATAATTCCCAACATTTGGATATTGAAATGTATTGTCCCAATGTTCATTCATTTGAAGTTTTGGCAAAGTCTCTCTCTGTTGTAACAAAGGGAATTTTAACTTCTCTATACTGCAGGGTCAAGAGAGATAACGTGTACGACTGGTCGTTAAGTCATAAAACCTTCCAAACTCCCCCAGGAGAGGGGGGTCCGGCTATCTTCAAACCATTGCCTAGTCCATGGGTCCTTTTGATCCTCACCAAGAACAGAGAGTCATAATAGTTCCTTAGTCCTAATCTCACAGGTTACATCCCAAATTGGCTCACTACATAGTCCCATAGGTCTCTGGTCAAAAGTAGTGCACCCTATAGGGAACGGGATGCCATTTGGGATGTAGCCAAAGTATTGTACTTACATTAATCACATTATTTCAATGCCTTCATCTCTCTGGTTACGTTTAAATTAGATTGAGAAAGAAAAGACGATCATTGTCCTTGGATGTTCCCATCACAAACCAGCAAAAAGGATAAACCGACAACAATGTTGTGTTTCTTCTCACACTTAGCCGAACAGAGGGGGCATGGCGGAATTAAGGTATGATACAAACATGGAGAGAATTGAGTCAATTTGACTCTATATAGGTTTGATGTGTAGCCAGCCCAAAATGAAGTGCTCAAATGAAAAATAAGGCCTCTCATCTTTGGTCTTAATTATGTTTTTCTGAGCTCAAAGAAGAGTTCCAGGAGAGTAGGCAGGCAGAACAGGCAGTGACAGAGATAACAAAAGCTGACATCACATTAGCCTGTGGAAGAGATGCTGTGGTGCATCACTGGCCTAATGGGTGCACAACACCGTGGCGTACGGTAGTTAGAGTCAGATGCTCCATGTTCCAGCCATCTGGAAGTAACAGGACGCCCCTCAGTTCTCGGTTAGATTCGGAGTGTGTGAAGACAGACGTGAAGACAGGGACATTAGGCTGATAAGTGGCCATGCAAACAGACATTAGGGTTGTTGTTCAATCAGAGGATACACGCTCAGAGGGCATAGACGTGCACACACACACCACATGCACGTGGTCCTTTCAGATTGTCAACTCAACTCAGAATTTATCACAACTGAGCAAAAAAACTTTATTTTTTTTTAAATTGAATCAGAACTGACAAACTTTAACCTGAAGTTCTCATTGTTGACCAGCAGACAGTTTGACACAATCATGTTGAGGTGTAAACATCTTTGAAAGCCTTTTTATCCTCCAACTCTGAGTGGGTACATTGAATCCATTAATCATTTTCTATGTGATGAGTGTCAGATTTGCTCTACTTTAGTTGTAATAGGTCTGAATTAGGCACTTTGTGCAATCTGGCACGTAGGCCTAGCATTGGGGCTTTGAAATACATAAATCTAACTTTAAACGAATACACACACGCACGGCTTGTCTCAGCCACTTTGCAAAGTAATTCATCTTCAAAGGACATGATTCATTCAGTTATTCAGGCAAATTGACAACCATGGCTGTCGTCCTTGTTGTCACCCTTAGGGTCATTTTGATTGTGGGACTGAGTGAATAGAAATGCGCTGGCCTTTATTGGCTGGCCCAGAAGACAGGAAATCAGCCAACTAAATATATCAATAAGAATGATCTCTACAATACATGACAACCTGCTTAGACTACAGACTGCTGAGGATGGACGGAGGAGGGGAGGGATGGTATGTGGGGAGTAGGCAGGGTGGTGGAGGGGTCATGTGTATGTGTGTCCACATGCAGCTGAATAGGGAGGTATTCATGTTTATTATTGATCCGCATTAACCAAGGCAGCAGCTAATCTTCCTGGGGCCCATCAAAATTAAGGCCGTTATACTGAACAAAAATATACATGCAACATGCAACAATTTCAAAGCTTTTACCAAGTTAGACTTAATTTCAGGATATCAGTCAATTGAAGTAAATAAATTAGGCCCTATTCTATGGATTTCACATGACTGGGCAGGGGTGCAGCCATAAGTGGGCCTGGGAGGGCATAAGCCCCACCCACTTGGCAGCTAGGCCCACCCACTGGGGAGTCAGGCCCAGCCAGTCAGATTTTTTTTTTTTACAAAAACAAAATACTCCTCAGCACTCCTCCACCCTCAGACGATCGTGCAGGTGAAGAAGCCGGATGTAGAGGTCCTGGGCTGGCATGGTTGCACATTGTCTGTGGTTGTGAGGCCAGTTGGACGTACAGCCAAATTCTCTAAAACAACGTTGGAGGCAGATTACAGTAGAAACATTGACATTAAATTATCTGACAACAGCTCTGGTGGACATTTCTGCAGTCATCATGCCAATTGCACGCTCCCTCAAAACTTGAGACATCTGTGGCATTGTGTTGTGTGACAAAACTGCAAATTTTAAAGTTGCGTTTTATGGTCCCCAGCACAAGGTGCACCTGTGTAATGATCATGCTGTTTAATCAGCTTCTTCATATGCCATACCTGTCAGGGGAATGGATTACAGTATCTTGGCAAAGGAGAAATGCTCACTAACAGTGATGTTAACAAATTACCTTTTTGAGTGTATAGACATTTTATTTTTATTTCAGCTCATGAAACATGTTGTGTTTATATTTTTTGTACAGTGTATATACGATTAAAAACATTACATTACATTTCACAACATATTTCACAGCCCAATACTTGTGTGCCCTCAGCCCATTACTCTACTACCATATATCTACAACACAAAATCCATGTGGACATGTGTATAGTGTGTATGTTATCGTGTGTGTATGCAAGTGTCTGCCTGGGTGTGTCTTTTCAGTTTCCGCTGTTCTATAAGGTGTATTTTTATCCGATTTTTAAATCTGATTTTACTGCTTGCATAAGTTACTTGATGTGGAATACAGTTCCATGTTAATTGAAATGCATTCCAGGTGACTACCTCATGAATCTGGTTGAGAGAATGCCAGTCTGAATGTTGAACACTTTTTTGGTTACTACATGATTCCATGCATGTTATTTCATAGTTATTATTATTCTACAATTAATAGAATACACATTGGTGCGGCTGGCTTCCAGGTTAAGCGGGCAGGTGTTAACCTGTTAGTAAAGTGTCTCACATGTATCGAAAGCCTAGAATCTTGCTAATCCAACTGCGTCAGATTTAAAAAAGGATTTACGTCGAAAGGATACGACGCGATTATCTGAGGATAGAGCCCCATCAAACCAACTATTTCAATGAGCACAGGCGTAACAAAATCACAAACTGCATTAAAATAAATAGTTTACCTTTGAAGATCTTCGTCTGTTTGCAATCCCAATGCTCATTGTTACACAATGAATTATCTTTTGTTTGATAAAATCTGTTTTATGGCCTAACACGAAACATTTTGTGAACCTCTTGTGTCGTGAATTCCGTCTCAATCCATTTTCGATGACACATTCGAGGTAAATACCCACACAAAACGTGACTTTTCCAGTCATGTTTGGTTTCATTGCAATCAACTGGTTTGTTTGTAACACAACCGAACGTGATGGGCCATTTCGCGGGACGTATTGACTGAAAGAAACCAATTTGAAGACAACAAGTAATGACATCAATGTGCACCAATGATATGACCACTGTTTCGTTGATTGACTGTATGTTAACCCAATGACCACTGATCGTCTTGAAATCTAGCTGGGTAGATAGCCAATGAGGTAAATGGCAATAAGTAATGGTTATGTGTTGCAAGACCAACCCATGTAGTAAACCACAGCGTAAAGAGAGTCATTCGCATTTAAGTTTCATACAGGAAGGAGCAACGCATATTATGCACAGCATTGTTTTGGTAAACGCGCAGATTCAGCTGTTTATATATCAATCAGTATGGCGACTAAGTCAGGGAAAGCTAAATCTAAGTATAGATATACAGACGTACACACAATTTACAGACGTACACACAGATATACAGACGTACACACAATCGGGAAAGTGAGAGAGAGATTGTTGTAGGACGATTTATTTAGCGATTCCCAAGTGGAGGAATATTTTTTTAACGGAGAGGACATCGTTTTGGACTGGTAAGTTCTTCTCATGCTAATGCCCTTGTTTGAAATAAAAAATATAAAATATTATTTGTGCTTTTTTTTTTATTTTAGAAGCAATATATAAAAATGTAATGTAATGAAATGTGAGATGCGTGTGTCTGCCCCCCCATCCCAACCCACATGAAATAGCCTATTTGAGGCTGTTGAGGGGAGGGCAGGCCCACAACAATGGCCAAAGTGAAATGGAGACAGTAGATACAGCTGGTCTGTTGTAATATAATAAAGACAGTAGATCTAGCTGGTCTGTCATAATATAATAGAGACAGTAGATCTAGCTGAAATGTCATAATATAAAAGAGACAGTAGATTTAGCAGGTCTATAATAATATATTCAACCTTGTGTTCCCCGTACTCTATATATATATCTGTTTATTATACCTGTTGATACAGGGCTCATATGTGAAACTATTCTAACTGAACATTTTCTTTCACAGTGACACTGACGAATGGGAGCCCCCAGTGCCAAGGTGTCCATCCCCCACTGAAGCTGGTTCATCCAGCTCCTGCCACAAGTGGTGTTCATCTGCCCAAATGTATTTCTGCAGGCATGGATGTGCCTCAGGGCCAAAAGGGCACAGCATGGAGGCGTCGCTGTGTTGTTTGCTAAATTAAGTCCCCCATCACCTGCTCCACATGCTTGGTGACCCTCTGCTTTACAGCAGAAAGAGACTGCTATGGCACCTGGCATCAGCAACACAATATTGTGTAGAGCTTTGGCAAAGTGGATGGGTTTATATCCTTCCTGTTTGGCCCTGTTCGGGGGTCTCATCGGATGGGGCCACAGTGTCTCCTGACCCCTTCTGTCTCAGCCTCCAGTATTTATGCTGCAGTAGTTTATGTGTCGGGGGCTAGGTTCAGTTTGTTATATCTGGAGTTCTTCTTATGTCTTATCCGGTGTCCTTTGTGAATTTAGGTATGCTCTCTCTAATTCTCTCTCTCTCGGAGGAGGACCTGAGCCCTAGGACCATGCGTCAGGACTACCAGGCATGATGACTCCTTGCTGTCCCCAGCAAGGAGTCATCAGTTCCAGTTTCAACTGTTCGGCCTGCGGCTATGGAACCCTAAACTGTTCATATTTACTCTTGAGGTGCTGTCCTGTCGCATCCTCTACAACTACTGTGATTATTATTATTTGACCCTGTTGTTCATCTATGAACGTTTGAAAATCTCGGCCATGTTCTGTTATAATCTCCACCCGGCACAGCCAGAAGAGGACTGGCCATCCCTCATAGTCTGGTTCCTCTCTAGGTTTCTTCCTAGGTTTTGGCCTTTCTAGGGAGTTTTTCCTAGCCACCGTGCTTCTACACCTGCATTGCTTGATGTTTGAGGTTTTAGGCTGGGTTTCTGTACAGCACTTTGAGATATTAGCTGATGTACGAAGGACTATATGAATACATTTGATTTGATAGAGGACTGAGGGTCTTACAAATATTGAAAGTGTGTAAATAATTACCCATGTTATTTTGTAAATGTATATATTTTTTTCTTCATATTTTTTTCCCCCATTTTTTTCCCTCCATTTTTTTTTTGGGGGGGGGGGGTGTGTGTGATAGAATACAATTTTTGCATTTTTGTATATAGTTATTCCATTAAAAATGTATAACTTCACCAATTTGGCCACTTCATTTGGGCTACTTGTGTGGAACATCTGGGTGACTTGTAGCACACTCATTTTGGAAGTTATCATTCTGAAATCATAATCACTGAAATTGTCCCCATCATCCTATCAGAATGTTTGTTTTATCTTGTTCATTTTAAAGATGATGATACAACAATAAAAATAAAACACGTTTTTTTTTCATTGTATTATCTAAACCAGATCTATTGTGTTATATTCTCCTACATTCAATTTACATTTACACAAACTTCAGAGGGTTTTCTTTCAAGAATATGCATATCCTTGCTTCTGGGCCAGAGCTACAGACAGTTAGATTTGCGTATGTCTTCAGACGGAAATTGAAAAAGGTAGGGGGGTATCTCTCTCTAGTGACACCCCATCCCGGGTCCGGGAGCGTAATCATTGACTAACACTAATTAGCATAACGCAACAGACATAAATATTACTAGAAAATATTCCTATTCATGAAAATCACAAGTGAAATATATTGAGGCACAGCTTAGCCTTTTGTTAATCACCCTGTCATCTCAGATTTTCAAAATATGCTTTACAGCCAAAGCAAGACAAGCATTTATGTAAGTTTATCGATAGCCTAGCATAGCATTATGTCCAGCTAGCAGCAGGTAACTTGGTCACGAAAATCAGAAAAGCAATCAAATTAAATTGTTTACCTTTGATGAGCTTCGGAAGCTTATAAGAAATCCCGCTATGCCCTCCAACGAACCATCAAACAGGCAAAGCTCGAAAACAGGGCTAAGATTGAATCGTACTACACCAGCTCTGACGCTCATCTTGTGGCAGGGCTTGCAAACTATTAGAGACTAAAAAGGGAAGCACAGCTCCGAGCTGCCCAGTGACACGAGCATACCAGATGAGCTGAATCACTTCTATGCTCGCTTCGAGGCAAGCAACACTGATGCATGCATGAGAGCATCAGCTGTTTCAGATAACTGTGTGATCACTCTCTCCGTAGCCGACGTGAGTAAGACCTTTAAACAGGTCAACATTTACAAGGCTGCAGGGCATGACGGATTACCAGAACATCTGCTCCGGGCATGTACTGACGAACTGGCATTTGTCTTCACTGACATTTTCAACGTGTCCATGATTGAGTCCATAATACCAACATGTTTCAAACAGACCAACATAGTCCCTGTGCCCAAGAACACAAAGGCAACTTGCCTAAACGACAACAGACCCGTAGCACTCACGTCCGTAGCCATGAAGTGTTTTGAAAGGCTATGAATGGCTCACATCAACACCATTATCCCAGAAACCCTAGACCCACTCCAATATGCGTACCGCCCAAACAGATCCATATGATGCAATCTCTATTGCACTCCACACTGCCCTTTCCCACCTGGACAAAAGGAACACCTACATGAGAATGCTATTCATTGACTAGAGCTCAGCGTTCAACACCATAGTACCCTCAAAGCTCATCACTAAGCTAAGGATCCTGGGACTAAATTACCTCCCTCTACAACTGGATCCTGTACTTCCTGAAGGGCCACCCCCAGGTGGTGAGAGTAGGTAGCAACACATCTGCCACGCTGATCCTCATTACTGGAGCCCCTCAGGGGTGCGTGCTCAGGCCCATCCTGTACTCCCTGTTCACCCACAACTGCGTGGCCAGGTACGACCCCAACACCATCATTAAGTTTACAGACGACACAGCAGTGGTAGGCCTGAACACCAACGAGACAGCATATAGGGAGGAGGTCAGAGACCTGGCCGGGTGGTGCCAGAATAACAACCTATCCCTCAACATAATCAAGACAAATGAGATGATTGTGGACAACAGGAAAAGGAGGACATTAGCACAACCCCATTCTCATCAACAGGGCTGTAGTGGAGCAGGTTGAGAGCTTCAAGTTCCTTGGTGTCCACATCACCAACAAACTAGAATGGTCCAAACACACCAAGACAGTCGTGAAGAGGGCACGACAATGCCGATTCCCCCTCAGATAACTGGCATGGGTCCTCAGATCCTCAAAAGGTTCTACAGTTGCACCATCGAGTGGTTGCTTCACTGCCTGGTTGCTTCACTGCCTGGTACGGCAACCGCTCGGGCCCCGACCGCAAGGCACTTCAGATGGTCGTGTGTATGGCCCAGTTCATCACTGGGGCTAAACTGCCTGCCATCTAGGACCTCTACACCCGGTGGTGTCAGAGGAAGGCCCTAAAAATTGTCAAAGACCCCACCCCAGTCATAGACTGTTCTCTCTACTACAGCATGGCAAGTGGTACCGGAACGCCAAGTCTAGGACCAAAAGGCTTCTTGACAGCTTTTACTCCCAAGCCGTAAGACTCCTGAACAGGTAATCAAATGGCTACCCGGATAATTTGCATTCTGTACCCCAACCCCTCTTTTATGCTGCTGCTACTCTGTTTATCATATATGTATAGTCACTTTAACCATACCTACATGTACATACTACCTCAATTAGCCTGACTAACCATTGCCTGTATATAGCCTCACTACTGTTATAGCCTTGCTACTATATATAGCCTCGCTACTGTTATTATTCACTGTCTTTTTACTGTTGTTTTTTATTTCCTTACTTATCTATTGTTTACCTAACACCTATTTTTACTTAAAAATTGCACTGTTGGTTAGGGCCTGTAAGTAAGTATTTCACGAATACACCTATTGTATTCGGTGCACGTGACAAACAAGGTGGCTTGTCATTGTTGATAGACAACAGCAACTTTTTCACCTCTTACATACACGTATCTTTCATAGTCTTGGTCAGTGTTGTATGCATGGCTGTCTAGGTACAGAATTTGTTGTTGGCATGTAGTTTGCTAATCTTGCCAATGAGAAAATAATTAAATTAGTTGGCAATATCAGTGTGATTTGTGATGAATGAGCCATCTGATTCAGTGAATGATAGAGCCAAGCTTGCCTTTTTGCTCAAATTTTCATTTAATGCTTGTTTCATAGTACAGTTTCTTCTTCTATTTGTTCAGTTTAGTCACATGATTTCACAATTTACAGCACCTTCTCCAGTGGATTGTGCAGTCAGATTTATTTGCCATTCGTTTTTCCCTGTCCCTCTCAACCATAAAATGTTTCCATTCTTCATCAATCCCACATGTTTTTTTTACAGTCATTTTCTAAATGGGTGCATGCTTATTAGTAACTGAAATAAGAAATGTCATAAATGTGTCATGCTCCTCGTTACACTAATAAAAGCATGAGCTGGTGCAGCGAAAATAATTTAGTGTAGAATTAGTGACTAACGGTGAATAAACTGTAAGCTATAAAACAAAGAGAGTCACACACTCCATATGTATAACCTTCCAGTCATTTATTGGGTAAAAAAACACCAATGTTTCGGCATCACTGTGTCTTCTTCACCACAGACCAGCAAATATTATTTTCATCTTCAACATAGGAATCACTACAAAACGTATTGTATGACCTCTAAAAAAACATATTATGCCCAGCCTAGATATGGCTACTATAGTATGACCACTGCATCCAATGGATTTGGATGCTGCTTTAGAGCCGATTTCTGCAGCATTTGTAAAGATATGATCAATACATGTGTATGATTTAATTCCTGTGCTGCTTGTAAATACCCTGACTGAAAACCTGAACCTAGTTGCAGGCACTGGTTACAGTTTGAAGCTTTTTCTTGAGTGGGCAGCTTAATCAAAGCCAGTCAATATTTAGGTCACCCAGAAAATATAACTATTTTGATATTACATACATTATCAAGCATTTAACACATATTATCCAGATACTAACTGTTAGCACTTGGTAGTCGATAGCAGCTTCCCAAAATAATGGGCTTTATGTGAGGCAGGTGAACCTGTAGCCAAATTACATCAACAGCATTTGACATGATCCTCTCTAAGCTTTACAGGAATATGACTCTGAACATAAAAGGCAACGCTTCCACCAGTGCCATTCCTGTCTGTTCTGAAGATGTTGAAACCATGTATTGCTACCACTGTATCACCAAATGTATAATTTAAGTGAGTTTCAGAGACAGTCAGTACAGTATATGACTTTCATGTGTTCTTAAACAAGTTATTGATTTCATGAACCTTGTTTATTAGGCAACATATGGGCTATTTTTCAGCACTTTTCTGGGATTCTTGATTGTTTTTATTGCTTTACTGGGAGGCTTATCAGAGGTAGACATGAGAGTGATATTTATGTTTGTTCTGATAGTGCAGGGTGAGCTGCACACAGTGTACTTCCTACGAGAGCAAACAGCCTCAGTTCTAAAAGTATAACTCAGGTTCCTAGGTACATGATTGTTGCATACAATAGCTGTAGGATTGACAGAGGCATTCAGGAGAGTTAGAAGGACATACAGTGCCTTCGGAAAGTATTTAGACTCCTTGACTTTTTCCACATTTTCTTAGGTTACAGCCTTACTCTAAAATTGATTTAAAGAAATTCCCTCACCAATCTACACACAATACAAAGCAAAAGTTTGTAAAAGTTTTTCCTAATTTATTACAAATAAAAAAACAAAATAGCAAATTTACAGAAGTATTCATATCCTTTACTCTTATTCAAAGAGGACAAAGAGTTCAATCTTGGTTTCATCAGACAGGAGAATCTTGTTTCTCATGATCTGATAATCTTTTAGTGCCTTTTGACAAACTCCAAGCGGGCTGTTTAACGAGGCATGGCTTCCGTCTGGTCACCATAAATGTTATGGTGAGTGAATGAGGACCCAAAAGCGAACTAACTTAAACAGAGCTTCTTTAATAACCAAACATAGGTAGGCTCAGATAGACCGGCAGATTCCGACAGGACAGGACAAGGTTACAGCAAACATGACGATAGTCTGGCTCAGGCATGAAACACAACAAACAAGAATCCGACAAGGACAGGAACAGAAACAGAGAGAGATATAGGGACCTAATCAGAGGGAAAAAGGGAACAGGTGGGAAACGGGGTGAATGGGTAGTTAGAGGAGACAAGGAACAGCTGGGGGAAAGCGGGGGAGAAAAGGTAACCTAACAACGACCAGCAGAGGGAGACAGGGTGAAGGGAAAGGACAGAGACAAGACACAACATGACATTACATGACAGTACCCCCCCACTCACCGAGCGCCTCCTGGCGCACTCGAGGAGGAAACCTGGCGGCAACGGAGGAAATCCTCGATCAGCGCACGGTCCAGCACGTCCCGAGAGGGAACCCAACTCCTCTCCTCAGGACCGTACCCCTCCCAATCTACGAGGTACTGGTGACCACGGCCCCGAGGACGCATGTCCAAAATTCTACGGACCCTGTAGATGGGTGCGCCCTCGACAAGGATGGGGGGGGGGGGGGGGAAGACGAGCGGGGGCGCGAAGGACGGGCTTGATGCAGGAGACATGGAAGACCGGGTGGACGCGACGAAGGTATCGCGGAAGAAGAAGTCGAACTGCGACAGGATTAATGACCCGAGAAATACGGAACGGACCAATGAACCGCGGGGTCAACTTGCGAGAAGCTGTCTTAAGGGGAAGGTTCTGAGTGGAGAGCCAAACTCTCTGACCGCGACAATATCTAGGACTCTTAGTTCTACGCTTATTAGCAGCCCTCACAGTCTGCGTCCTATAACGGCAAAGTGCAGACCTGACCCTCTTCCAGGTGCGCTCGCAACGTTGGACAAAAGCCTGAGCGGAGGGGACGCTGGACTCGGCGAACTGAGATGAGAACAGCGGAGGCTGGTACCCGAGGCTACTCTGAAAAGGAGATAGCCCGGTCGCAGACGAAGGAAGCGAGTTGTGGGCGTATTCTGCCCAGGGGAGCTGTTCTGACCAAGACGCAGGGTTACGAAAAGAAAGACTGCGTAAGATGCGACCAATAGTCTGATTGGCCCGTTCTGCTTGACCGTTAGACTGGGGGTGAAAGCCGGAAGAGAGACTGACGGAAGCCCCAATCAAACGGCAAAACTCCCTCCAAAATTGAGACGTGAATTGCGGACCTCTGTCCGAAACGACGTCTGACGGAAGGCCATGAATTCTGAAAACATTCTCGATGATGATTTGTGCCGTCTCTTTAGCAGAAGGAAGCTTAGCAAGGGGAATGAAATGAGCCGCCTTAGAGAACCTATCGACAACCGTAAGAATAACAGTCTTCCCCGCTGACGAAGGCAGTCCGGTGACAAAATCTAAGGCGATGTGAGACCACGGTCGAGAGGGAATAGGAAGCGGCCTGAGACGGCCGGCAGGAGGAGAGTTACCGGACTTAGTCTGCGCGCAGACCGAACAAGCAGCCACGAAACGACGCGTGTCATGCTCCCGGGTGGGCCACCAAAAACGCTGGCGAATGGAAGCAAGCGTACCCCGAACGCCAGGGTGGCCGGCTAACTTGGCAGAGTGAGCCCACTGAAGAACGGCCAGACGAGTAGGAACGGGAACGAAAAGAAGGTTCCTAGGACAAGCGCGCGGCGACGGAGTGTGAGTGAGCGCTTGTTTTACCTGCCTCTCAATTCCCCAGACAGTCAACCCGACAACACGCCCCTCAGGGAGAATCCCCTCGGGGTCAGTGGAGGCTACTGAAGAACTGAAGAGACGAGACAAAGCATCAGGCTTGGTGTTCTTAGAGCCCGGACGATAAGAAATCACGAACTCGAAACGAGCGAAAAACAGCGCCCAACGCGCCTGACGCGCATTAAGTCGTTTGGCAGAACGGATGTACTCAAGGTTCCTATGGTCAGTCCAAACGACAAAAGGAACGGTCGCCCCCTCCAACCACTGTCGCCATTCGCCTAGGGCTAACCGGATGGCGAGCAGTTCGCGGTTACCCACATCATAGTTACGTTCCGACGGCGACAGGCGATGAGAAAAATACGCGCATGGGTGGACCTTGTCGTCAGAGAGGGAGCGCTGAGAAAGGATGGCTCCCACGCCCACCTCTGACGCGTCAACCTCGACAACGAACTGTCTAGAGACGTCAGGTGTAACAAGGATAGGAGCGGATGTAAAACGATTCTTGAGGAGATCAAAAGCTCCCTGGGCGGAAACGGACCACTTAAAGCACGTCTTGACAGAAGTAAGGGCTGTGAGAGGAGCTGCCACCTGACCGAAATTACGGATGAAACGACGATAGAAGTTTGCGAAGCCGAGAAAGCGCTGCAGCTCGACGCGTGACTTAGGGACGGGCCAATCAATGACAGCTTGGACCTTAGCGGGATCCATCTTAATGCCTTCAGCGGAAATAACAGAACCGAGAAATGTGACGGAGGAGGCATGAAAAGTGCACTTCTCAGCCTTCACAAAAAGACAATTCTCTAAAAGGCGCTGGAGGACACGTCGAACGTGCTGAACATGAATCTGGAGTGACGGTGAAAAAATCAGGATATCGTCAAGGTAAACGAAAACAAAGATGTTCAGCATGTCTCTCAGGACATCATTGACTAATGCCTGAAAGACAGCTGGAGCGTTAGCGAGGCCGAAAGGAAGAACCCGGTATTCAAAGTGCCCTAACGGAGTGTTAAACGCCGTCTTCCACTCGTCCCCCTCCCTGATGCGCACGAGATGGTAAGCGTTACGAAGGTCCAACTTAGTGAAAAACCTGGCTCCCTGCAGGATCTCGAAGGCTGAAGACATAAGAGGAAGCGGATAACGATTCTTCACTGTTATGTCATTCAGCCCTCGATAATCTATGCAGGGGCGCAGAGACCCGTCCTTCTTCTTGACAAAAAAAAACCCCGCTCCGGCGGGAGAGGAGGAGGGGACTCTGGTACCGGCGTCAAGAGCTACAGACAAATAATCTTCGAGAGCCTTACGTTCGGGAGCCGACAGAGAGTATAGTCTACCCCGGGGGGGGGGTGGTTCCCGGAAGGAGATCAATACTACAATCATACGACCGGTGTGGAGGAAGAGAGGTGGCCCTGGACCGACTGAACACCGTGCGCAGATCGTGATATTCCTCCGGCACCCCTGTCAAATCACCAGGCTCCTCCTGTGAAGAAGAGACAGAGGAAACAGGAGGGATAGCAGACATTAAACATTTCACATGACAAGAGACGTTCCAGGAGAGGATAGAATTACTAGACCAATTAATGGAAGGATTATGACAAACTAGCCAGGGATGGCCCAAAACAACAGGTGTAAAAGGTGAACGAAAAATTAAAAAAGAAATGGTTTCACTATGATTACCAGAAACAGTGAGGGTTAAAGGTAGCGTCTCACGCTGAATCCTGGGGAGAGGACTACCATCCAGGGCGAACAAGGCCGTGGGCTCCTTTAACTGTCTGAGAGGAATGTCATGTTCCCGAGCCCAGGTCTCGTCCATAAAACAGCCCTCCGCCCCAGAGTCTATTAAGGCACTGCAGGAAGCTGACGAACCGGTCCAGCGTAGATGGACCGACAAGGTAGTGCAGGATCTTGAAGGAGAGACAGGAGTAGTAGCGCTCACCAGTAGCCCTCCGCTTACTGACGAGCTCTGGCCTTTTACTGGACATGAAGTGACAAAATGACCAGCGGAACCGCAATAGAGACAGAGGCGGTTGGTGATTCTCCGTTCCCTCTCCTTAGTCGAGATGCGGATACCTCCCAGCTGCATGGGCTCAGCACCCGAGCCGGCAGAGGAAGATGGTAGTGATGCGGAGAGGGAGGCGACGGAGAGCGCGAGCTCCTCTCCACGAGCTCGGTGACGAAGATCAACCCGTCGCTCAATGCGAATAGCGAGTTCAATCAAGGAATCCACGCTGGAAGGAACCTCCCGGGAGAGAATCTCATCCTTTACCTCTGCGCGGAAACCCTCCAGAAGGCGAGCGAGCAAGGCCGGCTCGTTCCAGCCACTGGAGACAGCAAGAGTGCGAAACTCAATAGAGTAGTCTGTTATGGATCGATTGCCTTGACATAGGGAAGACAGGGCCCTGGAAGCCTCCTCCCCAAAAACAGATCGATCAAAAACCCGTATCATCTCCTCCTTAAAGTCTTGATACTGGTTAGTACACTCAGCCCTTGCCTCCCAGATTGCCGTGCCCCACTCACGAGCCCGTCCAATAAGGAGAGATATGACGTAGGCGACACGAGCAGTGCTCCTGGAGTAAGTGTTGGGCTGGAGAGAAAACACAATATCACACTGGGTGAGGAACGAGCGGCATTCAGTGGGCTCCCCAGAGTAACACGGCGGGTTATTGATTCTGGGCTCCGGAGATTCGAAAGCCCTGGAAGTGGCCGGTGGATCGAGGCGGAGATGGTGAACCTGTTCTGTGAGGTTGGAGACTTGGGTGGCCAGGGTCTCAACGGCATGTCGAGCAGCAGACACTTCCTGCTCGTGTCTGCCTAGCATCGCTCCCTGGATCCCGACGGCTGAGTGGAGAGGATCCGAAGTCGCTGGGTCCATTCTTGGTCGGATTCTTCTGTTATGGTGAGTGAATGAGGACCCAAAAGCGAACTAACTTAAACAGAGCTTCTTTAATAACCAAACATAGGTAGGCTCAGATAGACCGGCAGATTCCGACAGGACAGGACAAGGTTACAGCAAACATGACGATAGTCTGGCTCAGGCATGAAACACAACAAACAAGAATCCGACAAGGACAGGAACAGAAACAGAGAGAGATATAGGGACCTAATCAGAGGGAAAAAGGGAACAGGTGGGAAACGGGGTGAATGGGTAGTTAGAGGAGACAAGGAACAGCTGGGGGAAAGCGGGGGAGAAAAGGTAACCTAACAACGACCAGCAGAGGGAGACAGGGTGAAGGGAAAGGACAGAGACAAGACACAACATGACATTACATGACAATAAAGGTGAGTGCTGGTGGAGTGCTGCAGGGATGGTTGTCCTTCTGGAAGGTTCTCCTATCTCTACAGAGGAACTCTAGAGCTCTGTCAGAGTGACCATCGTGTTCTTGGTGACGTCCCTGACCATGACCCTTTCCCCCGATTGCTCAGTTTGGCCGGGCGGCCAGCTCTAGAAAGAGTCTTTGGTGGTTCCACACTTCTTCCATTTAAAAATGATGGATGCCACTGTGTTCTTGAGGACCTTCAATGCTGCAGAAATGTTTTGGTACCCTTCCCTAGATCTGTGCATCGGCACAATCCTGTCTCGGAGCTCTACAGACAATTCCGTCGACCTCATGGCGCTGACATGCACTTTCAACTGTGGGACCTTATTTAGTTGTGTGCCTTTCCAAATAATGTCCAATCCCAGTTTAATTTACCACAGGTGTACTCCAATCAAGTTGTAGCTACATCTCAAGAATGATCAACGCAAACAGGATGCACCTGAGCTCAATTTTGAGTAAGGTATCTGTTTTTTAATTTGAATACATTTGCAAAAATGTCAAAAAACCTGTTTTCACTTGGTCATTATTGGTATTGTTTTTTTCATTGATTTTAAAATAAGGCTTTAAAATAACAATGTGGAAAAAGTCAAGAGTTCTGAATACTTTTCGAAGACATTGTAAATATGGTTACTTACATTTTGACTGCTAACCCTCCTGGGACAATGTACATTTGCAGCAGCACTACAACAATTAAGTGACACAACTGTAAGATTATCTGAGCAGGGCTTGGGTCAGAGATAACTCATTGTCTCAACGCAGCCTTGAAATGCACAGACAGGGTCCAGGAGCCTAGATTATTTGGATGGACTCTGGTCATTCCTGTAGAGCAGTGGTCCCAAACTTTTTGTAGTCCCGTACACCTTCAAACTTTCAACCTCCAGCTGCATAACCCCTCTAGCACCAGGGTCAGCACACTCTAAAATGTTGTTTTTTGCCATCATTGTAAGCCTGCCACACACACATACACTACACGATAGATACATTTATTAAACATAAGAATGAGTGTGAGTTTTTGTCACAACCCGGCTCGTGGGAAGTGATAGAGCTCTTATAGGACAAGGGCACATATAACAATAATCAATAATTTTGCTCTATATTTAGCCATCTTACATATAAAACTTTATTTCTTAATCGAAAATTGTGAATAACTGACCACAGGTTAATGAGAAGGATGTAATTGAAAGAATGCACATAACTCTGCAATGTTGGGTAGTGTTGGAGAGTCTCAGTCTTAAATCATTGTCCACACACAGTCTGTGTCTGTATTTAGACACAGTCTGTGTCTGTAGTCATGCTAGTGAGGGCTGAGAATCCACTCTCACATAGGCACGTGGTTGCAAAGGGCATCAGTGTCTTAACAGCGCGATTTGCCAAGGCAGGATACTCTGCCCAATCCAGAAATCTGGTAGTGGCTTCTGATTAAATTAAATTTTCACAGAACCGCTTGTTGCAATTTAAATGAGGCTCTCTTGTTCAGATATCGGTAAGTGGACTGGAGGCAGGGCATGAAAGGGATAACGAATCCAGTTGTTCATGTCATCCGTTTTGGGAAAGTCCCTGTGTTATTGCGCACCCAACTCACTCAGGTGCTTCACTATATCACATTTGACCTTGTCCGTAAGCTTGAGTTCATTTGCACACAAAATTCATACAATGATGGACCTGATGGACCTGTGTGTTGTCCTTGTTAATGCAGACAGAGAAGAGCTCCAACTTCTTAATCATAGCCTCAATTTTGTCCCGCACATTGAATATGGTTGCGGAGAGTCCCTGTAATCCTAGATTCAGATCATTCAGGAGAGAAAAAACATCACCCAGATAGGCCAGTTGTGTGAGAAACTTGTCACCATGCAAGCAGTCAGACAAGTGAAAATTATGGTCAGGAAAGAAAACTTTAAGCTCGTCTCTCAATTCATAAAAACGTGTCAATACTTTGCCCCTTGATAATCAGCGTACTTCTGTATGTTGTAAAAGCTTCACATGGTCGCTGCCCATATCATTGCAGAGTGCAGAAATTACATGAGAGTTCAGGGGCCTTGCTTTAAACCTGTTACGGATCATGCGAATTCTCGCAGCTTTTCGCAACTTTTTGTTAAAAATCGCGCAACATTTCAACGTCCTGCTACTCATGCCAGGAATATAGTATATGCATATGATAAGTATGTGTGTATAGAAAACACTCTGAAGTTTCTAAAACTGGCTAAATCATGTCTGTGGTTATAACAGAACGTGTTCAGGAGTAAAAATCCCAGGGAAAACTGTTCACCAAAAACACAAAAAAAATATTCATCCGCCAGTCTTTGAATTGTCTAAGGCAATAGAAAATAGATGAGGTTCCGTTTACAACGCCTACAGCTTCCACGCAATGTCGCCAATACTGGTGGGATGACGTATAGGCACTTCCTGTCTTGGGGTGATCGATTATTAACGTTTATTAATACCTAAAGTTGGTTTACAAAAGTAGTTTGAAGTGATTTGTAAAAGTTTATAAGGCAACTTTTTTAATTTTAAAAAGTGACGTTGCGTCTTGTAAAGTTGAATTTTCCTTGGATCAGACGGCCTTCATAAATTGACATTTTGGGCATACTTTGCCAGGCCCGTCTGGGCATACTTTGCCAGGCCCGTCTGTTGACTCATCCAGCTGTAACGCATATAACTCACTGGCTTGTATGCGAAGCAGTAATAGTTTCAAAAATTCTCCTGCCATGTCACTGATGCATCGTGAAACAGTGTTGTTTGATGAAGGAATTGTCTGTATAGTTTTTGGGCCTTCCACCCAGCATTGTTGTTTCTAAATGTCTGTGCAAGAGTGAAGGTTTCATCTAGTTGTGATAAAGTACTTTTGCACATATAAACACAATGTGGCTGAGGAAAGGCACTACTTCCAATATAAGTGAACCCCAAATCAATGTACAGTAGTTCTCATCATATTTGTGCCTCTTCAATGGTTCAACGTCCCTGTCTGTTGTTCGGTGCTTTCCGGGGTATGGGGGCAGTAGTTCTTTGGCTGCATCATATTCACAACTGTCAGTGTCCATACTAGCTGGGCTAACAACAAATGTAAAATTACTGATGCTAGCATTGGATGTGCTCGTGGAAGCAGATAACTTGTGTCATCGACAGGTGCAGGTGTTGTACTGCTGGTAGTAGCAGTACTACCAATAGAGCTGGTATGTGTTTCTATGGCTGTGGGCCTTACTTGTTTTAACCATTTCGAGCAAACGGAATGAGCAGCAGCTATATTCGGCTACACACGGACCGTTAGTGGAATTCCCGCGAGAGAGTAACGTTTAAAGTGCCCGTCCGGCTATACATTCATTTAAAAAAAATATGTTTTAAAATGTGAATCACATTTTTATTTGGCGTACCCCCAACGGCATTGCACGTACACCAGTTTGGGAATAACTGCTGTAGAGCATCTTCTGTTTACAAAATAATTGGCAGTTTTTTGGAATCTTTCAGAGCTAGAATCAGTTCTTCAAAATCAATTTCCAGCTGTTCTGAGCTAGCCCTCCTAATGTCGTTTGACCCCACATGGACTATGACAGCGTAAGCCCCTGGCAACTGTCGAAGAATGGTATCAAATCCAATGTATTGGTCAGATTAACATTTTTAGTAGATGTAAGGGTGTAGCAAAATGCTTCTGTTCCTAGTTCCAACAGTGCAGTATTATCTAACAATACACACAAATCTAAAGGTAAAACAATGGAATTACAAAACATATAAATATAAGGACGAGCAATGTCGGAGTGGCATTGACTAAAACACAGTAGAATAGAATACAGTATATACAGATGAGATGAGTAAAGCAGGATGTTAACATTAATAAAATGACTAGTGTTTCATTATTAAAAGTGGCTACCAGGTGGTAGCTGGCTAGTGATGGCTATTTAACAGTCTGATGGCCTTGAGATAGAAGCTTTTTTTTCAGTTTCTCAGTCCCAGCTTTGATTCACCTGTACGCCTTCTGGATGATAGTGGGGTGAACAGGCAGTGTCTCGGGTGGTTGTGTAACCTTTATTTAACTCGGCAAGTCAGTGAAGAACAAATTCTTATTTACAATGACGGCCTACCCCGGCCAAACCCGGGCCTATTGTGTGCCGCCCTATGGGACTCCCAATCACGGCCGGATGTGATACAGCCTGGATTTGAACTAGGTTGTCTATAGTGACACCTCAAGCACTGAGATGCAGTGCCTTAGACTGCTGCACATCTCGGGAGCCCCTGATTTAATGTACTCGATGATCTTTTTGGCCTTCCTGTGACATCGGATGCTGTAGGTGTCCTTGTGATGAGTTGGGCAGACCGCACCACCCTTTTCGAGAGCCCTGCGGTTGCGGACGGTGCAGTTGCCTTACCAGGCAGTGATACAGCCCGACAGGATGCTCTCAATTGTGCATCTGTAAAAGTTTGTGAGGGTCTTAGGGACCAAGCCAAATTTCTTCAGCCTCCTGAGGTTGAAGAGGCGCTGTTGCGCGTTCTTCACCACACTGTCTGTGTGGGTGAACAATTTCAGACTGTCAGTGATGTGTACGCCGAGGACATGAAGCTTTCCACCTTCTCCACTGCGGTTCCGTCGAGCTTAATGATGAGCTTGGAGGGTACTATGGTGTTGAAGGCTGAGCTATAGTCAATGAACAGCATTCTTACATAGATATTATTCTTGTCCAGATGGGATAGGGCAGTGTGCAGTGTGATGGCGATTGCATCGTCTGTGGCTCTATTGGGGCAGTAAGCAAATTGAAGTGGGTCTAGGGTAGAGGTAGAGGATAGAGGTAGAGGATATATGATCCTTAACTAGTCTCGCAAAGCACTTCATGATGACAGAAGTGAGTGCTACGGGGCAATAGACATTTAGTTCAGTTACCATTGCTTTCTTGAGTACAGGAACAACGGTGGACATGTTGAAGCATGTGAGGACAGCAGACTGGGATAAGGAGAGATTGAATATGTCCGTAAACACTCCAGCCGTGCACTGGTCTGCGCATGGTCTGAGAACGTGGCTAGGGATGCCGTCTGGGCCGGCAACCTTGTGAGGTTTAAGACTCTTAAATATCTCACTCACGTCGGCCATGGAGAGCGAGTGCCACTTTGGTGTCTCTGTACTGACTTTTTGATTGCTTTCGGAGGTAATAACTACACTGTTTGTATTTGACCATATTCCCAGTCACCTTGCCATGGTTAAATACGATTATTTATTTAACTTGGCAAGTCAGTTAACTTCTTATGGATGACAGGCGCTATTTCCACATTCAGATGAAAAGCGTGCCCGGAGTAAACTGCCTGCTACTCAGGCCCAGAAGCTCAGATATGCATATCATTAGTAGATTTGGATAGAAAACACTCTGAAGTTTCTAAAACTGTTTGAATAATTTCTGTGAGCATACCATAACTCATATGGCAGGCAAAAACCTGAGAAAAAATCCAACCAGGAAGTGGGAAATCTGAGGTTTGTAGTTTTTCAACTCTTTGCCTATCCAAGATACAGTGTAAATTTGGTCCGATTGCACTTCCTAAGGCTTCCATTAGATGTCAACAGTCTTTCGAACCTTGTTGCAGGCTTCTACTATGAAGGGGGCGCGAATAAGAGCTGTTTGACTAAGGGGTCTGGTAGAATGCCATGAGCTAAATAATGCGCACGGCCGTGAGAGCGAGCTGCGTTCCCTTTCATTTCTAAAGACAAAGGAATTGTCCGGTTGGAATATAATTGCAGATTTATGATAAAAACATCCTAAAGATTGATTCTATACATCGTTTAACATGTTTCTACGAACTGTAATGGAACTGTTTTGACCTTTCGTCTTGACTAAGTGCCTGCGCCTTGTGAATTTGGATTTGTGAACTAAAAGCGCAAACAAAAAGGAGGTCTTTGGACATAAATGATGGACTTTATCGAACAAAATAAATATTTATTGTGGAACTGGGATTCCTGGGAGTGGATTCCGGTGTAGATCATCAAAGGTAAGTTAATATTTATAATGTTATTTCTGACTTCTGTTGACTCGACAACATGGCGGGTATCTGTATGGCTTGTTTTGGTGCCTGAGTGCTGTACTCAGATTATTGCACGGTGTGCTTTTTCCGTGAAGCCTTTTTGAAATCTGACACAGTGGTTGCATTAAGGAGAAGTATATCTTTAATTCCATGCATAACACTTGTATTTTCATCAACATTTATGTTTAGTATTTATGTAAATTGATGTGTCTCTCTGGATGTTTTGGAAGCAAAACATTACTGAACATAATGCACAAATGTAAACTGAGATTTTTGGATATAAATATGAACTTTATCGAACAAAACATACATGTATTGTGTAACATGAAGTCCTATGAGTGTCATATGATGAAGATCATCAAAGGTTAGTGATTAATTGTATCTCTATTTCTGCTTTTTGTGACTCCTTTCTTTGGCTGGAAAAAATAGCTGTGTTTTTCTGTGACTAGGTGCTGACCTAACATAATCGCATGGTATGCTTTCGTCGTAAAGCCTTTTTGAAATTCGACACTGTGGTGGGATTAACAAGAAGTTTATCTTTAAAATGGTGTATAATACTTGTATGTTTGAGGAATTTTAATTCTGAGATTTCTGTTGTTTGAATTTGGCGCCCTGCACTTTCACTGGCTGTTGTCAAATCGATCACATTAACGGGATTTCAGCCCGTCTCATCCCTAAGAAGTTAAGAACAAATTCTTATTTACAATAACGGCCCATCACTTTAGCCTGAAGCAAATCTCGCCCACCTGTCCTGTAGCATTCACAACAGCCTACTATCCCTCTAGTGCTTTGGAGTTGGTTTTAGAGTGCATGGCGAGGTGATAATCCCTATCTACCTTTCATTTTGATTATGGATTTATGTTGGCAGAAATGTATTGAATGTGGTCTCTAATATGTCCATGATATGCTGTAGACACATATGTATTACCCACTATCTCTCTTCATCTCCTTGGGAAATAACACTGTGGCTTGGATTTAAAATTGCTTTGACTGAAACAGCAGCCAATAAACATGCCCATCTAAAATGTGTGTGAGAGAATCATTTGGAGTTCAATTTCCAACAGTAACTCTTTTGCTTTGTCAAACAACAAACTTAACAGAGGTTATCTCAGACAGAAAGACAGGTGTTTGTCCGCGCGTGAGTGTCTGTCTAGACACCGAAATTCCCCGGTATTAAAAAATACTACAGAGAATGTTAAATCAAGAGGAAGTCTTGTGTCTGTGGAATCATATAGACACTGGAACAGTGTTCAATTAACATACCGCTTAGTGTAAAACCTTATTCAAATACTTACCAGAGTGCCCTTGCCTTTGCGCAAGTTGTACAGTTACAGTGTTTGTTGGATTCATCCATTTTTATGGACTTCAAGTGAGATCCTGAACGAATATGTTATCCTTAATTTTTTATATGATTTAACACAATACCATATGTATTTCACAAGGCCTTATTTTGAAGGCCTAGTTTTACCCTAATATTGGGGCCTGAAACTCATACACATTACTTTTAACCAAACCACATCATTAACCAAACCAAACCACATAATTTTCACATTTCCCAGCATTCTCCATTGCAAGTTAGTTTTTTTTGAAATGTTTGTTTCAATATGTATGTTTTGTACATTGATTGATTAATTAATGAATTCATCTTTTGCTACTCAAATATATATTACAAATATTTCCTAAACTAATCCAATATGGTACTTGGATAAATTGCACCCTACTGAAATGGTTGTTCCAGCTTTAGGTAGTCTCATAGATTGGGTTTTCAATCTCTGTCAGTCATTCTGAATTCCGGTTGCAGGTGAATAAAAATTCAAATAGGAATTATGCATCACCTTGCAAGCCAGCATAATTTGACATGTTGGCCTAATGTGCCTAAACCACGCGTATCAGGCCCTTGTATTATATTCTCAGATGTTGTAGAGAGAGGTGTTCAGTCCCAGGGTCCGGAGCTTGGTGATGAGCTTGAAAGTGATGGGAAAACAAATCTTTCTGAAGCCTTCAAAGCTTTTACCAAATTGTGCCGAATAATGTGACTCACCACCTGGATTTGGCCTTGAAATTGTTTTTTTTTTTTTTACATGGGATAAAAGTAGAGACTCAGAGCTACACAATGGTATAATCATACACTGCATTTGAGGAACAATGGGAAAGTACAATGTATTTGAGCTTGTGTCCTCAAAAGTGACTACACTTCAGCAATTTAGAACTATTTTCACTAGAAAGGTGAGATTTTAATCTTTCTTGAAGTATGCATCATCACTAAATATTGTTGATGGCCCTCTCATGATAAATTATTAATTTTGTGTATGTCAAATGGTGGGGCTGATACTGTATTGTTTGTATTTTGTCAAAATAATGTAATTAATTAGTTTATTAATTCATATCCAAGTTGATGATATGTCCAGTTCAGCTGCAGTGGAAGAGAGAGTCAGGGATGCCACCCCAACTTTTGATTATTTCAGGAGACACAAGTCAGACAACCTAAACATGTTTTTTTTTGTTTCCACCCTATTTTCTTTTTAAAGAGGGCACCATTCTGAAGTGGCTATCATACAGTGAAGAAATCCATGCTTTAAATTGTTCAATTTGTATGGCATTTGCCAAACCCACTGACAGCAGAGGACACAATTGTTGTTCACAGTAATGTTTTTGTAGATAAAAATACTACTTGGAAAATATGATGTCTGCTTCTGTCTCAGATAGTATTATGGCTAATATACTTCCTCTGTTTTATTCTAGGCTTTAGAAGATAGGATGTTGTTTAATCATGTCAATTTAGTATATGTTCTGTAGCACTCAGAAATAGTACTACATTAGTGTTCTAAAGCTGTGATGCAGCTAGGTAGTGTTATTAGGGGCTGGTATTAGGGGCTGGTGTGGGTGCGTGCGTACGTCGGTGGAGTGGGGCAATGGAGTATCCACCGGCCGGTTGTGGTGGCAGGTCTGCGTCAATGTCCAGAGCTGTTTCTGCATAAGGGGAGGTCCAAGGCAGGTTGGATTAATTTGCATACATCGGTTAGCAGTCAGTCAAACTGTGCAGAAGTGAAACGAAAGCTTAAAGGGCGACTGCACTTCCTAATTTGGCCTTGTTTTAGATTTGGTTCACTAAGAAATTATTCAAATCAAATGTGAGTTGGTTTTGGGATGTGGTTTGATGTGGGTATCTCTTATGTGTGTTCACAGGTAGGAAGAGTTAGCCAAAATATTTTGCCAATTCGTTTCAGCCGACTATTGTGTGACTGTGGCAAAATTGGTTTAACTTTGGATAGCTTCTCTCCGGGGCTGGTTAGGGACCGTCAATAAATTATATAATGTAAATGAGACAATATTTCATTGATGCACACCTTTTACTTTCCTCATTAAATGCTTTCAATATATGTATATGAATTTCTACAGTTTATAGTTGGTTTTAGGCTTATAAGTCTTTGAAATTTGGAGCTATTGGAATTTTAACATATTGTCCTATGTACATTGTGTAATTTACCGATGGTAACTAGCCCCATAGGGATATCCAAAATTAACCCAAGTTTACCATGGGCATTACGATTGGGTCACGTGCAGCTTCACTCCGAATTGATGTGCTGTCTTCTGTGGGCATGTGGGCAGGATTGAAACAAACCCAAACTTCATTTACGTTGTGATGCAGTCACGACCACAAATCTCACAAAACTCTGTTATGGACGAGACTGACTTTATGACCATAATTATCCCATTAACACTTCAATTTTGACAGTAGAATAAATGTTTCTGACTCATATCGTTGCCACATAGGCTGTTTTCTAAATTATACATTTTTGGGGGCATTTGCTCTTTAACCTTTTCATGCGTGGGTTCCAAATATCTCTAACGGTCGCCCCAGCGTGAGTGTTTTCAAGCACGTGATGTTAGAATGTTCTCTCCATTCCAGACAGTGATTGTTACGTAACAGTACATTTAATCTGCACTGCCCTCAAACCAAGACTGTTTTCAACATGTCAATTTGAAATGATTTCCTAACAAGTTTTTATTTTCTAAGAACAGTTTGAATTGAGGTGTGTTCGCCTCCTCATTCATTCACATAAAAGTAGTCCTTTTTACTTTTGTGGACAATTCATTTTTTTTGACATTTCTGACCCGGACAAAATTCCCCAAGCACTTCCCAATATTTTGTGCAGTTCAAGTCTGCAAACATTTGCACATCTCCCATCAGAACAGGATCTGCACACACATGTTCACATTTTCCGTCTGTTGTCCGCATCGCAGTCAGTATTGTTTTCGTTACCAATAATAACTTTGGAAATGTGTGCGTTTCTATCAAAGTAAGTGCCTTATTACGTTATAATAGTTTCTGTATGTTGTGTTATGTTGTTTCTACTGTAGCTCACTGTACAGTGCCTTGCGAAAGTATTCGGCCCCCTTGAACTTTGCGACCTTTTGCCACATTTCAGGCTTCAAACATAAAGATATAAAACTGTATTTTTTGTGAAGAATCAACAACAAGTGGGACACAATCATGAAGTGGAACGACATTTATTGGATATTTCAAACTTTTTTAACAAATCAAAAACTGAAAAATTGGGCGTGCAAAATTATTCAGCCCCTTTACTTTCAGTGCAGCAAACTCTCTCCAGAAGTTCAGTGAGGATCTCTGAATGATCCAATGTTGACCTAAATGACTAATGATGATAAATACAATCCACCTGTGTGTAATCAAGTCTCCGTATAAATGCACCTGCACTGTGATAGTCTCAGAGGTCCGTTAAAAGCGCAGAGAGCATCATGAAGAACAAGGAACACACCAGGCAGGTCCGAGATACTGTTGTGAAGAAGTTTAAAGCCGGATTTGGATACAAAAAGATTTCCCAAGCTTTAAACATCCCAAGGAGCACTGTGCAAGCGATAATATTGAAATGGAAGGAGTATCAGACCACTGCAAATCTACCAAGACCTGGCCGTCCCTCTAAACTTTCAGCTCATACAAGGAGAAGACTGATCAGAGATGCAGCCAAGAGGCCCATGATCACTCTGGATGAACTGCAGAGATCTACAGCTGAGGTGGGAGACTCTGTCCATAGGACAACAATCAGTCGTATATTGCACAAATCTGGCCTTTATGGAAGAGTGGCAAGAATAAAGCCATTTCTTAAAGATATCCATAAAAAGTGTTGTTTAAAGTTTGCCACAAGCCACCTGGGAGACACACCAAACATGTGGAAGAAGGTGCTCTGGTCAGATGAAACCAAAATTGAACTTTTTGGCAACAGTGCAAAACGTTATGTTTGGCGTAAAAGCAACACAGCTGAACACACCATCCCCACTGTCAAACATGGTGGTGGCAGCATCATGGTTTGGGCCTGCTTTTCTTCAGCAGGGACAGGGAAGATGGTTAAAATTGATGGGAAGATGGATGGAGCCAAATACAGGACCATTCTGGAAGAAAACTTGGAGTCTGCAAAAGACCTGAGACTGGGACGGAGATTTGTCTTCCAACAAGACAATGATCCAAAACATAAAGCAAAATCTACAATGGAATGGTTCAAAAATAAACATATCCAGGTGTTAGAATGGCCAAGTCAAAGTCCAGACCTGAATCCAATCGAGAATCTGTGGAAAGAACTGAAAACTGCTGTTCACAAATGCTCTCCATCCAACCTCACTGAGCTCGAGCTGTTTTGCAAGGAGGAATGGGAAAAAATTTCAGTCTCTCGATGTGCAAAACTGATAGAGACATACCCCAAGCGACTTACAGCTGTAATCGCAGCAAAAGGTGGCGCTACAAAGTATTAACTTAAGGGGGCTGAATAATTTTGCACGCCCGATTTTTCAGTTTTTGATTTGTTAAAAAAGTTTGAAATATCCAATAAATGTCGTTCCTCTTCATGATTGTGTCCCACTTGTTGTTGATTCTTCACAAAAAAATACAGTTTTATATCTTTATGTTTGAAGCCTGAAATGTGGCAAAAGGTCGCAAAGTTCAAGGGGGCCGAATACTTTTGCAAGGCACTGTATGTATGGAGCATAACGTATTTGTGTATATTCCATATAACCGCGTACACACGAGGTAACGTTCCTCATTGCATAACCTTTATGCTGTTATATTCAATTGTGCTTATGTAGCTAGCTACATTATTCTATTAGCTCTGTAAAACAATGCTAATTGTGTCAGAGAAGTATTAATTAATTTTGAAGCTACCTTGTCCTTATGACTCTCAAGTGGCGCAGTGGTCTAAGGTACAGAATCTCAGTGCTAGAGGTGTAACTACAAATTAAGTGCCTTATTATAATAGTATTTATATGTGAACTGTATGTCCAATTACAAAAAATACCTTGTTCAGTGAACTATTTTTTCCAATAACACCTACAGTGTCGATGAAATATCTTTGTTTTCCGACTGCATTCCACAAAGCTGTTTATCATGTCCGCCTTATCCACTGCCCCCATTTTGAGGTTATAGTCAAGCACGCAGTCTGGTTTGATATTTCTCTCTCCCGTCAGGTGTTCCACCTTCCCTGTGGCCGACATGGTTGCTGTATGGACAGTGGAGAGGACATGGACGTCTCGTTTGTCATGCCACTTTACTGCCAGCTGGTGACCGGTCTCCTTGAACTGTAGATGCTGGAAGAGTGTGAGACTGCTGTAACAATTGTCCACATACCAGCATGGTCATCACCACGGACCCGGACACACCAAGCCCCTCATAATGTTGGATGTCAGTGGTGGACCCTGTGTAAAACTATAATTTCTTCACGTCGCACATGACAAAGAACTTGACCCCAAACCTGTGCCTTCTGGAGGGAATATATTGACGGAATGCAAGCTTACATTTCCATAACATCAGGGACTCATTGATGCATAGGTATAGCACAACGATCCGACCAAATTCTGATATCAGGCTGGTAAGAACATCACTTATTTTGTATAACGGGTCATTTAGGATGGCAGTAGCATTGTCAACTAAATGCAGGTGTAAGGCTCTGGGTGTCGTGGGTGTGGAGTCAAATGCAGGAGACAGAGAGTTCAATGCTGTGCGTCTTTTAATAGCACCAACGCACCACAGGGTGAGTGGCGTAGGGAGTTCTGAGCCATTTCAGCCCAGGGAATGTATCGTGCCCACTCCCCTGGCCGATCCTGGCAATACGACCGCAGAAACCTACCCACCTCCTGGTTCACTCTCTCCACCTGCCCATTACTCTCGGGGTGATAACCGGAGGTCAGGCTGACAGAGACCCCCAAGCGTTCCATGAACGCTCTCCATACCCGAGACGTGAATTGGGGGCCCCGATCAGAAACGATGTCCTCCGGCACCCCGTAGTGCCGAAAAAAATGGGTGAATAACGCCTCCGCAGTCTGTAGGGCTGTAGGGATACCGGGCAACAGGAGGAGACGACAGGACTTAGAGAACCGATCCACAATCACTAGAACCGTGGTGTTCCCCTGAGACGGCGGAAGATCGGTCAGGAAATCTAAGGACAGATGTGACCATGGCCGCTGTGGAACGGGGAGGGGTTGTAGCTTCCCTCTAGGAAGGTGCCTAGGAGCCTTACTCTGAGCGCACACCGAACAGGAGGAGACATAACCCTTAACGTCCTTAGCCAACGTAGAGGCTCCCCACTGTCCTCGTCACCCCAGGGTGACCCGAGGAGGGTAGGACGTGAGCCCACCGAATCAGTTTGTCCCGAACACCAAGCGGCACGTACCTTCGCCCCGCTGGACACTGAGGAGGCGCGGGTTCAGCCCGTAAAGCCCGCTCGATGTCCGAGTCCACCTCCCATACCACTGGGGCTACCAGCTTTGAGGCGGGAAGGATGGGAGTAGGTTCGGTGGACCCATCCTCCGGGTCGTAAAGGCGGGACAGTGCATCAGCCTTTACGTTCTGGGAGCCCGGTCTATAAGACAAAGTAAACCGGAACCGGGTGAAGAATATGGCCCACCTTGCCTGACGTGGGGTAAGTCTCCTAGCTGCCCGAATATACTCCAGATTCTGGTGGTCGGTCCAGATGAGAAAGGGGTGTTTAGCCCCCTCAAGCCAGTGTCTCCACACCTTCAGAGCTCTAACCACCGCTAGCAACTCCCGGTCCCCCACATCATAGTTATGCTCCGCTGGGCTGAGCTTCCTTGAGAAGAAAGCGCAGGGGCGGAGTTTTGGTGGCGTACCCGAGCGCTGTGATAGCACGGCACCCACCCCAGCCTCGGACGTGTCCACCTCCACTATGAATGCTAGAGAGGGGTCCGGATGCGCCAACACGGGCGCATCAGTGAACAGCGCCTTCAACTTGTTGAATGCTCCGTCCGCCTCTGCTGACCACTGCAACCGCACCAGGCCCCCCTTCAGCAGTGAGGTGATGGGAGCCGCTATCTGGCCAAAACCCTGGATAAACCTCCGGTAGTAGTTGGCAAAACCCAAAAACCACTGCACCTCCTTTACCGTGGTTGGAGTCGGCCAATTACGCACGGCCCTAATGCGGTCACCCTCCATCACTACCCCCGAGGTGGAAATGCGATATCCCAGAAAAGAGACGGCTCGTTTAGAGAACACGCATTTCTCAGCCTTGACGTATAGGTCATGCTCCAGCAGTCTACCAAGCACCTTGCGCACCAGAGACACATGCGCGGTGTGAGTGGCCGAGTAGATCAGAATGTCATCGATATAAACAACCACTCCCTGCCCGCACAGGTCCCTGAGAATCTCGTCTACAAAGGATTGAAAAACGTCTGGAGCATTTTTTAACCCATACGGCATGACGAGGTACTCATAGTGGCCTGATGTAGTACTAAATGCGGTTTTCCACTCGTCTCCCTTCCGAATACGCACCAGACTATACGCGCTCGTGAGATCCAGTTTTGTGAAGAACTGCGCTCCGTGGAACGATTCCACCGCCGTAGCGATGAGAGGTAGAAGGTAACTATACCCCACTGTGATGGCGTTTAGACCTCTATAATCGATACACGGACGCAAACCCCCCTCCTTTTTCCTCACAAAAAAGAAACTCGAGGAGACGGGTGAAATGGAGGGCCGAATGTACCCCTGTCCCAGCGACTCCGTGACATATGTCTCCATTGCCAACGTCTCCTCCTGGGACAGCGGGTACACGTGACTCTCTGGAAGCGCAGCGTCTACCTGGAGATCTATCGTACAATCCCTTCCCGGTCGATAAGGTGGTAATTTAGTCACTTTCACTTTACTGAAAGCGATTGCCAAATCGGCATACTCGGGGGGAATGCACACCGTGGAACCCTGGTCTGGACTCTCCACCGACGTGGCACCGATGGAAACTCCCAAACACCTTCCAGAACACTCCTCTGACCACCCCTGAAGAACCCCCTGTCTCCACAAAATTTTAGGATTGTGCCGGGCCAGCCAGGGAGTCCCCAGCACCACTGGAAACGCAGGCGAATCAATAATAAAGAAACTGATACTCTCCCTATGATTCCCCTGCGTCACCATGTCCAGTGGGACCGTGGTCTCCCTGACCATCACTTGATCCATCGCGGATCCGATCCGATGGAGGACGGTGGTGTGGTGGAGAACCCGTTCCTCCATCGATGGGAGAGGGTTGGCTGCTGCTCCTGCTGACTCCATTCAATTTGATAGGTGCGGGATTCTGTAAGGCTCCGGGTGTCGTGGGTGTGGAGTCAAATGCAGGAGACAGAGAGTTCAATGCTGTGCGTCTTTTAATAGCACCAGGGTGCTCACAAAAGTTACGTTCCCAAACACAGGGAATCAAAATGTACAATGGAAAAAATCACGACCAGGCACTAACACGTACCTCTTACAACAGAGCCGAAGGTTACATTGAAATAATCCCGCACAACAACCAGGCGGGCCGGCTGTCTAATAAAGACAAACCAATTAAACATAAACAGGTGCTACCACTAAACATACAAGGAGGGGGAGGAAAGACAATCAGTGGCAGCTAATAGGCCGGTGACGACGACCGCCGAGCGCCACCCGCCCGGGAAGGGGAAACACCCTCGGTCGGACTCGTGACAGCAGGCATCGCAGCAGAACAAGGAAGCGGTGGCCTTCCAGCTACCACAGAACTCCTATACTTATTCCACTGTCGGTCTGCCTCCATCACCACCAGCATCTTCAAAGGGACCTGGGACATCGTCAGTGGTCTGAGTATGACTTTCATACTCAGACTCATTGTCAGAATTTGAGAAATCTCCAGAATTTCCACATTTGTGAGTTGTCTCCTTTTGAAAGACATTGCTAATGTTACAGCTTTTCTCACTAGCTACATACATAAACAACAACACTGAATCACTCAGAGTGGGAGTGAGAGGTTACATGATTGACTAAACATTTTCAAGTTCTATTGATAAATCATGCATTCCGACTCTTGCATAGATCGTAATGTGTGTGTAAAATACTTTTATGAAGGTTGTACTGATTATGATGAGCTAAGCTAATTCCAGCTATGTGTGGAGGCATGTTTGTTGACATATAATGCATTCTGGGTGTCACGTAATCGTCTGTCGGACCAAAGATGTTATAACAAAATGAGGTGAATAATGGTTCACTAATTAGTTTGAGAACTTCACGAAGTGAATGAATAAACAGACCAAACTCATCTTGTTTTCTCTTATTATCTTTGGTTTCTGTGAGATCAAAAAAGCACATTGTCGGATTTCTTTCAATTTCTAGAAAGTGGATTACTCAATTATTTTGATCAATGGTGAGCTTACCCGTGATGTGATTAATTATAATAGTAATTGCTATTAGCTAATTAATATTGTAGTTTATGTCAGCAGAGAGTTATAAAAATATGACCCCTTTTGTTATGTCAATCTTTCCTCAGTTAGTACTAGGACAAATGTGGCCTACATTTCTTCAGTTTGGATGATTGTGTTATGCTATAGATACTTCTGTGAATGTCTGAACATTGCATCCAGAAATAAACTGCTCACATTCTGGACATAACTTTGTAAGGACTGTGTTTGTGCAAAATGTTTCTGAAAAAAAAACAGTGTGGCCAGCTCAAATGCTGATTGTTGCGTCATTCGAAACTGGCCGTTCTAAATAAGCGTTCTAATCACAACGGTTTGATCGTACGCTACAGGGACCAATGTAGAATGATCACACGCATGTGTTGGTACGCGTGAAAAGGTTTAGCCAGTAAGTATTAATGTTTGGGTAAAGTTTAGGCATCCATTCAGAGTGTTTAAGGTTAGGGTTCAGGTTTGGGCTATGGTTATACCAGAAAAATTTCAATTACAAAATGAGTCCCTAGCACTGGGATTGAACCCTCAGGTTTAACCCATCCTCACCCCCATTTACAACGTCCTAGCTCACAGGTATCAAACTCATTCCATGAAGGGCCGAGTGGCTGTTTTTTTATCCCACTTGATTGTTGAATTAACATCACTAATTAGTAAGGAACTCCTGACACCTGGTTGTCTTAATTGAAAGGAATGACTTTGACACCCCTACCCTAGCTCATATTGAGCCTACTAGATAGTAACAGGCACTCGCATTGCCCCTAATGGATGGTTGGAAATTGCTATGGAATTAGAATGGCTTGCGTAACACTACCATTTCAAAAACGGGTTGACAGAACGTTCTGCACTGGAGTTTGGGCTCACCAAACCAAATCTTACTGTACTGTTCCTGGACAGTCAGGAGAAGAGAGTCAAAGGTATTCATGAGAGTGAAAGTGGGAATGTTGAAGGTGTGTGTGTGTGTGTGTGTGTGTGTGTGTGTGTGGAGTACTGTTAGCCTGGGCCATGTGTACTTACACTAGACTGAAACGCGCTACGATATGCCAGCTGGACTCCTTATGTGAGGCTCAAAACAGCACTCACTCTTTCCCTCACTCTGACACTTTCACTCGTCCACATTCACACCCATCTCTCTCCCACACATTTCTTCTCTTTCTCTCTCCTAACTCTCTTTTTGGCTCTCTCTCCCTATCGAACACTACGCTATCACGTCAGAGGACGTTTGGATACAGCATCTCTTTGTCTTGTTGTTGTATGCTTTGGATCACGTCCAGATCGTTTGCTGAGATTGTCTCAGACCACCAGGGATTTATTGAGATACTGTAGATAGAGAAATGTTTATGGATTTCTGTGTGATGACTTGTAATACTGCCATTCAATTTGGTACTTTCAATCTAATACATGTAGTGACACTGATGAGTGGTGTAAAACAAAATTAATATTAATACTAAAAACAACGTTTTAAGTGAAATATTGGCGTTTGTCTGAAGCCAAAAAAGACAGTCAATTCCAAATCTAATTTGACCTATGCACTAACTAGGCTTTTCAGCATATGCAGCTTGACACCTGCTAGAGTACTGTTGCTTTATTGATCTACTGTACTTCAACAACAGATGTACTCACATTGGATGGATTGATTACACTAAACAAAATGCTGGGTTGTTTAGTTGACCCAACTGCTCGGTTGCAGGAATTATATAAAACAATAATCTGAAGGCCACGCCTCCAGACAATATGCTATGGATTACATTAAGAAAGTCCTAGCTGCTGGGTTAACCCAACTGATGGTTTGGTAAACAAAACAAAACAACTGATGGTTAAATTGAACCATATTTGGGTAATCCAAACAACCCAACATGTTGGTTTATTCACACAACCCAACAGGCTGGGTCAAAATAACCTGTCCAATATTTCCCCAGCTCTGGGTTACCAAACAACTCAAAGGTACTAAAACATAACTCAAACATTACAACATAATCTATGGGTTAAAAAACCTAGCTGACATGGGCTAGTTAATCAGGACATTTCTGACAAGTTATAAATAGCTCTCTAAGGCAGTGTTTCCCAAAGTCAGGTATGCAGACATTTGCACATCTCCAGTCAGAACAGAACTTGCACTAACCTTTTCCCCCTGGCACATTTTCTGTCTGGTGCCCGCATAGCCTTCATTGTTGTTCCCCTTACTAATAATGATTTTGAACATGTGTGCGTTCTATCAAAGTAAATGCCTTATTACGTTATCATAATAGTTTCTGTATATCGTGTTAAGTCGTTTCTACTGTAGCAGACTGTACTGGTGGTTCTTCCTTAACTTCTTCGATATAGGGGGCGCTCATTTAATTTTTGGATGAAAAACGTTTCCGTTTTAAACAAGATATTTTGTCACGAAAAGATGCTTGACTATGCATATAATTGACAGCTTTGGAAAGAAAACACGTTTCCAAAACTGCAAAGATGTCTGTGAGTGCCACAGAACTGATGTTACAGAAAAACCCAGATAAAAATATAATCAGGAAGTGCCGCATTTTTTGAAACCGCCTCATGGCAATGACTCCTTATATGGCTGTGGAGGAGCTAGGAGTCAGCTTACCTTTTCCACGTTTTCCCCGAGGTGTCTACAGCATTGTGACGTATTTGTAGGCATATCATTGGAAGATTGACCATAAGAGACTACATTTACCAGGTGGTCGCTTGGTGTCCTCCGTCGCAATTATTGCATAATCTCCAGCTGCAGTATTTTTCCGTTTTCTTCTGATAAGAAGCCAGCTGCCACCACTGATAGATTATCGAATAGATATGTGAAAAACACCTTGAGGATTGATTCTAAACAACGTTTGCCATGTTTCTGTCGATATTATGGAGCTAATTTGGAAAAAAGTTTGGCATTGTAAGTGACTTTTTTTTTTTTCTTAGCCAAACGTGATGAACAAAACGAAGCTATTTCTCTTACACAAATAATATTTTTGGAAAAAATTAACCTTTGCTATCTAACTGAGAGTCTCGTCATTGAAAACATCCGAAGTTCTTCAAAGGTAAATTATTTTAATTGAATGCTTTTCTTGTTTTTGTGAAAATGTTGCCTGCTGAATGCTAGACTTAATGCTATGCTAGACTATCAATACTCTTACACAAATGCTTGTGTAGCTTTGGTTAAAGCATATTTTGAAAATATGAGATGACAGTGTTGTTAACAAAAGGCTAAGCTTGTGTTTCAATATATTTATTTCATTTCATTTGCGATTATCATAAATATGAAACGTTGCGTTATGGTAATGAGCTTGAGGCTATGATTACGCTCCCGGATACGGGATTGTTTGACGCTAGAGGTTAAAGTTGTGTCATACTGCAGCATGAATTGCAGGCTACGGCAGAATTCTATGGCACGTTATTTAAGTGTCAGCCATTGTTGCCATTAATGCTAGTTAGTGCTAGTTTGACCACCAGAGGGCATCTTTGAGAAGCTTTTTACTGTTTTTAATATTGGCTGTAATACAGAATTTAAAACCTTTTTGTAAGAACATAGTACATGGGATTGATTATAAGAAATTTACTCTAATTCATTTGAATAATATTATGGTGTTTCTATTCCAAGAAAATTTCAAACCGAAACCCTCAGGGTTTCCATTAGGAAAATATTGTGCTGTACAACATGACCAGCTGGGAGTAGGCTACTGACTGTAAATGAAGAGCAAATTAATCCTAACATTTCCACACCCTAATTGTAGGCTAACCAATACCCAAATGGAGATTCAGTGAAATGGAAAAGCTCATTAATTTATGGTGCTGAAATAGTTGACCACACACGATTAGGCTATTGCTTCAAATCCTATTATAACAGTTGGATAACTTAGGTTGTTCCAGTAAGGAAAAAATGGTTGCCTTCATTAGCCTACTTTCTTCCAATATGTCTGTCATTCAGTGAACTTTATTCCCATAGTAATTTGTTATGGATTCATCCAGATGTGATTAGAAAACAATGCATTTGGTAGACTCTATAAGAGTCTATTGTCCTGCTGACAGCTCATCAAGGGTGCATTGCTTCCTTTGTATTCTTAACTTCATATGGCTGCAGGGGCGGTATTGAGTAGCTTGGATGAAAAGGTGCCAATTGTAAACGGCCAGCTCCTCAGTCTCAGTTGCTAATATATGCATATTATTATTAGTATTGGATAGAAAACACTCTAAAGTTTCCAAAATTGTCAAAATATTGTCGGTGAGTATAACATGACTGATATTGCAGGCGAAACCCTGAGGAAAATCTAAACAGGAAGTGGCTTCTATTTTGAAAACTCCATGTTCCATAGCCTCCCATTGCTGGATTTAAAGGGATATGAACCAGATTCCTTTTCCTATCGCTTCGTCAAGGTGTCAACAGTCTTCAGACATAGTTTCAGTTTCTTATATTTAGAAAAATGAGCCAGAACGATAACATTGCGTCAAGTGGTCACATGAGTATTGCTTGTGCATCATAATTCGGACAGCCATTTCCTTTCCTTCTCCTACTGTGAAAGACATTTGCAGTTGATATATTATCGATTATATATTTTTAAAACAACCTGAGGATTGATTATAAAAAACGTTTGACATGTTTCTGTGGACATAATGGAAACTATTTGGAATTTTCATCTGCGTTGTCGTGACCGCTCTTTCCTGTGGATTTCTGAACATAACGCGACAAACAAACTGAGGTTTTTGGATATAAAAATCATCTTTATGGAACAAACGGAACATTTGTTGTGTAACTGGGAGTCTCATGAGTGAAAACATCCGAAGATCATCAAAGGTAAACAATTAATTTGATTGCTTTTCTGATTTTCGTGACCGAGCTACCTGATGAATGAGTGTACTTAATGTTTTATCGTGTGATTGATAAACTTACACAAACGCTTCGATTGCTTTCGCTGTAAAACATCATTTCAAACACGACAGGTTGATTCTTATGGATAGGAGAAATGCTAGCGTCTCAACTGGCAAAATTGCTGGGGGAAATGCAGAGCGCCAGATTAAAATAAAGTGCTATAAAATTCTGACTTTCATTAAATCACACATGTAAGATACTAAATTAAAGCTACACTCGTTGTGAATCCAGCCAACATGTCAGATTTTTAAAATGCTTTTCGGCGAAAGCATAAGAATCTATTATCTGATAGCCTGCACCATCTGCACCAGCAGTAAACAAAGGACCTAGCATAGCAGAGGCTACACAAAATGCTTAAATAAAATATAAAACATGCATTACCTTTGACCAGCTTCTTTTGTTGGCACTCCAATATGTCCCATAAACATCACAATTGGTCCTTTTGTTATTTTAATTCCGTCCATATATATCGAAAATGTCCATTTATAAAGCGCGTTTGATCCAGAAAAAAACAGCTTACAAAACGCAACAAAATATTTCAAAAGTTGCCTATAAACTTTGCCAAAATATTTCAAACTACTTTTGTAATACAACGTTAGGTATTTTTAAACGTTAATAATCTATCAAATTGTAGACGGGGCATTCTGTATTCAATACAGGAAGGAAAAGAAACCAGCACTGCTTTTCACGTCTTGCGAAACTCACAAAAGTGTCCCCAGTTCCGAGTTGGCCTACTTCCTCATAGCACAAAGGAATAACCTCAACCATATTCCAAAGACTGGCGGCGACATCCAGTGGAAGCGGTAGGAACTGAAAATAGGTTCCTATTAAATATCCAATGGGAAAGACAATATAGGGAACAGAGAAGAGGGGGAAAAAATATCTGAACAGTTAGTCCTTGGGGTTTTGCCTGCTACATAAGTTATACTCACAGACATGACTCAAACAGTTTTAGAAACTTCAGAGTGTTTTATATCAAAATCTATGAATAATATGCATATCTTATATTCTTGACTGGAGTAGCAGGAAGTTGAAATTGGGCACTCTATTTATCCAAAAGCGAAAATTCTGCCCCCTAGCTTTAAGAGTTAACAAAAGGCTAAGCTGTGTTCTCCTATATTGCACTTGTGATTTCATGAATATAAATATTTACAGTAATATTTATTGTATCTAGCGCTATGCTATTCAGCGGTTGTTGATGACACTTATCCCGATAGGGGGATTGCAGCCATAACAGGTTAAAATAACTTCAGCACAGAGAAGAGAAAGGAACTTTGAATAATTAAACATGTTGGTAAAACACTGTTAGACTTGGAGATTATGGTCACGGACAATGCTATTCACCTGTGTTACGCCGAACTTGAAAGCCCAATAAAATGAACAGGTACAGGTGGCTACAATACTGTAAAGTAGGCATAATTATGCTAAAAATAACGCTTAAATAAATCTACTGTTGGTCTTTACTGCATGCTGCACATTTTTACATTGTATTCCATTTCCAATGAAACTATTCATGCCATCACCTCAATGATGGTTGAAGATGACGAGCGATCGGCATAGGCATTCTGGAATCTTCTGGCATCACGACACAACATCAACATTGCTCTAATCATAGTCAGAAGACAGTTGAAGAAACTTGAGTTTATATATATATATATATATATATATATATATATTATATATATATATATATATATATATATATATATATATATATATATATATATATATATATATATATATTAGAAATATACAGTTGAAGTCGGAAGTTTACATACACTAAGGTCGGAGTTATTAAAACTTGTTTTTCAACCACCCCACTAATTTCTTGCTAACAAACTAAAGTTTTGGCAAGTGGGTTAGAACATCTACTTTGTGCATGACACAAGTAATTTATCCAACAATTGATTACAGACAGATTATTTCACTTATAATTCACTGTATCACAATTCCAGCGGGTCAGAAGTTTACATACACTAAATTGACTGTGCCTTTAAACAGCTTGTACTATTCCAGAAAACGATGTCATGGATTAAAAAGCTTCTGATAGGCTAATTGACATAATTTGAGTCAATTGGAGGTGTACCTGTGGATGTATTTCAAGGCCTACCTTCAAACTCAGTGCCTCTTTACTTGACATCATGGGAAAATCAAAAGAAATCAATCAAGACCCCAACCAAAGAATGTATAGGCCTCTACAAGTCTGTTTCATCCCTGGGAGCAATTTCCAAATGCCTGAAGGTGCCATGTTCAACTGTACAAACAATGATACGCAAGTATAAACACCATGGACCACGCAGCTGTCGTACCGCTAAGGAAGGAGACGCATTCTGTCTCCTAGAGATGGACATACTTTGGTGTGAAATGTGCAAATCAATCCCAGAACAACAGCAAAGGACCTTGTGAAGATGCTGGAAGAAACAGGTATAAAAGTATCTATATTCACAGTAAAACGAGTCCTATATCGACATAACCTGAAAGGCCGCTCAGCAAGGAAGAATCCACTGCTCCAAAACCACCATGAACAAGCCAGACTACGGTTTGCAACTGCAATAGGGTCAAAGGTCGTACTTTTTGGAGAAATGTCCTCTGGTCTGATGAAACAAAAATAGAACTGCTTGGCCATAATGACCATCGTTATGTTTGGAGGATAAAGGGGGTGGCTTGCAAGCTGAAGAACACCATCCCAACAGTGAAGCATGGGGTTGCAGCATCATGTTGTGGGGGTGCTTTGCTGCAGGAGGGACTGGTGCACTTCACAAAATAGATGGCAACATGAGGATGGAAAATTATGTTGATATATTGAAGCAACATCTCAAGACATCAGTCAGGATGTTAACAAGAAATTTGTGGAGTGGTTGAAAAATTAGTTTTAACCCTTTCACATGTACCATCACACGGGTGTGATCGTTCTACAGTGGTCCCTTGAAGCATACGATCACAGCCGTGTGATTAGAATGCTCATTTAGAACGCTTATTTAGAACGGCCAGTTTCGAATGACGCAACAATCAGCATTTGAGCTGGCCACGCTTTTTTCAGAAACTATATACACAAACACAGTCCTTCCAAAGTTTTGTCCAGAATGTGAGCAGTTTATTTTTGGATGCAATGTTCAGATATTCACAGAAGTATCTATAGCATAACACAATCATCCTGTAAATCAAACTGTAAAAATGTAGGCTACATTTGTCCTAGTGCTAACTGAGGAAAGATTGACGCAACACAATCGGTCATATTTTCTAACTTCTAAACTACAATATGAATTAGCTAATAACAATTACTCTGTATAATTATTCACATCACGTGTGAGCTCACTGTTGATCAATATAATCGAGTAAAACACTTTCTAGAAATCGAAAGTAATCCGACGATTAGTTTTAGCGCGCAGCCATGCATTTTGTCCTCACAGAAACCAAAGATAATAAGAGAAGACAAAATGAGTTTGGTCTGTTTATAGTATGCATGTTGAAGGGGTGTGTCATCTACCATCGTTCACATCCCACCATTCACTTCCTGAAGTTCTCAAAAAATGAGTGAACCCTTACTCACCTAATTTTGTTATAGCATCTTTGGTCCGACAGACGATTACACGAAACCCAGAAACCCATTGTATGTCAACAAACATGGCTCCACACACATAGCTGGTATTAGCTTAGCTCATCATAATCAGTACAACCGTCAACAAATAATTTTACACACATATGTGCCCATTACAATCTATGCAAAAATTGGAATGCATGATTCATCACCGGTAATTGAGAAACGGGAATAAAGTAGTAAATATATCAATAATACCACACAAAACATTTTCTGATAGTGATTTATTGATACAAATGACGCGTGCAGGCAGTCAATCATGTAACCTCTCACTCCCACTCTGAGCCATTCAGTGTTGTTGTTTATGTATCTAGCTAATGAGCTAAGCTGTAGCATTAGCAGTGTCTTTCAAAAGGAGACAGCTTACAAATGGGGATATTCTAGAGATTTAAAAAGAAAATCTGACAATGAGTCAATGTCAGGAATCAGATTCTGACAATGAAAGTGAGGAGCTGCCACCAGCCATTGAGAACCCTGAATCTGAGGACCCCTTGTCCACTGACAAAGTTCCATTTGAAGATGCTGGTGGTGATGGAGGCAGACCGATAGTGGATGAAGTACAGTAGTTCTATCATAGCTGGAAGGCTGCCAGTCATTTCACCCTTCTTGGCCATGCTGTTTGCGTTGATGAGTCCCAGTCTGGAGTGCAAAGGCCCTTGCCAATTACATCTGAGACTGTGCTTCAATTTGTTTCTGACAGAGGAGCTGGTGGGAGACATAGCAGAGACCAATCGCTATGCCTTGGAGCCGCAGGAGAAGAGTGAGCCAGGAGTGGGGGGGACAACCACAATTAGTGAAATGTATACCTTCCTGGTGACAGTCCTTCACATGGGGATAGTAAAGAAGAACTCCCTAAGAGAATACTGGAGCACAGATCCTATGTTTGCAACTCCCTTCTTTGCCACCCTCTTTTCCAAGACCGCTTCCTAGTTCTACTGATGTGACTGCATTTCATCAACAACGCTACTGCCATTCTAAATTACTCGTTATACAAAATAGCAGTAAAGTGCTATGACAAATGAAACGTCCATGTCTTCTCCACTGTCCATACAGCAACCATGTCGGCCACAGGGAAGTTGGACCACCTGACGGGAGAGAGAAACATCAAACCAGACTGTGTGCTTGACGATAACCTCAAAATGGGGGCAGTGGATAAGGCGGAAATGTCAGCTTTGTGGAATGCACTCAGAAAACGACCAAGTGGTATAAGATATTTTTCAATTTTTCCAGGGTAGCTTCAAAATACAACAAGCCAATACTTCTGATGCAACTAGCATTGTTTTACAGAGCTAATAGAATAATGTAATAAGGCACTTACTTTGATAGAAACGCAGTCTGGATTTGAACAAGGGTGTCTGTAGTGACGCCTCTAGCACTGAGACGCTGTGCCACTTAGGAGTCATAAGGCCAGGGTAGCTTCAAAATACAACACATGTTAATACTTCTGATGCAATTAGCATTGTTTTCCAGAGCTAATAGAAGAATGGAGCTAGCTACCTAAGCATTGAGTATAACACCATAAAGGTTATGAAACGAGTAACATCACATCGCGTGTCCATGGTTATAAGGAATCTACACAAAAACATTATGCTACAGTAGAAAATACATAACACGACATGCAGAAACTATTATCACGTAATAAGGCACGCACATTGATAGAAACGCACACATTTCCAAAGTTATTATTGGTAACGAAAACAACTTTGATTGTGATGCAGGCAACAGACGGAAAATGTGAACACGTGTATGCAGGACGGGAGATGTGCAAATGTCTGCAGAATTGAACTGCACAAACAATTGGGAAGTGTTTGTGGGATTTTGTCCGGGTCAGAAATGTCAAAAAAAATGAATTTGTCCGCAAAAGTAAAAATGACTACTTTTATGTGAATGAATGAAGCGGAACACACCTAAATTCAAACTGTTCTTAGAAAAACAAAATCTTGTTAGAAAATAATTAGAAATTGACATGTTGAAAACAGCCTAGAAATAAAAACAAGAAGCGTGCTTTGGTTTGAGGGCAGCATGGATTAAATGTACTGTTACGTAACAATCACATTCTGGAATGGAGAGAACGTTCTAACTTCACGTGCATAAAAAAACTCACGCTGGGCGACCGATAGAGATATTTGGAACATTAAAGGGTTAATGACTCCAACCTAACTGTATGTAAACTTCCGACTTCAACTGTACATGACTTATCCACCTATTTGACAACATCAAGCAGGAAAGTGAGAAGGGGAAATATACAGGTCATATACATGGTCATGTTAGACTTGCAGAAAGCTTTTGACACTGTGGACCATGATTTTTCTCCTGATGAAACTGAAATGCATAGGTCTAAATTATGCAGCAGTGAATTGGTTTAGATCTTATCTGACCAACAGAACACAAGTATGTAATGTTGGCGATGTTTTGTCAGAGTCCAAAGAAATATCACGTGGAGTACCGCAGGGATCCATTTTAGGGCCTCTCTTATTTCTTATAAACATTAATGATATGCCAGGTACAGTAATGTGCATACTCCTGCTTTATGCTGATGACTCAGCCATACTGGTATCAGGAAAGGATACAGTTTACATAGAGGAGACCCTGACTAAGGAATTGCAAGTGTAACTTATCTTGTTGTGTTCCTATATCAATCCCTTTCTGGAAAACTGATTGCTGCTAAATTATTTCTAAAATGGCGAACAAATTGACATGTATATATTGTAACACTGGATATTTTAACATCAAAGTTAAGAAACTGCATTCTCAACCTTGATTCAGTGTCATTTTGATTATGCCTGCTCTCCTTGGTATAGTGGGCGATCAAGAAAAGCTGAAAAAGAGAATGCAGGTCATGAAAAATGATGTTATCAGGTATATGCTGTCCCCCCTAGGACCCACATAGGGGTACATGAGTTCTAGGTGTGTTTTTTTTTGCCTTTGTAGTCCAGAGTGGACCAACTTAAACTTAATCATATGTTTGACATCTTAAATGATCGTGCCCCAGGTCATATGAAAAACCACATTGATATGGTATATAACCAACACAGTTACAATACCAGAGCTAGTGTTTTGTCTTGTAAAGTCCCAAGGGTTAACAGTACTGTGAGGAACACGTTTTTCTATACAGGCATTTGTCTATGGAATAGCCTCCTCTTGAACATCAAGCAAATAAAAAATAGAAATAGCTTTAAAAAGCAGGCAAAGATTTGGACAAGGTTGTCTAAGTAAGAGAAACCACTTCACTGCCCCTTGTGCCCCCTACTGCTGGTCAAGTGTATTTCTTGGAATGATAGGTAATAGGTAGGAATGTGAAATTAATGTTTGATTTTTAAGGTTAGTGAAAAGTGCTGTGAATAGTGCCACTTTTTAGGATGTCAATATACATTCATGTATTTCTGGTTGTTTGTAATTTTGTCTTGCCTTTCATTCATTCTATGTGTTATTGTTTTTACCATTGAGGACCACTTTGGAAACAAGCGTTTTAATTAATACTTTTAAGTGACATCCAAACTGTACATTTCGTTGTATATGTCTGTTACCCAAAATAAATGAAAATCAATTAAACTAGCATGCTGGAGAAGAGTGCTCTTCTCATATGAATCCCGGTTTCAAATGTACTGGGCAGATATCAGACAGCGTGTATGGTGTCGTGTGGGCAAATGGTTTGCTGATGTCAACATTGTGAATAGTGTCCCACGGTGGAGGTGGGGTTATGTTATGGGCAGTAATAAGCTACGGACAACAAACACAATTGCATTTTATTGATGGCAATTTCAAATGCACAGAGATACCGTGATGAGATGCTGAGGCCAATTGTCGTGCCGTTCATCCACCGCCATCACCTCATGTTTTAGCATGATAATGCACAGCCCCATGTCGCAAAGATTTGGAAGCTGAAAATGACCCAGAGCTTCCATGGCCTGCATGCTCACCAGACATGTCACCCATTGAGCATGTTTGGATTGCTCTGGATAGACCCAAAATCCAGCAACTTCACACAGTGGGACAACATTCCACAGGCAACAATCAACAACAGCCTAATCAACTCTATGCGAAGGAGATGTGTCACGTTGCATGAGGCAAATGGAAGCCACACCAGAAACTGACTGGTTTTCTGATCCACACACCTCTTTTCTTCTTCCGTCTACCCCCTCCTTTTTCGAACGTTCTGTTAAAAATTGCGCAACATTTCAGCGTCCTGCTACTCAAGCCAGGAATATAGTATATGCATATGATTAGTATGTGTGGATAGAAAACACTCTGAAGTTTCTAAAACTGATTAAATCACGACTGTGACTATAACAGAGCGTGTGTTTCATCGAAAAGCGCAAGAAAAACTGATCACTGAAAACTGAAAAAAATATCCATGCGCCACTTGCATGTATTGTTTAAGGGACACCAAATTAAATAGGGCCCAGCTTCCACACGACGTTGCCTGTCTTGTCATTTTCCTGAGAGTTATTTCTTGGTCAAACAAAGGAGAGAGATTCCATTCCATCCGGTCTCCGACAGGACGTCTTGGAAGAGAGATTTCCCAAACATGATTTCAAGACGTGGAGCTATTGAATACACATCGCTAAATTTTGTTAAATTTGATAGATTATTAACGTTTACTAATACCTAAAGTTGGATTACAAAAGTATTTCGAAGTGTTTTGTGAAAGTTTATCATCAACTTTTTTAATTTTACAAAATGACGCTGCGTTTTGAAACGGTGTTTTACTGAATCACACAGTTTCCATAGATGGATATTTTGGGTATATATGGACCAATTTAATCGAAAAAAATACCCAATAGTGATGTTTATGGGGCATATAGGAGTGCCAACAAAGAAGCTCGTCAAAGGTAATGAATGTTTTATATTTTATTTCTGCTATTTGTGTAGCGCCGGCTACGCTAATTCTTTAGTTTACGTCGCCTTCAGGTATTTCGGGGTGTTGCATGCTATCAGATAATAGCTTCTCATGCTTTCGCCGAAAAGCATTTTAAAAATCTGACTTGTTGGCTAGATTCACAGCGAGTGTAGCTTTAATTCAATACCCTGCATGTGTGTTTTAATGAACGTTTGAGTTTTAACGAGTACATTTAGCATTTAGCGTAGCGCATTTGCATTTCCAGGTGCCTAGTTGAGAGATCTGCGTCTCGGGTAGGAGCAAGAAGTTAAGGTATCTAAGACCAATGCATATCCGTATTCCCAGTCATGTGAAATCCATAGATTAGGTCCTAATGAATTTATTTCAATTGACTGATTACCATATATGAACTGTAACTCAGTAAAATCTTTGAAATTGTTGCATGTTGCATTTTTATTTTTGTTCAATGTAGGTTGGTGAGGAATCAGCTAAAAGTCAATCAATCCACCAATCAAATCAAATTGTATTTGTCACATGCACCGAACACAACAGGTGTAGACCTTCCTGTGAAATGCTTACTTACAAGGCCTTAACCAACAATGGAGTTAAGAAAATAGAGTAATGAAAAGATTTACTAAATAAACTAAAGCTTCTTGTGACTCCCAAACCCGCATGCGGGAGCGTAATCATCGCCTGAAACTAATTAGCATAACGCAACAGACATAAATATCCCTAGAAAATATTCCTATTTGTGAAAATCACAAATGAAATATATTGAGACACAGCTTAGCCTTTTGTTAATCACCCTGTCATCTCATATTTTCAAAATATGTTTTACAGCCAAAGCTAGACAAGCATTTGTGTAAGTTTATCGATAGCCTAGCATAGCATTATGCCCTGCTAGCAGCAGGCAAACTTGTCACGAAAATCAGAAAAGCAATCAAATTAAATCGTTTACCTTTGATGAACTTCAGATGTTTTCACTCACGAGACTCCCAGGTAGAAGTTCCAAAGTTCATTTTTTTCCCAAAATATTATTTTTGTAGGCGAAATAGCTCCGTTTGTTCTTCACGTTTGGCTGAGAAATCGCCCGGAAATTGCGGTCACAACAACACTGAAAAAGATTCCAAATTAGCACCATAATATCGACAGAAACATGGCAAACGTTGTTTAGAATCAATCCTCAAGGTTTTTTTCTAATATCTATTCGATAATATATCCATCGGGACAATTTGTTTTTCAGTAGGACCGAATGGAGTAATGGCTACCTCTGTATTTTACGCGAGAGTCACGCTGGGAGCCATCATGTGACCACTTACGCAATGTAGCCGCCTACGGCTATTCTTCAACATAAATGCGTTAAACTACGTCACAATGCTGTGGACACCTTGGGGAATACGGAGAAAGTGTAAGCTCGTTGATCGGACATTCACAGCTCAATAGGGACTTTTTCTCAGGCTTTCGCCTGCAACATCAGTTCTGTTATACTCTCAGAAAATATCTTTACAGTTTTGGAAACGTTAGAGTGTTTTCTATCCAAAGCTGTCAATTCTTTGCATATTCTAGCATCTTGTCTTGACAAAATATCCCGTTGAAAACGGGAATGTTTAAAAAAAAAAAAATGAAAATACTGCCCCTAGAGTCGCAACAGGTTTTAATTAAAAAAAAGTAGCACAATAAAATTACAACAACGAGGCTATATACAGGGGTACTGATACTGAGTCAATGTGTGGGGGTACAGGTTAGTCAAGTTAATTTATACATGTAGGTAGGGGTAAAGTGACTATGCATAGATAATAAACAGCAAGTAGAAGCAGTGTAAAACAAAGGGTGTGTAAATGCAAATGTCCGGGTGGCCATTTGATAAATTGTTCAGCAGTCTTATGGTTTGGGGATGAAAGCTTTTAAGGAGTGATAGTTAGTTAGATTGAATCAAAAAGTTTGTTAGGATCAACACAGTTATAGGCAGCAAGCCAGAACCCAACCACAGTCTAGAAACCAGTCAGCGCTAGGACCCAAAATAAACACAACCAAAGCATAAAATCCACCAGCTTAACAACAGCAAGGAGAGAGCGGTGACTTACTCAATACAATTCAATTAGTACATTTGACAGAAGCTAACAAATCAGTTGAAATTGCACTGTGGATGTATTAGACTTCATAAATGCATTAGGGGCATACTTATACTGGGTATACCAACCCTGCCCTCCATATTTTCACTCAGAACAGCCACAATACATTGGGTCATGGACTACACAAGGTGTCGAAAGTATTCCACAGAGATGCTGGCCCATGTTGGCTGGATGTCCTTTGGGTGGTAGACCATTCTTGATACACACAGTAAACTGTTGAGCATGAAAACCAAGCAGCGTTGTAGTTCTTGACACAAACTACCATACCCTGTCGAAAGGCGCTTACATCTTTTGTCCTGCCCATTCACCTTCTGAATGGCACACATACACAATCCATGTCTCAATTGTCTCAAGGCTTAAAACTCCTTCTTTAACCTGTCTCCTCCACTTCATCTACAGTGATTGAAGTGGATTTAATAAGTGACATCAATAAGGGATCATAGCTTTCACCTGGATTCACCTGTTCAGTCTATGTCATGTTTTGTATGCTCAGTGTATACAGCCTTACCTATGGATTGTGGTTCAATGAAATGGGGTATCAGCCTATTCAGTTACACCCAGAGATCACAAGTGTGAAGAAGTTACACACATATTAGCGTGGTAGCTAATATGTGTGTAAGTCCAACAAAGCTCTTATTGCAGGACTTTGTGGGAAATTACAGTAACTGGCCATTTTCTGCCAGTAAGTTACTGTACAATGTACAGGAAATGTTTTGCAGTGCATTACTAGGGTCAGGTGTGTTTTTAGTTTTATGTACTGCCTAAGCAGTACTACAGTGTGTGACGTTGGTTCATTGCAAGTTTCTTGTTTGATAGATGGTGTGTTTACATTTTTTACTGCAGCACCCACATAGAAAAATACTTACATCCGTTTAAGATCATGTCAATCTAGCCTAGTGGGCGTCCTACGAGTAAATGAGAGTCTACGGTATGTGTCCTACATTTTTGACAAAGATTACAACAGCAGTGTGTTGGTAGGAGGCTTCTTTATGTTAATCTAATCACCAGCTTCCTCTAAACCAAGTGTTTGATGTTGGAGTCTTGTATACTTGAGTCATTCAGATATGCAGCACAGCAGGCAGTCCTACCATCTGAGGTGGAGAGAGAGAGAGTGCAGGAGAGAGAGAATATCCATTTAGCACAGAAAGATCTATTAGCAAAATAAAGTATACAGTACATGGGGGATTCCACATTTCAACACGCTATCTCATATCTTTTGTTGCCTGGGAGCGTTTTATAATATCATGACTCCTCTGGACCTTGATGAATGAGACCTAGTCTACTCTGTCAGTGGTAGAGACAGATACTTACAGAGAGAAATTGTAACAAGAGTGTGTGCAGTGCCTCCATTTTGTAATGTGAGGAAATGCAGAAGGCTCAAATCAAACAGTGGTGATCAGTCAAATATACTGAGTATCATGCTGTGAAGGAACATGGCTGAGTGTTTGGTTATGAAATGACCCTGCTCCTCTACGGCTCAGGAGGCAAACACCAACTGTTACCTCATCTCCTCTACCTCTTTCTCTTGCTGAATACCCAAACCTAATACCCCCATAGTGTGGGAGAAATTAGGTACATATATGGATAAATATACTGTCCTATATAATGGCATTTGCCATTCTGGTAAGGTACATTGTCTATTGTATAGGACAGGAAGCCAGAGTGGGGCCATGGGAGAGGGCAACACCTAGGGCAGCTGGACATACAAAGGTCAGAGGTTATCTAAGGAGGGGGTCAGCCAAAGGACCAATTGATGGATTACATACATCAATCACATCACAGGAGACAAGTCTGTTTGATCTTAGACAACCATATGAAGAGAAGGCGACCAGAACAGCTAGGCACCCTAAAGCTAAAGGAGATGAAAGACACCAAAAGGGACACATGGAGTTAATTACAGGGTATGAACACAGGCCACAGGAAAGGGGAATGTATAGTATTTTTAGTATAGCTGAGCATGCTAAAAACAGAAGAGACACATAGTCTGCTGACCCTAGATAACACACAAACAGGAGAACGCATTAAGCTGAGTGAAGGGTCAAAGCAAGGGTCTTGTCACCATTAGGATCTAATGGAAAGCAGATGGGGGCGTTATTGGGCTGAACAAGCAGGAAGCACGGATTGGGATGTAACTTAATTTGCATATGGGAGGGACTTATATGGTAGGTGTATAACTCAGAGCGAGGGCTCTGAAAAAGTGTGTGTGTTCCGCGGACCGCTCCGGCTTATGATACTGTTGTATTAAAAGTCTATATTGATTTTCACAAAGTTCTTGGTTGTGTCATATTTGAACCGATTTGCCACTACAATAGGCATTTCACCCAGATCTGAAAGGATCGGATAGGTAGAAGCAATTCGGTAATGGCTCTACCTTGTCATTTGTGAGCCACATTTGGATACATCTGTCCAATCTTCTCAGATCGACAGAAGAGCCTGTGGCGAAGGAGCAAGGAACGAAAGTGGTCGATTGTGGATTCAGCCTCTGTGGTTCAAGACCCTAACCTCCCTTAACTAGTTTTGATTCAAGAGTTACATTTTACAGTGTGAAGAGAATAAGTAACAGTAAGCAGTGTAAAAGAACCCCAGTGTTGATGTTAATAACCAGTTGAACCAAAATCACACCCATCATTATGATACAGTATTTCCCAGCATGCTCTATTGCATCATTCATTAATCTATGTTTTTGCATCATTAATTAATCTTAAACTACTCAAATATAAATAACAGATTTTTCTAAACTATTTCAATCTCTTACTTAGACTTATTGCACGCATTACTGAAATGGTTGTTCCACTTAAGATGTTTAAGGTAGTCTCATAACTTAGTCTTCCCAACCATGGCAGTTTGTGGGTGAATCAGGCTTAAGACCCTAGAGGTCTAGTAAATTCTGGTCCTGGAGGGCCAAAACATTTTTGTTTTTTTGTATGGTTCTTCAAAGACCCCACAATGGTTGTCTTATTTCATCGCTCTGAAGAACCTTTAATTGTTTCCAACTTGCACCATTATTTTTGAGAGTCTGGACCTTGATGAAGGAGAACTAATCTACTCTGTCAGTGGTAGCTTTCACGATCATGTATCACATTTCTAAGATATCGCCATACGGGGATATTAACAGACACATTGGCATAGCTAAAGTCTATAATAATCTTACATTCCGTACTTCTCTGACGTTAGAGAAAAGAGAAAGAGAGAGAGAGTAAAGTAGGCTCTAGCTCTATGAGTTTGGATAAATCAAATCGACAGAGTCGAAGAGGAAGATTTACAAATAAGCAAATTGCTCAATGGAAATATATTTGTGACTGTATGGGGACTTAATTGTTTATTTATTTAATTAGAAAGGTGCTATTCATTTTTGATGGACTACCTGGTGCACTTTGAAATAACATACTGCTTTCTAAATTAGGGATATAGCTACAGTAAATGTGTTACAAATAATTTATGCGTACAGAGCAAATTGATCAGTGTTACTAGTGTTGATTTTTCAGTGTAACATTTATAGTGTTCATATTTCTAAGCATGCTCTATTGTGTGTAGATGTTTTGAATGGTTTGTTTCAGTGTCTATGTTTTTGCATTGATTTATTAATTAGTCTTATCCTACACAAATATTAATAACATACAGTACCAGTCAAAAGTTTGGACACACCTACACATTCAAGGGCTTTTCTTTATTTGTACTATTTTCTACATTGTAGAATAAGAGTGAAGACATCAAAACTATGAAAAAACACATATTGAATCATGTAGTAACCAAAAATGTGTTAAACAAATCAAAAAAAAAATATTGTATTTTTTTAGACTCTTCAAAGTAGCCACCCTTTGCTTTGATGACAGCTTTGCACACTCTTGGCATTCTCTCAACCAGCTTCACCATCTCAACTGGGTTGAGGTCGGGTGACTGTGGAGGCCAGGTCATCTGATGCAGCACTCCATCACTCTCCTTCTTGGTCAAATAGCCGTTACATAGTCTGGAGGAGTGTTGTTTCATTGTCCTGTTGAAAAATAAATGATAGTCCCACTAAGCACAAACCAGATGGGATGGCGTATTGTTGCAGAATGCTCTGGTAGCCATGCTGGTTAAGTGTGCCTTGAATTCTAAATAAATCACAGACAGTGTCACCAGCAAAGCACCCCAACACCATCACACCTCCTCCTCCATGCTTCACAGTGGGAACCACACATGGGGAGATCATCCGTTCACCCACTCTGCGTCTCACAAAGACAACGGTTGGAACCAAAAATCTAAAATTTAGACCAAAGGACATATTTCCATCAGTCTAATGTCCATTGCTCATGTTTCTTGGCCCAAGCAAGTATCTTCTTCTTATTGGTGTCATTTAGTAGTGGTTTCATTGCAGCAATTCAACCACGAAGGCCTGATTCACGCAGTCTCCTCTGAACAGTTGATGTTGAGATGTGTCTGTTACTTGAACTCTGTGAAGCATTTATTTGGGCTGCAATTTCTGAGGCTGGTAACTCTAACGAACTTGTCCTCTGCAGGAGAGGTAACTCTGGGTCTGCCTTTCCTGGGGCGGTCCTCATGAGAGTCAGTTTCATCATAGTGCTTGATGGTTTTTGTGATTGCACTTGAAATTTTCCACATTGACTAACCTTCATGTTTTAAAGTAATGATGGATTGTCGTTTCTCTTTGCTTATTTGAGGTGTTCTTGCCATAATATTGACTTGTTTTTTTACCAAATAGGGCTATCTTCTGTATACCACCCATACCTTGTCACAACACAACTGATTGGCTCAAACGCATTAAGAACAAAATAAATTCCACAAATTAACTTTTAACAAGGCACACCTGTTAATTTAAATGAATTCCAGGTGACTACCTCATGAAGCTGGTTGAGAGAATGCCAAGAGTGTGCAAAGCTATCATCAATGCAAAGGGAGGCTACTTTGAAGATTCTCAAATATAAAATAGATTTTGATTGTTTAACACTTTTTTGGTTAATACATTATTTCACATGTGTTATTTCATAGATTTGATATCTTCACTATTATTGTACAACATATAAAATTGTAAAATTAAAGAAAAAACATTGAATGAGTAGGTGTATCCAAACTTTTGACTGGTAGAATACATTTTTCTAAACTAATCCGATATACTAGTTGGATTTATTGTACATGTTACTGAAAAGGTTGTTCCAGTTTAGATGGCTTGGTCACAGGCGTCAAACTTATTCCATTATATTTTTTCATAAAAGCTGTTCACTCCTCTCCTGTACTCAATCAATTAAGGTCAGTGATTATTTAGGAACTCACATCACTTGGTTGTTTAGGTCTTACTTGGGCATGAATTAAAAGGAAATAAAAAAACAACAGACTGTCGGGCCTCCATGGAATGAGTTGGACACCCCTGGTTTAGGTACATTGTTAGCCGTTTTTGTAATTATATCAGTAATCAACAGTATTATACTGTATAATCTAAATACACATTAAAATATTGTACATTTGTTTTACAGCACACTAAGAGCTTTTTGTAATTGAGAATCGCTGAGACGGTTTCTGACAATTTGTGCAGAAATTATTTGGTTATTGAAGTCCAGTTTCATTAGCTGTCTGGGTGGCTGGTCTCAGACGATCTCGCAGGTGAAGAAGCCAGATGTGATATGCCACACCTGTCAGGTGGATGGATTATCTTGGCAAAAGAGAAATGCTCACTAACAGGAATGTAAAGAGATTTGTGCACAACATTTGAGAGAAATAAGCTTTTTGTCCGTATGGAACATTTCAGGGATCTTTTATTTTAGCTCATGAAACATGGAACCAACTCTTGACATGATGTGTTTATATTTTTGTTCAGTATATTAGCCCTACCCAGAGATGGTCAGAGATATATCACATTATATTTTATTGTAATTATAATTATTTTTAAGAGCAATGCATGCTTAACTACAACAAAATGTTCAATAACGGTTACAGAAACATTTTACTTGCTATGACTGTGATGTGTTTTTTTTATCAACCTTGGTTGAGTGCACTGACTGTAAATTGCTAAGGACAAGAGCACCCACTTAATTACCAAAATGTTAATGTAAAACATTGTACTTGCAAAGAGCACTAGGTAATATGTCACTGCAAGCCAGCATAATGTGATTTACAGGCCTGATGTGGCCCATTGACACTGACTTTCAGAACAATGTATTAGGCTAAAACTAGGCCTCACGAGACATGTAATGCATTGTCTTAAATAATTACATTTTAAGGATAACATATTGACTTAAGATCTCACATGGGGAAGGCCACAGTTCTGAAAGTGAAGGAATGTTGCTTGTTGCAAGCATGTCTCTGTCACTAACAAATACAGTCATAGGTGGTAACTCTACAATTCACACGAAAGGCAAGGCACAATGGGAAATATGCAAATAAGACATTACAATTTTGAATCCGCATCATGGAAGTTCAGTTTTACAGGGTGATTGAAATTTAAATGCAATGTCCCTGCTTAAGAGGAGACTGCATATGTTGGCTCAATTGTAAATTAACCTTTACATTAATAGGCTTCAGCTTTACAGATTGACTTGTCTCCTAAGCAAAGTTTAACTCTAATTTAACTATGAAAATTGTGGACCGTATAGACACTGTAACAGTGTTAAAATCAATCCTCTCAGAGTTGATGAGTCCAGGGTGTGAATCAAGTTAGATCAAATTTGTTTATGTACTCTCCTCTCCATCTCTGTACCCAGCATCCCTCTACAGAGACAGGGTGACCCTCTGGCTGTCAATTTAAATGGGTCTGAGGGTTGGGCCCGAACTGGGAGCACCTGGCTATATGGCACAGTTGGAAAGTGATGGAGGGTAAGAACTCACCTGGCATTGGAAGGAAGAGGGAGGGAGGGAGTTTCACCTGGCAGAAGGCTAGAGATAATATGAGAGAGGGAGAGAGGAATGGAGGGTGAGAGCTCACCTGGCTGATTTTGTATTTAACTAGGCAAGTCATTTAAGAACAAATTCTTATTTACAATGACGGCCTAGGAACAGTGGGTTAACTGCCTTGTTCATGGGCAGAACGACAGATTTTTACTTGTCAGCTCTGGGATTATTATCTAGCAACCTTTCGGTTACTGGCCCAACACTCTAACCACTAGGCTGGCTACATGCCGCCTCGGATGGCTGGATATAGAGAAAACAAGAGAGACAAAAAAGGGAGGTTGAGAGCTCACCTGTCTGAGAGAAGCGAGGGAGAAGGATGGATATGGATGGAGCTCACCTGGAAAAAGTCTGGATTTAATCGGAGAGAGGGGGAGCTCACCTGGCACGGGCTGGTTCTGGAGCTTCTGTGCTGGGCTTGGTTTCCCAGTGGGACATGGGCCCGTCGGACACAGAGATCCAAACAACCTCTCCTCTCCTGTCCTGTCAGAATTCAACTGGGCCCAGACCCCCGGGGCTAAGGAACTGGGCCACCCTGCCGTCTTCATCATTAGGAGAGAGAGAGCAACATGCCCTGCTCTATTTATAATACCACTTTTTTCTGCCCCCACAACACACAGGTGCAGGTGCGTACACGTGCAGGAAGATACACATGCTTTTGCTGACACACACCTGATCTCAGAAAAAAAAGAGACGTCCTCTCACTGTCAACTGCATTTATTTTCAGCAAACTTAACGTGTAAATATTTGTATGAACATAACAAGATTCAACAACTGAGACATAAACTGAACAAGTTCCACAGACATGTGACTAACAAAAATGGAATAATGTGTCCCTGAACAAAGGGGGGTCCAAATCAAAAGTAACAGTCAGTATCTGGTGTGATCACCAGCTGCATTAAGTACTGCAGTGCATCTCCTCCTCATGGACTGCACCAGATTTGCGAGTTCTTGCTGTGAGATGTTACCCCACTCTTCTACCAAGGCACCTGCAAGTTCCCGGACATTTCTGGGGGGAATGGCCCTAGCCCTCACCCTCCAATGCAACAGGTCCCAGACGTGCTGAATGGGATTGACATCCGGGCTCTTCGCTGGCCATGGCAGAACACTGACATTCCTGTCTTGCAGGATATCACGCACGAACGAGCAGTATGGCTGGTGGCATTGTATCAGGATGAGCCTGCAGGAAGGGTACCACATGAGGGAGGAGGATGTCTTCCCTGTAACGCACAGTGTTGAGATTGCCTGCAATGACAACAAGCTCAGTCCGATGATGCTGTGACACACCGCCTCAGACCATGATGGACCCTCCACCTCCAAATTGATCCCACTGCAGAGTATAGGCCTGTGTAATGCTCACTCTTTCGACAATAAACACAAATCAGACCATCACCACTGGTGAGACAAAACCGTGACTCGTCAATGAAGAGCACTTTTTGCCAGTCCTGTCTGGTCCAGCGACAGTGGGTTTGTGTCCATAGACAACGTTGTTGCCGGTGATGTTTGGTGAGGACCTTCCTTACAACAGGCCGACAGGCCCTCAGTCCAGCCTCTCAGCCTATTGCGGACAGTCTGAGCACTGATGAAGAGATTGTGCCTTCCTGGTGTAACTCGGGCAGTTGTTGTTGCCATCCTGTACCTGTCCGGCAGGTGTGATGTTCGGATATACCGATCCTGTGCAGGTGTTGTTACACGTGGTCTTCCACTGCGAGGATGATCAGCTTTCCGTCCTGTCTCCCCTAGCTCTGTCTTAGGCGTCTCACAGTACGGACATTGCAATTTATTGCCTTGGCCACATCTGCAGTCCTCATGCCGCCTTGCAGCATGCCTAAGGCACATTCACACAGATGAGCAGGGTCCCTGGGCATCTTTCTTTTGGTGTTTTTCAGAGTCAGTAGAAAGGCCTCTTTAGTGTCCTAAGTTTTCAGAACTATGACCTTAATAGCCTACAGTCTGTAAGCTGTTAGTGTCTTAACGACCGTTACACAGGTGCATGTTCATTAATTGTTTATGGTTCATTGAACAAGCACAGGTGTCACGACTCCCACCAAGGTGGCTCTTCTTCCTGTTCGGGCGGCGCTCGGCGGTCGTCGTCACCGGTCTATTAGCTGCCACTGATCCCTTTTCCCTTTTCTGTTGGTTTTGTCTTATTGGTTACACCTGTTTCTTGTTTAGGTTTTAGTTGGGCTATTTAAGCCGGTAATGCCCGCCTGCTACTTGTGCGGGCTTATTTTTCCTCTGTTCATGTTTGTGGTTGTGTGATATCCTTTGTTTTTCTCCGGACTGGTTGGGTCCTGGTTTTGGGCCGGTCTTGTTATTGCGCCTGGTGTTTTGGCGTGACCATTTTCCCTGCACCGGAATAAAACATTGTTCTTTACCCTCTGCTTCCTGCTTCTGACTCCGCACCCACTACGCATAGAGTGCGTTACAGAAGCCCGCACCTACACATGGAGTCAGCAGGAGCAGCGGCCACCCCCCTTCCATCGATGGAGGAGCGCGTCCTCCATCATACCACCATCCTCCATCGGATTGGGTCGGCGATGGACCAGATGATGGAGAGAATGGACCGATGGGAGAGGAGTCCTCCGGCGGTGTCCGGCTCCATCGCACTTCGTCTTGAGCCCCTGAGGGAGTACGATGGAGCGACGGCTGGGTGCCAGGGATTTTTGCTCCAGCTCGAGCTGTACCTGGCTACCGTGAGGCCGACTCCCTCTGGCGAAGAGAGTGTGAGTATCCTCGTCTCCTGCCTGACGGGCCTAGCCCTGGAGTGGGCCAACGCAGTTGGGCCGTGTTTGACCCCCTCCGGAGGGCCAAGCAGCGGGTGAACGGCTGTTCCACCTTAGGCAGGAGACGTGGAGCGCGCAGGACTTCGCGCTGGAGTTCCGGACCTTGGTCGCTGGGGCCGGGTGGAATGACAGGGCCCTGATGGACCACTACCCGTGCAGCCTCCGGGAGGACATCCGCAGGGAGCTAGCTTGTCGGGACGCCACTCTCTCCCTCGATGAACTCATGAACATGTCGATCCGGCTGGACAATCTGCTATCTGCTATTTCCCGCCCCCATGCCTATGGAGTTAGGGGAGGCCGCATCGAGAGGTACCGGAGGAGGAGGCTCCTCCTGCACCAACTGTGGTCGGAGAGGACACACTTTCGACTGGTACTGGAGGAGCCCGTCTGAGGGCAAACGGAACACTTCTCGGTCACCCCAGGTGAGTCAGCACCAAACTCACCCAGACCTCTCTGTTGGTCATATGTTTGTATTATAATTTTTTTCTGAGATTTCTCCCTCTCTCCAGCAGAAGGCGCTAGTCGATTCAGGCGCAGCTGGAATTTTGTGGATCGCGGACTCGCCCGTAAGCTGGGGATTCCGCTGGAGCCAATAGATCCACCCTTCCCCGTGCACTCCTTAGATAGCCGACCGTTAGGGTCAGGGCTGGTCAGGGAGGCCACGGTTCCACTGGACATGGTAACGCAGAGGGATCATAGGGAGCGGATTAGTTTCTTCCTTATCGATTCACCTGCGGTTCCAGTGGTGCTGGGGGTTCCCTGGCTGGCCAGTCACAATCCCAGGATTTCGTGGAAACAGGGGTGGTCAGAGGAGTGTTCAGGTAGGTGTATGGGAGATACAGATACTCAACTAGTATAAAGAAGAAGGCCAGTTTTATTGTTTCTTTAATCAGAAGAACAGTTTTCAGCTGTGCTAACATAATTGAAAAAGGGGTTTCTAATGATCTAATGATTCTAATGATACTCCCTACACTCAGTAAGATATCGGAGGGTATTGTGAGTAGACAAATGTGGGAGTATATGGAAAAGAATGATCTGATTACAGCCAATCAGCATGCTTATCGCAAAAACCATTCCACTACCACTGCATTGGTTGATATGACTGACCAGTGGCTCAATGCTATGGATAATGGCAGGTTTGTAGGTGTACTATTTTTAGATTTCAGTGCAGCATTTGATTTAGTGGATCATTAAATTATTTTGACAAAATTAATGCATTCATATCTAACTGACAGGAAACAGTCCACCTATATCAATGGTTCATTTTCTTCCCCTAATGTGTTAAACGGTGGATTACCGCAGGGCATCTGCCTTGGGCCATTTCTCTACTTAATATACACCAACGACCTTCCCTATGCCTCGGTTGAAACTCAAGCTACTATATTTGCAGATGATGCTACATTTTATTCAGCAAGACAATCGGTTCAACAGGTACAGCAAGCTTTGCAAGGAGATTTGGAGATTATCAGGAAATGGGTTTGCCAAAACAAACTTGCTAAACACCAAGAAAACCAAAGTTATGTTGGTCTGTTCAACTAGGAAAAGGCCAAAACAGCATGGGATACAATTAAGTATGGGAGGAGTATAAATTGAAGAAGTGGCAGAAACCAAACTACTGAAAGTGCAGCTAGACAACTGCTTATCATGGTCGTCTCAAATAACTAATCTATGTAAATATATTAAAACAGCATGCATAATCAGAAGGATAGCTAAATATTTACCAGGGATAATCCTTCAACAAATAACACAGGCATTGGTTGAGAGTCAAGTGAACTATTGTTCGGTGGTCTGGGGAAATGCATCATCTAGTGAAGTTAGGAGGCTGCAGAATGCACAGAATAAAGCAGCAAGGATTGTTTTAAGGCGGAGATATGGTTCTTCTGTTGCAGTCATGCGCAGTGTTCTTGGTTGGTCATCAATCGACAAGGTAATTGAAAAAAACATGCTTATCTTATTTTATAATATACATCATTTAAAACGGCCAAGTTCTATTCACAATGGTATTCAGTTGGTAAGAGACAGACATTCCGTAAATACTAGGAATAGATTGTCCACCATCTATGCGTTATCCAGACAGAAAAAATAAATGGGCAAAAGAACATTTCGATTTAGAGCAATAAAGAAATGCAATAAATTGACTGAGCAAACTAGAAACATTTCAATATATAAGTTTAAACATTATTTAAAAACAATTTAAATATAGTATATAGAAATGTTGTGGGACTATAGTAGATGAAGAATCAATATTCTTTTAGATTGAGTATTTATTGGGTCATTATGCTAGTGTATTATGTATGTTTGTAATAGTGTGTTATATGTGAAAGTGTGTTTGTATTATAAATTGTATTTTAATGTTAAGGACTCTTGGAGGATTAGTCCAAATGGGGACTAAAAGAGATCCTAATAAAATCCAATCAAATCAAATAAGCCTTTTAAATTATAAACTTGGATTAACTAACACAACGTGCCATTGAAACAGAGGAGTGATGGTTGCTGATAATGGGCTTATGTACACCTATTTAGATACTCCATTAAAAAAATATCTGCCATTTCCAGCTATAATAGTCATTTACAAAATTAGCAATGTCTACACTGTATTTCTGATCAATTTGATTTTGTTTTAAATGGACAAAAAACATGCTCTTCTTTAATAAACAAGGAGATTATTTGTATTTAAAAAAAGGAGACATATAAAGGGGGAACTATGGTCATGATGCTTCTTCAACCATCCATAATCTAGTGACACACCAAGATAGTGATGCCGACAGGAGAGGTTGGACAGGGAGGTAGGATAGGAAGGGTAAGAACAGACAATCCTTTTAACATTGTGGGAGAGAGAGAGGGAGAAAACAAACGAAAGGGGAAAAAGAGAGAGAGCAAGAGACCAAGGTAACCCATTCATACTTGTCGCCACCGCCAGGGGAAATCTCTTTAACTAGAAGGTTAATTAAGCACTGAAATAAGATCAAGAAGCTTTATTTTCCAACTCATTAACAAATTACAACCCCCCCCCCCCCCCCCCCCCCCCTTCACCAAATAGATCAACATTCATATTGGACAGCCGGTAATTGGTTGTCAATGTGAGTAAAAACTCCAATGTCGGCCAACTGTCAGGATGTCGGGAAAAAGGTCTCCGGCGGTTATAAATATATAAACAGTGTGGCAGAATTAAGAATGTTTTTTCATTATTACTGCTCTATTCTTTGGATTGGGATAGCAGTTGAAACATAGTATCTTTACTGCTACCGACCAAATCTTTGTGACCACACAGCACCTTCCCTCTGGGGCTTGTATCAAACATTTGTGAGTTCAAAAGCCTTGAGAGACTGAAGCATGCCATTACACAATCCAGATAGAGAGTCTCGCCACCTGAGGCCAGATAACCAGCTAGGTGTACCAAACAGCATGTGCCACACACAATAAACTCACTCTCCATTTGACTGTTCTCCAGTTACAGAATAGTCTCAGCACAATCATTGCATGTGCCAACCCATTAATTACGTTACTGCCAGGTTTCACAATATGAGGACATTGGCAATCTTACTCCACTAGCATGTACCAACATGTACACAGTTATCATGAAACCATCAAACAGCACCAATGTGTCTGAGTATGAGAACATCTCCAGTCTTCCCTCCTGTAGAGGTCTATATCAACTCCACAATGGCTTGAAACATTTTAGGTTAAACAAAGACAGTTCGGCATTGATATTTGAAAACATCTTAGATTTAAAGACCTCTGTTTTGGAGAACATGGTTTTGGTAACGGTTCTGACCATCATTTTTGCGTATAAATCGATCATAGATCGAAATGGCTTGCGTTGAGCGGTAGCCCTGATTTTCACAGACACAGAAGTATGTATTTTTTGCCTGTGTGAAGCAGGATGTGAAATCTGACACCACTTGAAGCTGGGATGTCCCTCCTACCATTTAATTTGCTCTTCCAACTGTCCATCAACTCCTGGCTGAACCCTACAGAACAGCCACTAACAACATATGTCTGGAATCCTTACATCGTAGAGCAGCAGGAGAGAGTGGTTCTGTCGCTGTAGCACATTCAGAGATCGATTTATAGCCAGTATTCTAAAATAATTCATATATTTTAAACAAAAAAACACGTTCACAGCAATGGGGGCAGAAGTTTTGATCAAGAGAGACATTTAGAAAATATGCAAATCTTCTCTAACACTAAACATACAAATACGTATTTCACAGTTATAAGAAAGGTTCAATCTTATAGTTAGTTGTTTTATAATTTGTTTGTACTATTATTTAGAAAGCATATGTCATTTCAAGCCTTAATTATACAGTTTTGTTAAATAGGCGATACATCATACAAAATATTACATTATTTCATATTTTTATCAAATTTGGTCTGTGTACTTGTGTTTGTGTTCTCAAAAGTGACTATACCTCAGCAATGTATAACTATTTTTACCAGAAAGGTTAGATTTGAACCTTTTTTGGAGATTGCAGCATTACTAGTTATGGTTTATGATAAATAATTACTTTTGGTGATTATGTAGATTACATTTTTAATAACATTTAGTTATATTTAACTGGTTAAGAAAAAAGGAAGCTATGAACAATTAACCTATTTTACTATGTAACACTAATGCTTCAAATATTCATAAAAAAATCTTCTCATTGACTAAAATTTAGATTCACTCAAAATGTGATGCCTAAAAAGTTTGAGAAAATAATGTTGATGCGTTCAAAGATGGCCACACTATACCTGTAGATGCATAATAACACAATACCCTATATATACAAAAGTATGTGCACAACCCTTCAAATTTGTGGATTAGGCTATTTCAGCTTGTTGCTGATCGGTGATTCAAATCGAGCCATGCAATCTACATAGAAAACCTTGGCAGTAGAATGGCCTTACTGAAGAGCTCAGTGACTTTCAATGTGGCACCGTCAAAGGATGCCACCATTCCAACAAGTCAGTTCGTCAAATTTCTGCCCTGCTAGAGCTGCCCCGGTAGGTAAACTGTAAGTGCTGTTATTGTGAAGAGGAAATGTCTAGGAGCAACAACACTCAGTTGCGAAGTGGCAGGCCACACCAGCTGACAGCACGGGAAGACTGAGTGCTGAAGCGTGTAAATGTTGTCTGTCCTTGGTTGCAACACTCACTACTGAGTTCCAAACTGCATCTGGAAGCAATGTCAGCACAATAAATGTTAGTTGGGAGCTTCATGAAATGGATTTCTATGGCCGAGCAGCCGCACACAAGCCTAAGATCACCATGCACAATGCCAAGTGTCTGCTGGAGTGGTGTAAAGCTCACTGCCAATGGACTCTGAAGCAGTGGAAATGCGTTCTCTGTAGTAATGAATCACAATTCCCCATCTAGCAGTCCGACAGACAAATCTGGTTTTAGAGGATGGCAGGAGAACGCTATCTGCCCCAATCCAGAGTGCCAACTGTAAAGTTTGGTGAAGGAGGAATAATGGTCTGGGGCTGTTTTTTCATGGTTCGGGCTAGGCCCCTTTACTTCCAGTGAAGGGAAATCCTAATGCTACAGCATACAATGACATTCTAGACAATTCTGTGCTTCCAACTTTGTGGTAACAGTTTGCGGAAGGCCCTTTCCTGTTTCAGCATGACAATGGTTTGTCGAGATCGATATGGAAGAACTTGACTGGCCTGCACAGAGAAAACCTTTGGGATGAATTGGAACTCCAATTGCAAGCAATGCCCAATTGCCCAACATTAGTGCCTGACCTCACTAATGCTCGTGGCTGAATGGAAGCAAGTGCCCGCTGCAAGTTATCTTCTGACCCACTGGAATTGTGATACAGTGAATTATAAGTGAAATAATCTGTCTGTAAATAATTTTTGGGAAAATGACTTGTGTCATGCACAATGTAGATGTCCTAACCGACTTTCCAAAACTATAGTTTGTCAACAAGAAATTTGTGGAGTGGTTGAAAAACGAGTTTTAATGACTCCAACTTAATTAAGTGTATGTAATCTTCCTACTTCATCTGTACATACCGTAGAATGATAAATCACGCAATTATTATTCTCAAGCTAACCAAGAGCATTTAGCTGTGAACGCCTGTTCTCGCCATTTTCAGTTGAATTCATCTAACTTTCTTTTATGGCATCTCATAAGCAGGCCATGTCCTTGTTGTTTCATAGTCAATATATAATCATATTTCATGACAGTGTAACGGTTAGCTTTTTTTTTACAGAGGGATGAAAGAACACAATATGTCTGTCAGGGAATGCTATCCTGATATGTCAGATGAAGAGTTAGACCACAAAGTTAGCACCATTAAAACTTCTTCATGCTAGGGTCTATTTTCTCCACTTCCTGTCTGACTGACGTGCCCAAAGTAAACTGCCTGATACTCATGCCCAGAAGCCAGGATATGCATATAATTGGTACCATAATTGTTACCGTTTCTTTTTTGAGTGCCCATGCTCTTCCAATGGAAAATATAGGGTCATATCAAAATCCAGCTCCCAGATTGCAATTCCTATGGCTTCCACTAGATGTCAACTGTATTTGTTCAAGGTTTCAGGCTTGTTTCTTCCCAAACGAGGAAGAATTTTTAGTTTTAGTACTGGAAGTCAGAGTTGGAAATCAGTCTGTGCGCAGAAGACGAAGAGGACGCGGACCTACTAATTGTCCTTTTCTATTGAACTTACTTCTTTCCGTATGAAATATTATAATTTAATTACATTTTAGGGTACCTCAATATTGATTTGAAAAAACTGTTTGACATGTTTTAACAAAGTTTAGCGGTAGCTTTTTGGATTCCTTTCTCTGCATGTTGAATGAGTGGATTACTCAAATCGATGGCGCCAACTAAACAGACCTTTTGAGATATAAAGAAGGATTTTATCTAACAAAATGACCATGCATGTTGTAGCTGGGGACCTTTGGATTGCAAATCAGAGGAAGATTTTCAAAAAGTAAGTGAATATTTAATCGCTATTTGTGATTTTATGATGCCTGTGCTGGTTGAAAAATATTTTGATTTGGGGCGCCGTCCTCATGCATGGCATGCTTTCGCTGTAAAGCCTATTGTAAATCTGACAATGCACTTAGATGAACAAGACTTGATGCTTTTAACCGATACAAGTTTCTTATATGTACCTACATTTTTAATATCCATCATTTTTACGATTATTTATTTGAATTGCGCGCCCTCCAATTTCACCGGAAGTTGTCGGGACGCCTAGCCCTAAGAAGTATTTTTTAAATACTTTTGCATATTAACGTACACTAAGTTGACTGTGCCTTTAAACAGCTTGGAAAATTCCAGAAAATGATGTCATGGCTTTAGAAGCTTCTTAGCTTTAGAAGCTAATTGACGTTAATTGGGTGTGTACCTGTGGATGTATTTTAAGGCCTACCTTCAAACTCACTGCATCTTTGCTCAGTGCATCTTTCAGCCAAGACCTCAGAAAACAAATTGTAGACCACCACAAGTCTGGTTCATCCTTGGGAGCAATTTCCAAATGCCTGAAGGTACCACGTTTATCTGGACAAACAATAGTACGCAAGTATAAACACCTTTGGGACCACGCAGCCGTCAAACCGCTCAGGAAGGAAATTTGTTCTGTCTCCAAGAGATTAATGTACTTTGGTGTGAAAAGTGCAAATCAATCCCAGAACAACAGCAAACCTTGTGAAGATTCTGGAGGAAACAGATACAAAAGTATCTATATCCACAGTAAAACGAGTCCTATTAAGACATAACCTGAAAGGCCGCTCAGCAAGGAAGAAGCCACTGCTCCAAAACTGCCATAAAAATGCCAGACTACGGTTTGCAACTGCACATGGGGACAAAGATTGTACTTTTTGGAGAAAGGTCCTCTGGTCTGATGAAACAAAAATAGAATGGTTTGGCCATAATGACCATCGTTATGTTTGAAGGACAAATGGGGATGATTGCAAGCTGAAGAACGCCATCCCAACCGTGAAGCATGGGGGTGGCAGCATCATGTTGTGGGGGTGCTTTTCTGCAGGTGGGACTGGTGCATTTCGACAAAATACATGAGGCAGGAAAATTGTGTGGTTGTATTGAAGCAACATCTCAAGACATCAGTTAAAGCTTGGTCACAAATAGGTCTTCCAAATGGACAATGACCCCCAAGCATACTTCCAAAGTTGTGGCAAAATGGCTTAAGGACAACAAAGTCAAGGTATTAGAGTGGCCAACACAAAGTCCTGACCTCAATCCCATAGCAAATTTGTGTGCAGAACTGAAAAAGTGTGCGAGCAAGGAGGCCTACAAACCTGACTCAGTTACACCAGCTCTTTCAGGAGGAATGGGCCAAAACTCCCCCAACTTATTGTGGGAAGCTTGTGGAAGGCTACCTGAAACATTTGACCCAAGTTAAACAATTTAAAGGCAATGCTACCAAATACTAATTTAGTGTATGAAAAACTTCTGACTCACTGGGAATGTGATGAAAGATATTAAAGCTGAAATAAATAATTCTCTCTACTATTATTTTGATATTTCACATTCTTAAAATAAAGTGGACAGGAATTTTTTCCTAGGATTAAACGTCAGGAATTGTGAATAACTGAGTTTAAATGTATTTGGCTAAGGTGTATGTATACTTCTGACTTCCGAAATTAAATTGCACTCTATTACAAAATATTTTATTGATACATTTTTACTTTGAAGCCTGATTTTTGCTTTTAGAACAATTTATTTCCTTGAAAATTTAAATAAATGCTCTCGACAAAAAAACATCCATTTGCTGCAAGTTCGGGAGGGGGGCTAATAGCTGAACAATATACTATTCAACCTTTACTAAAGAATAGTCTAATAGCAGAGCCAGGTGTGAAAATCCCCCGTCCTATCACAGACCAGATTTGCCCTAACGACCAAGGGGGAGTTAGAGCACTGATTATGCTTTTGGCACCCAATGCACTGCTGTGTCTCTAACTGACAATGAATGGGCAATATAAACCAAATAATAAACTGATAATTGTGCATGACTGCAAATGAAACAAGTAGGGAGCAGGTTTCGAACCCTCAACCTTCTTGCACGAAGTCCAGCACACGATTGGTTGTGCAGGCTCAAGCCGCAGAGTTGATAGAGCGCATCCTCACGGTAGCTTGCTACTCAACGTAATAAAGTAATGACTTTTCAAATAAGTTAACTTATCATTATGGCAGTAGCTAACATACCGGTGCATATCTACAGTGGGGCAAAAATGTATTTAGTCAGCCACCAATTGTGCAAGTTCTCCAACTTAAAAAGATGAGAGAGGCCTGTAATTTTCATCATAGCTACACTTCAACTATGACAGACAAAATGAGAAATAAAAATCCAGAAAATCACAGATTTTTTATGAATTTATTTGCAAATTATGGTCTAAAATAAGTATTTGGTCACAAACAAAAGTTTATCTCAATACTTTGTTATATACCCTTTGTTGGCAATGACAGAGGTCAAACGTTTTCTGTAAGTCTTCACAAGGTTTTCACACACTATTGCTGGTATTTTGGCCCATTCCTCCATGCAGATCTCCTCTAGAGCAATGATGTTTTGGGGCTGTTGCTGGGCAACACTGACTTTCAACTCCCTCCAAAGATTTTCTATGGGGTTGAGATCTGGAGACTGGCTAGGCCACTCCAGGACCTTGAAATGCTTCTTACGAAGCCACTCCTTCGTTGCCCGGGTGGTGTGTTTGGGATCATTGTCATGTTGAAAGACCCAGCCACATTACATAGTCAATGCCCTTGCTGATGGAAGGAGGTTTTCACTCAAAATCTCACGATACATGGCCCCATTCATTCTTTCCTTTACACGGATCAGTCGTCCTGGTCCCTTTGCAGAAAAACAGCCCCAAAGCATGATGTTTCCACCCCCATGCTTCACAGTATGTGTGGTGTTCTTTGGATGCAACTCAGCATTCTTTGTCCTCCAAACACGACGAGTTGAGTTTTTACCAAAAAGTTCTATTTTGGTTTCACCTGACCATATGACATTCTCCCAATCTTCTTCTGGATCATCCAAATGCTCTCTAGCAAACTTCAGACGGGCCTGGACATGTACTGGCTAAAGCAGGGGGACACGTCTGGCACTGCAGGATATGAGTCCCTGGCGGCGTAGTGTGTTACTGATGGTAGGCTTTGTTACTTTGGTCCCAGCTCTCTGCAGGTCATTCACTAGATCCCACCGTGTGGTTCTGGGATTTTTGCTCACTTGTGATCATTTTGACCCCATGGGGTGAGATCTTGCGTGGAGACCCAGATCGAGGGAGATTATCAGTGGTCTTGTATGTCTTCCATTTCCTAATAATTGCTCCCACAGTTGATTTCTTCAAAGCAAGCTGCTTACCTATTGCAGATTTAGTCTTCCCAGCCTGGTGCAGGTCTACAATTTTATTTCTGGTGTCCTTTGACAGCTCTTTGGTCTTGGCCAAAGTGGAGTTTGGAGTGTGACTGTTTAAGGTTGTGGACAGGTATATTTTATACTCATAACAAGTTCAAACAAGTGTCATTAATACAGGTAATGGGTGGAGGACAGATGAGCCTCTTAAAGAAGAAGTTACAGGTCTGTGAGAGCCAGAAATCTTGCTTGTTTGTAGGTGACCAAATACTTATTTTCCACCATAATCTGCAAATAAATTCATTAAAAATCCTACAATGTGATTTTCTGGATTTCTTTTCCTCATTTTGTCTGTCATAGTTGAAGTGTACATATGATGAAAATGACAGGCCTCTCATCTTTTTAAGTGGGAGAACTTGCACAATTGATGGCTGACTAAATACTTTCTTGCCCCACTGTACATAATGTTAGTAGTGTGAGGTTCTGTGTTATACACTATAGCCCGTTACCATATCATAAGTGATGGAATATTATTTGCTGTTGGCTTGTGTGGGTGTATGTGTCATGCAACATAGCTGACTTGAGACATTTGTCGTGGAAATTTCCTCTATTTACCAAATCATGGGAGCAAACCACACACACAAGTCAGAGTTAGTTATAAAAGTCCATCTTTAATTATATGAGCTCTATCACAACCCTGTGACTCTCAGATAAATTCAGTGTCTTTCAGTGAATTCTCTGAGAGCCCCCTTACAATACAACTGAGTTCCTTTAATAGCAAAGACACACAGTCAGACAGCATAGACATAACTCATCGTTCAGCTTTGTCTCCTTTCCCAAACCCAGAACCATAAACCAATCCTCTGTTACAACAGGCATATATCAAATTGTCATTTAGATACAACCCACTCTAAATACAAACTCCTGGACAAACTCACGGAGAGGAGGGTGAGGCTATAGTTTAAGATAGAAACAACACTGCAACCCTTCTTTCCCCACTAGAAAAGGTAGGGAGTAAAAGATATGTTTACACATGATGACACTTTGACCTCTCCCCTCTCAGCGGCCATGCAACTTAGTCTTGACATAGAACAGATACTTCAACCCTGCCCACAGTATTATACAAAAATACCATTCTGATGAGAATTAACTTACACACATTTGATAAATATAAAACATCTTACATATGTTACCAACAAATTCTGAATCTTCCCTAACATTCCCCTCTCAAGGGACTCAGTTCCTTTTGAAGAATCAGAATAGTAACATACTCAATATTTTAAAATTCAAATCCCCTCAATGTCAAATACCTTAGCTTATATGTAAACTTTCTCCCTTCTGAAACTAAGTTTACAACCCTTATTCTACAAGACAAACTTGCACATGTTTTAATAACACAGAATAATCCATTTGAGGAAAAATAAAAACATAACATATAACTGCTCTTTAAATTACATGAGAACCAGTGTCTAAACACAGGCCTCCTCACAACATATAGGACAGACATCCCTCTAAGTACTCATGCTCAGAAATATACTCAGGAATAGAGAATAGGTCATTGAAATCATTCATATTACAAATCATAAGTAACAACCCAACTATTTATCAAACCAATATTTAGAATATTTAGCACTCCTCAGTGATTCAAATTTGTCTTATCACTCAAAGTAAAAACCTCAATTTAACACACATCAATATTAGCAGATTTACATACAGTATAATTATCCCATAATTCTACTATTAACTTTTTTAATCATGATTTTAATGCAGATCAGTATCTCAATGCATTCTTAATCTAAATTACTACAATTTACATGGTGTAGACCTCTTCAATCAATCTGATACCACAAAAGTATAAACAATTTTAATGGCACAGTTAGATTAAACCCCCCCCTCTCAGGCACGGCATCTTCTGGCATCTTCGTTTTTCTTCAAATAGCTTTACAGTTCAAAGTGGACGGCCCTTGATAATGTCCCAATTTCAATGTCTCATCTTTACCACTTATGTCTTGTCCATTCGTCAACCAACATACCAGCATCATAAGAAAAATGTTAGAACAGATCTTTCTCCATGATCACTCCAAGTGGATTCTCACAGTATGAGAGAACCATGAAAGAAAAGCAGTTGATAGCTTAGATCTGAGACTGTACACCAATTTCTGGCTTGGTTCTTTTCTCTCGGTAGAAGTGGTTTGGAAAGCCTCCTTCAATGCCTTTGTCTCTCTTCTTCAGCCAGTTAGAGGGGGTTTTGAGGTACACACACCATTCGGTCCAAATGATCTCTTCCATGCATTAAGATACCGTCTGATGTCACCCTTCATGATAACCTCGAAAGAACAGATCAGAACAACAGTTTAGTTCAGTTCATTAACTACATGATAAATGATTACTTTTACCAATTATTCTTAACACACATATCTAAACATATTTCACAGAGAATATCAAAACATTCTATTGAAACTATTCTTTCAAATTGGTTTATACTCCCCATCTCACTGTCAACTCCATCGTAGAGCCAAGGATCAAGAAATTAGACCTATACCCCTCGGGAATAGAACAAAACAAACACAACAATACAATACACTCAACAATACAATACACTCATTCACATATCACTTAAGTTGTATAACTTCAATTCAAACCCTCAAAAAACTGAATCCTCCCCCATGTTTTACACACATCTCTCCGTATGAGAGTAATGTAAAACAAAATTTCAGCTAACCTAATCAAATTAAAATCACTAAACTGAAGAAGAAAAAAAAAAACACTAAGACACAAAGAAAAATTATTTAACCCCTATGGTCATAGGAAAATAGACTTAAAGCAGCATACCCTTAGTTAAAAGCAATGCCCTCTTCACACTGGTCCAAATTACAAATATGGATTAAGAAACATATTTACCAATTACACAAATTATTTTGAAAGCAGTATTACAAATGACCATACATTTATTTTCCAAATGGCTTTCCAATGCGGGTGATCAAGCCACAACGGAAAGTCATCAGAAGGTCATAGGTCATACAAAACCCTCCAAAGCAGTGTTTTGCACTATATGAAACAATTTGCAAACAATAATCAACTAGTTCCAAACATTTTCATAATTCCATGTTCCCAGAACATTCCTTTATCAAAAGAATTTGCGTGTGTAATGAAAAGTCAGAAAATAAAAACTCATTACAATCCCAATGTGGTGAGTGCCCCAATTTCACTCACTCTCCCCAAGAGTATATTCCCTGGACACATTCCAGAGAGAGACAGTGAAATATCAATTTTCCCGAAGAAAACACAAAAACACTTAGTATTCATTTACACTACATTGATTCAGAAACTCAAACGTGAACTATAAACCAAACCTAATGATAATTCCACTGTACCTCAAATCATTAATCATAAGTTTTAATCAAATCAATGTATATGCATGATAAGTTAAATCAACTCTTAAAAAAAACTCTTAATCAGCAACCTAATAATTTCAATCTGTTGATATAAATTTAGTAAAAAAACAATTCTGATTTTTTTTAACAAATCTAAAATCCTTCAAAAGTCGGTGCTGTCTCATCATCGTAAAATAAAAATAAACTTAATTTTTTTCCCCACTGATATCCACAAAGGTCAATACTGTTCAGCACATCCATTAATGAACTTCCTTTAGTCTGTACAGGGTCTGAAATTCCAATGTATGCAGATGATACAGTGATAAATTCATGCAAATAACAAACTACACAAGAACTCACTTCTATAATGATTCAGATGACAAAATAGCTAAGTGACTCATGTTTACATCTCAATAAAATAAAACACAGTCTGCATGTTCCTCAAAAAACAACTACTGATGTAAAAAGCTCCTGGTGGTATCTGATTTTAAGTGCCAAGGCATCATACTTGATTCCAACCTTTCTTTTAAAAAGCAAATAATAAAGGAACTCAAATACCTAATTCAACCTAGCTAATTTACCAAAACATATGAAATTGTTTTGACTACACTATATAACTACTATAACAACACTATAATTAAAATCTATGATACTCCCCCACTTAACATACTAGTTCAGTCTTTGGCCCAATCTTGCTTTTCAACATTCATACCCATTCAGTCTTCTGTCAACAGGTTGGCGTACTATTCAATCCAGCAATCACCTTTAATGACCTGACATTGTTCCACATAATGGAAACATGCCATAACCTTAGAGTACATGAACTTTCCTGCTCAAATTAACTGGTGTTACTTAAACAATCAAACCAAGAATCAATAACCATCAGAAGCTATCCTTACGATGTTTTATGATTCCGACATCCAGTCTCCCAATTCTCATAGCCTAATAGAGTAAATATAAACGCCACAAATCTATGATGCCCACCTAGCGAATCAGCTGCTAGAAATACAGAAAAAAATGTACCTGAACAACGGTTAAAACAATTAGAGTAAGGTTATTGTATATTCAAACTAATAACGCAAATGTACGTTATTCTACAACAATCTACCTGCCTCCAGAAACTTTCCCTGACAATGAGCAGCCAACATAACAACTCACTCTCTTACATACTTTCAACTCAACTTTCCTATTTCTTTTTCCCCCAGTTGGGCAAAAATATAACCCCTCTCATTTCAACGTTTTTCCCTTACCTCTATCGTAAGATTAAAACCTAAACTTTATAACTTCCTCTTCTCTTTGCTCTCCACACTTATGAAATGTATCATATTTCTTTAAAAATAACACACACAGCGCAAAAATTATAACATGCGTCAGTCAATCTATAAGAATGAAAAACATTTCGGTAACCACTTTCCTATCGCCATTCTCTCCCCGCTATCATTCAGAGTGTCTTTAACTTAGGTAACTGTCTTCTCTATTGATACAGTAATTTAAATACGACCCAATTCTCAATACATTATTCCAGCAGATAATTTAGTGAACAGATATCGTCTTGCATCAGTATTCGCTTCGTTATTATTTTAAATTGAATTAGCCTATCAATTTAACCTAAACAATCTATTGAAAACGTTCAATTTATCTCTTATAGCGACCATAACTTTCCAGGCAAAACATACAAATAGATTATTTACAGTCATAAAGTCTGAAATCAGCCAGCGCCGTGACTGGGAATGGAACTCGGGCCTCCCGCGTTGCAGGCGAGAATTCTACCACTGAACCACTAATGCTATTGCCAATAACCTAAATTCTCCGGATATAAACCCCATCTACAAAGTAAAATCAAAACACGTCACTATCGGTAATTCCCAGAAGTATAATAGCCCAATTTTAATAGTACAAACATTGCTCCAGCTATGATTCTCAAATTCCAAATGAATATATTAGCAATCAAATAAAAAAATCGACACTAATGACTAGGAAACAGTAAAAGTAGATTATGTTTACTTATGCAACGTATTTCAATTACTTTACTACATCACTTTAATCACGCAATGATAATTAGCTTGATGGAAAACCTTAGGCTTTGTACAACATTATAAATTACATCGAGCATCCCTCGAATTCTATTTAACTTTATGGAAAACAGTTTATTCAATAAATCCCGCAATTTCTCTCATACTGGGAAGAAAAAATATAACATGTTCAGACCTTAAGGGCAGTTTGATTTCAAATGTTTCACCCAGACGGAGATAATCCAATATGCGTTTTATAGTTACATCGTTAGGGTAAGATAATCAAAAGTGGACACACTCTAAATCAGTTTCTAGAGCTCAATTTCCCAGATTTTGTAGATTACTTTAATAGTGCTTAAAAACTTGATCTTTATCAAATTATCCATTTAAGATATCAACTCAAAACCTACGTACGTCTACGAATGGGTGGTTTAAATTGTATCTAATCATTTTCAGCATTACTTTATACACACATACCATTTATCATAATTTCAAATAATTCACAGAATCCATATAAAATTTAAGAAATCTTAGTTACTCACACACTTTCAGGATCATCCACACAGGATTGGTCAGATTTTTCACATAGAACTTTTCTGACGTCCACACAGAACATCAAAAGGTTTGCCCACACAGAGTAAACCCTACCCCGCTCACACAGAACGGTCCGACTCACACAGAGTAACCCTACCCCGCTCACACAGAACGGTCCAACTCACACAGAGTAAACCTGCCCCGCTCACACAGAACGGTCCGACTCACACAGGCTCTTGGTCACTGGCAACCGGACAGCGCAGAGTATCTTTTGAGTCCATAAAACCCCCAGATTACTCTCCTCTGACTCGGCCCTGCTTACGCCGCCAAGGTGCCTTCCTTACAAAGGAATTCACGCTCAGAGTATACGTAACAGGCATAATAAAAAAAACTCGACTTCAAATCTGTGTGTGGTTCGCTCACCTTTTTCTTTAAAAAAAACTCAGTTCGAGATGTGGTATCCACTCGGCTCGCTTCCTCTTAGATCAAAGGTTGGTCCATCTGCTACGTTTCCCGAAGTGTGGTTCTCCCTGAGATCCCAAGTTTAGGGGATCCCTCGTGCACGATTTATTTACCTAGATCGTAGGAACGGTCACCGAGTGAAGATTCACATCCCCTCCTCGTCGCCAAATGTCGTGGAAATTTCCTCTATTTACCAAATCATGGGAGCAAACCACACACACAAGTCAGAGTTAGTTATAAAAGTCCATCTTTAATTATATGAGCTCTATCACAACCCTGTGACTCTCAGATAAATTCAGTGTCTTTCAGTGAATTCTCTGAGAGCCCCCTTACAATACAACTGAGTTCCTTTAATAGCAAAGACACACAGTCAGACAGCATAGACATAACTCATCGTTCAGCTTTGTCTCCTTTCCCAAACCCAGAACCATAAACCAATCCTCTATTACAACAGGCATATATCAAATTGTCATTTAGATACAACCCACTCTAAATACAAACTCCTGGACAAACTCACGGAGAGGAGGGTGAGGCTATAGTTTAAGATAGAAACAACACTGCAACCCTTCTTTCCCCACTAGAAAAGGTAGGGAGTAAAAGATATGTTTACACATGATGACACTTTGACCTCTCCCCTCTCAGTGGCCATGCAACTTAGTCTTGACATAGAACAGATACTTCAACCCTGCCCACAGTATTATACAAAAATACCATTCTGATGAGAATTAACTTACACACATTTGATAAATATAAAACATCTTACATATGTTACCAACAAATTCTGAATCTTCCCTAACACATTGTTAACAGTTTCAGGGCCATGGGCCTTTCTTGTGATGGAAAAATACAGAATAACATAAAAACAGACACATACAGAACGTAGTGTAGGGAACAAACGGTCTTTTGATAGATAACAGGAGCCAGGTGCGTGATAACTGTATGGGCGCATAGATATTCTACACAACTACAACGCCTGACCGCTGAAGCGTCTAGGGGGCTGGGACCAGCTTGGGCGCCAACAAGCAACGATAGGCTGAGTGAGTTTAAACCACGCCCAGTCTCTACTCTGACAGGCCGGCTCGGAAGCAGGAACTACTTCTGTCAGAGAATATTATAATAATTTTGTCAGGAACAAGTCAGTTCTCTGTTTGCCCTGCGAGGTGTGACAGAGAGCCCATATATACAAAAATTGCATTTACCACTTATTGCTTAGCTAATAAAAAGTACATAGTTTACAATCGGTGACTCTTTATGATATTTATCCTGATACCAGATTCGATTGACGCAACCCTTAACAGTAGTTATACATCAAACTTGACAGTATATTAACTATTGGCTATCTAACTACCCAACATTTATTAACTTGATTATTTCCGTCATTCTTAGCTTAGCTAAATGGTATAGTCATTGTGCATCCTCAATGGACATTCGGGTGATTTAGATTCGCTCTGGCTATCTACTCTGATTTCAGAGCACTCTCGTCTGAGTTTACTGGAGTGCCGAATAATGAATTTACGAGCCCCCAACACATGTTGAATATGGCCGGTGTCAGTAAACGTAGGCAAGAAAGTGTAATTAAATTATTTCCAGCTGCACAGTTACAGTCACCAACGCTTTGGTTAACACGAAAACTGCCTAACCAGCTCTGCTGGGGCGAGTAAAATGGTCAGAGTGGTCTCATTTGTGTCTGGAAGTAGCTAGCAAGCTAGCCAACGTTAGCTTGAGTGCTTGACTGCCGTTGTAAGGCCAGAACGCTCAAATCAACCCTACTCCTCGGCCCAAACGTTCAGCGTGCGCTCCGAGAGCGAAACGGTCTGAATTTACCAAGAGGGTTTTTCAAATTTCATGGAATAGAAACATCATAATATTAATCAAATCAATTAAGCATGTACCAGTCAAAGGTTTGGCCACACCTACTCATTCCAGGATTTTTCTATATTTTTACTGTTTTCTACATTGTAGAATAATAGTGAAGTCATCACAACAATTAAATAACACATATGGAATCAGTTAAGAACAAAGTCTTATTTACAAGGAAAGCTTCCTCCTTCCTCCTGATCAGGGGATTCAACCCCGTCCGTACGACACAGGGATTCTTTAGCTAAATAGCCCAGTACTGTGCTGCTGACTGTCACGTTGTACAGCGCGACACTTCCCATTCCATCCTAACAGAAACCCAGAGGGTTTTTCATTTTTCATGGAATAGAAACACCATAATAATAATCAAATGAATTGTGCCACAGAATGCCGCAAGGAGGTAACACTGTAGTAGTATAGTGTGGCCGACTTTGAATACAGCAACTAATCGTTCTCAAATTCATTTGATGATATTTACCAATCTGGAGTCAATCTGATTTATGGTCCATGAGAAGAAGATTTTTTTTGTATTTTTAGCATATGCACTAACATGAATCTATAGGTACAGTGTGGCCATATTTGAATGCAGCAACTACGTTTTCTCAAAACCATTAAATGTAATGTAATAGGTCTAAATACAACATCTGGAGTGAATCTAAAGCACTATGGTGATGGTTACTGAGGAGAAAATGATTGCAGATGATTTTGAGCATTAATAGTTTCTTTGTTTTTTGAGATATCAATACCAATTCATCGTAGGGACTCCAATGATACCGATGACAAGTTTGAAGTTGATAGACAACTATGGAGTAGATTTACACTGGTTTAAAGGGACACATAAAATATGACTTTTGATTTGTCAATAACTCAGCCCTCATTGACCAATCCCTAAGCTTTTCTCAAACTGAGGTAAAAAACGTGTTAGGGATAGTTTCCTGAATTTCCACCTCACTGACGTTCCGAAAGTATTACTGCCTATTACCCTGGCCCAGAAGCCAGGCTATGCATTTAATTGGTAGCATTGGATAGTAAACACTTTGGCGTTTCTAAAATTGAGACTATAACAGAATTGATATGGCAGGCAAAAATCTGAAGAAAAACCAACAGTCCTTTTTGGACTCCTTTGTCTGGATGTTGAACGAGTGGATTACTGAAATCGATGGCGCCAACTAAACAAGACTTTTTGGGATATGAAGAAGGATTTTATCTAACAAAATGACCATTCATGTTGTAGCTGGGACCCTTGGGATTGCAAACAGAGAAAGATCTTCAAAAGTAAGTGATTTATTTCATCGCTATTTGTGATTTTATGAAGCCTGTGCTGGTTGAAAAATGTTGATGTGGGACAATCGCATGGTATGCTTTCACTGTAAAGCCTATTGTAAATTGGAAAATACAGTTAGATTAACAATAATTTAAGCTTTTAAATGTTATAAGATGTATGTTCAAGAATGTTTAATATTACGATTATTTATTTGAATTACGTGCCCTCCAATTTCACCGGATGTTGTCGCCTGGTGTCCCGCTAGTGGGACGCCTATCCCTAAGGCAAGGTTGCCCCACGCGGGCTTTAGAATGGTCAAAGGAAGTCTCAGAGCAATGGGCCATCATGTACAATGGTGTCACGTTCTGACCATAGTTCTTTTGTGTTTTCTTTGTTTTAGTTTTGGTCAGCACGTGAGCTGAGTGGGCATTCTATGTTGTGTGTCTAGTTTTCCCATTTCTATGTTTGGCCTGATATGGTTCTCAATCAGAGGCAGGTGTTAGTGTTACGGTGCGTGAATGAGGACCCAAAAGCGAATTAACGTAAACAGAGCTTCTTTAATAAGAAAACAAACGTAGGCTCAGATGGACCGGCAGGTTCCGACAGGACAGGACAAGGTTGCAGCAAACATGACGATAGTCTGGTTCAGGCATGAACAACACAAACAAGAATCCGACAAGGACAGGAACAAAAACAGAGAGAGATATAGAGGACTAATCAGAGGGAAAAAGGGAACAGGTGGGAAAAGGGGTGACGAGGTAGTTAGGAGGAGACAAGGAACAGCTGGGGGAAAGAGGGGGAGAAAAGGTAACCTAAAACGACCAGCAGGGGGAGACAGGGTGAAGAGAAAGGACAGAAACAAGACACAACATGACAATACATGACAGTACCCCCCCACTCACCGAGCGCCTCCTGGCGCACTCGAGGAGGAAACCTGGCGGCAACGGAGGAAATCCTCGATCAGCGCACGGTCCAGCACGTCCCGAGAGGGAACCCAACTCCTCTCCTCAGGACCGTACCCCTCCCAATCTACTAGGTACTGATGACCACGGCCCCGAGGACGCATGTCCAAAATCCTACGGACCCTGTAGATGGGTGCGCCCTCGACAAGGATGGGGGGGGGGGGGGGGGGGGGGGGGAGACGAGCGGGGGCGCGAAGAACGGGCTTGATACAGGAGACATGGAAGACCGGGTGGACGCGACGAAGGTATCCCGGAAGAAGAAGTCGAACTGCGACAGGATTAATGACCTGAGAAATACGGAACGGACCAATGAACCGCGGGGTCAACTTGCGAGAAGCCGTCTTAAGGGGAAGGTTCTGAGTGGAGAGCCAAACTCTCTGACCGCGACAATATCTAGGACTCTTAGTTCTATGCTTATTAGCAGCCCTCACAGTCTGCGCCCTATAACGGCAAAGTGCAGACCTGACCCTCTTCCAGGTGCGCTCGCAACGTTGGACAAAAGCCTGAGCGGAGGGGACGCTGGACTCGGCGAACTGAGATGAGAACAGCGGAGGCTGGTACCCGAGGCTACTCTGAAAAGGAGATAGCCCGGTCGCAGACGAAGGAAGCGAGTTGTGGGCGTATTCTGCCCAGGGGAGCTGTTCTGACCAAGACGCAGGGTTGCGAAAAGAAAGACTGCGTAAGATGCGACCAATAGTCTGATTGGCCCGTTCTGCTTGACCGTTAGACTGGGGGTGAAAGCCGGAAGAGAGACTGACGGAAGCCCCAATCAAACGGCAAAACTCCCTCCAAAATTGAGACGTGAATTGCGGACCTCTGTCCGAAACGACGTCTGACGGAAGGCCATGAATTCTGAAAACATTCTCGATTATGATTTGTGCCGTCTCTTTAGCAGAAGGAAGCTTAGCAAGGGGAATAAAATGAGCCGCCTTAGAGAACCTGTCGACAACCGTAAGAATAACAGTCTTCCCCGCTGACGAAGGCAGTCCGGTGACAAAATCTAAGGCGATGTGAGACCACGGTCGAGAGGGAATGGGAAGCGGCCTGAGACGGCCGGCAGGAGGAGAGTTACCGGACTTAGTCTGCGCGCAGACCGAACAAGCAGCCACGAAGCGACGCGTGTCATGCTCCCGGGTGGGCCACCAAAAACGCTGGCGAATGGAAGCAAGCGTACCCCGAACGCCAGGGTGGCCGGCTAACTTGGCAGAGTGAGCCCACTGAAGAACGGCCAGACGAGTAGGAACGGGAACGAAAAGAAGGTTCCTAGGACAAGCGCGCGGCGACGGAGTTTGAGTGAGTGCTTGCTTTACCTGCCTCTCAATTCCCCAGACAGTCAACCCGACAACACGCCCCTCAGGGAGAATCCCCTCGGGGTCAGTGGAGGCTACTGAAGAACAGAAGAGACGAGATAAAGCATCAGGCTTGGTGTTCTTAGAGCCCGGACGATAAGAAATCACGAACTCGAAACGAGCGAAAAACAGCGCCCAGCGCGCCTGACGCGCATTAAGTCGTTTGGCAGAACGGATGTACTCAAGGTTCCTATGGTCAGTCCAAACGACAAAAGGAACGGTCGCCCCCTCCAACCACTGTCGCCATTCGCCTAGGGCTAAGCGGATGGCGAGCAGTTCGCGGTTTCCCACATCATAGTTACGTTCCGACGGCGACAGGCGATGAGAAAAATACGCGCAAGGGTGGACCTTGTCGTCAGAGAGGGAGCGCTGAGAAAGAATGGCTCCCACGCCCACCTCTGACGCGTCAACCTCGACAATGAACTGTCTAGTGACGTCAGGTGTAACAAGGATAGGTGCGGATGTAAAACGATTCTTGAGGAGATCAAAAGCTCCCTGGGCGGAAACGGACCACTTAAAGCACGTCTTGACAGAAGTAAGGGCTGTGAGAGGGGCTGCCACCTGACCGAAATTACGGATGAAACGACGATAGAAGTTCGCGAAGCCGAGAAAGCGCTGCAGCTCGACGCGTGACCTAGGGACGGGCCAATCAATGACAGCTTGGACCTTAGCGGGATCCATCTTAATGCCTTCAGCGGAAATAACAGAACCGAGAAATGTGACGGAGGAGGCATGAAAAGAGCACTTCTCAGCCTTCACAAAAAGACAATTCTCTAAAAGGCGCTGGAGGACACGTCGAACGTGCTGAACATGAATCTGGAGTGACGGTGAAAAAATCAGGATATCGTCAAGGTAAACGAAAACAAAGATGTTCAGCATGTCTCTCAGGACATCATTGACTAATGCCTGAAAGACAGCTGGAGCGTTAGCGAGGCCGAAAGGAAGAACCCGGTATTCAAAGTGCCCTAACGGAGTGTTAAACGCCGTCTTCCACTCGTCCCCCTCCCTGATGCGCACGAGATGGTAAGCGTTACGAAGGTCCAACTTAGTGAAAAACCTGGCTCCCTGCAGGATCTCGAAGGCTGAAGACATAAGAGGAAGCGGATAACGATTCTTCACTGTTATGTCATTCAGCCCTCGATAATCTATGCAGGGGCGCAGGGACCCGTCCTTCTTCTTAACAAAAAAAAACCCCGCTCCGGCGGGAGAGGAGGAGGGGACTATGGTACCGGCGGCAAGAGCTACAGACAAATAATCTTCGAGAGCCTTACGTTCGGGAGCCGACAGAGAGTATAGTCTACCCCGGGGGGGAGTGGTTCCCGGAAGGAGATCAATACTACAATCATACGACCGGTGTGGAGGAAGAGAGGTGGCCCTGGACCGACTGAACACCGTGCGCAGATCGTGATATTCCTCCGGCACCCCTGTCAAATCACCAGGCTCCTCCTGTGAAGAAGAGACAGAGGAAACAGGAGGGATAGCAGACATTAAACATTTCACATGACAAGAGACGTTCCAGGAGAGGATAGAATTACTAGACCAATTAATGGAAGGATTATGACAAACTAGCCAGGGATGGCCCAAAACAACAGGTGTAAAAGGTGAACGAAAAATTAAAAAAGAAATGGTTTCGCTATGATTACCAGAAACAGTGAGGGTTAAAGGTAGCGTCTCACGCTGAATCCTGGGGAGAGGACTACCATCCAGGGCGAACAAGGCCGTGGACTCCCTTAACTGTCTGAGAGGAATGTCATGTTCCCGAGCCCAGGTCTCGTCCATAAAACAGCCCTCCGCCCCAGAGTCTATTAAGGCACTGCAGGAAGCTGACGAACCGGTCCAGCGTAGATGGACCGACAAGGTAGTGCAGGATCTTGAAGGAGAGACAGGAGTAGTAGCGCTCACCAGTAGCCCTCCGCTTACTGATGAGCTCAGGCTTTTACTGGACATGAAGTGACAAAATGACCAGCAGAACCGCAATAGAGACAGAGGCGGTTGGTGATTCTCCGTTCCCTCTCCTTAGTCGAGATGCGGATACCTCCCAGCTGCATAGGCTCAGCACCCGAGCCGGCAGAGGAAGATGGTAGTGATGCGGAGAGGGGGGCAACGGAGAACGCGAGCTCCTTTCCACGAGCTCGGTGACGAAGATCAACCCGTCGCTCAATGCGAATAGCGAGTTCAATCAAGGAATCCACGCTGGAAGGAACCTCCCGGGAGAGAATCTCATCCTTTACCTCTGCGCGGAGACCCTCCAGAAAACGAGCGAGCAAAGCCGGCTCGTTCCAGCCACTGGAGGCAGCAAGAGTGCGAAACTCAATAGAGTAGTCTGTTATGGATCGATTACCTTGACATAGGGAAGACAGGACCCTGGAAGCCTCCTCCCCAAAAACAGATCGATCAAAAACCCGTATCATCTCCTCCTTAAAGTCCTGATACTGGTTAGTACACTCAGCCCTTGCCTCCCAGATTGCCGTGCCCCACTCACGAGCCCGTCCAATAAGGAGAGATATGACGTAGGCGACACGAGCAGTGCTCCTGGAGTAAGTGTTGGGCTGGAGAGAAAACACAATATCACACTGGGTGAGGAACGAGCGGCATTCAGTGGGCTCCCCAGAGTAACACGGCGGGTTATTGATTCTGGGCTCCGGAGATTCGAAAGCCCTGGAAGTGGCCGGTGGATCGAGGCGGAGATGGTGAACCTGTTCTGTGAGGTTGGAGACTTGGGTGGCCAGGGTCTCAACGGCATGTCGAGCAGCAGACAATTCCTGCTCGTGTCTGCCTAGCATTGCTCCCTGGATCTCGACGGCTGAGTGGAGAGGATCCGAAGTCGCTGGGTCCATTCTTGGTCGGATTCTTCTGTTACGGTGCGTGAATGAGGACCCAAAAGCGAATTAACGTAAACAGAGCTTCTTTAATAAGAAAACAAACGTAGGCTCAGATGGACCGGCAGGTTCCGACAGGACAGGACAAGGTTGCAGCAAACATGACGATAGTCTGGTTCAGGCATGAACAACACAAACAAGAATCCGACAAGGACAGGAACAAAAACAGAGAGAGATATAGAGGACTAATCAGAGGGAAAAAGGGAACAGGTGGGAAAAGGGGTGACGAGGTAGTTAGGAGGAGACAAGGAACAGCTGGGGGAAAGAGGGGGAGAAAAGGTAACCTAAAACGACCAGCAGGGGGAGACAGGGTGAAGAGAAAGGACAGAAACAAGACACAACATGACAATACATGACAGTTAGTCATTGTCTCTGATTGGGAACCATATTTAGGTAGCCTGTTTTGTGTTGGGTCCTGTGGGTGGTTGTCTTCTGTCTTCGTGTGTCTGCACCAGACAGAACTGTTTAGGTTTTTTCCACATTTGTTGTTTTGTATTTTGTAGTGTTCACGTTTATCGTCTTTATTAAACATGATGAACACTAACCACGCTGCGCTTTGGTCCTCTCCTTCGTCCATAGAAGAAAGCCGTTACAAATGGCAAAGAGTTAGGGAGTCTATGCAGCGTGTGGATGGTGCAGCTATCATTGCCAGAAAGATCCAGCTTCGTTGCGTTGCTTGGCAAAATCACTCTGTTCCTGCTCCCCTGTCTCTCATCCACAGTGATACAAATCATAAATTGATAAGGTACTAAGATGTATTGACAAACATATCAAGACTGTTTCAAGGAAAGCTTTTTTCCATCTACGTAACATTGCAAAAATCAGAAACTTTCTGTCCAAAAATTATGCAGAAAAATTATTCCATGCTTTTGTTACTTCTAGGTTAGACTACTGCAATGCTCTACTTTCCGGCTACCCGGATAAAGCACTAAATAAACTTCAGTTAGTGTTAAATACGACTGCTAGATTCCTGACTAGAACCAAAATATGTGATCATATTACTCCAGTGCTAGTCTCGCTTCATGTCAAGGCAAGGGATGATTTCAAGGTTTTACTGCTAACCTACAAAGCATTACATGGGCTTGCTCCTACCTATCTCTCTGAATTGGTCCTGCCGTATATACCTACGCTACGGTCACAAGACGCAGGCCTCCTAATTGTCCCTAGAATTTCTAAGCAAACAGCTGGAGGCAGGGCTTTCTCCTATAGAGCTCCATTTTTATGGAATGGTCTGCCTACCCATGTGAGAGACGCAAACTCGGTCTCAACCTTTAAGTCTTTACTGAAGACTCATCTCTTCAGTGGGTCATATGATTGAGTGTAGTCTGGCCCAGGAGTGTGAAGGTGAACGGAAAAGCTCTGGAGCAACGAACCGCCCTTGCTGTCTCTGCCTGGCCGGTTCCCCTCTTTCCACTGGGATTCTCTGCCTCTAACCCTATTACAGGGGCTGAGTCACTGGCTTACTGGTGCTCTTTGATGCCGTCCCTGGGAGGGGTGTGTCACTTGAGTGGGTTGAGTCACAGATGTGATATTCCTGTCTGGGTTGGCGCCCCCCCCTTGGGTTGTGCCGTGGCAGAGATCTTTGTGGGCTATACTCGGCCTTGTCTCAGGATGGTAAGTTGGTGGTTGAAGATATCCCTCTAGTAGTGTGGGGGCTGTGCTTTGGCAAAGTGGGTGGGGTTATATCCTTCCTGTTTGGCCCTGTCCGGGGGTAACATCGGATGGGGCCACAGTGTCTCCTGACCCCTCCTGTCTCAGCCTCCAGTATTTATGCTGCAGTAGTTTGTGTTGTGGGGCTAGGGTCAGTTTGTTATATCTGGAGTACTTATCCTGTCTTATTTAAGTATGCTCTCTCTAATTCTCTCTTTCTCTCTTTCTTTCTCTCAGAGGACCTGAGCCCTAGGACCATGCCTCAGGACTACCAGGCATTATGACTACTTGCTGTCCCCAGTCCACCTGGCTGCTGCTCCAGTTTCAACTGTTCTGCCTGTGATTATTATTATTTGACCATGCTGGTCATTTATGAACATTTGAACATCTTGGCCATGTTCTGTTATAATCTCCACCCGGGACAGCCTGAAGAGGACTGGCCACCCCTCATAGCCTGTTTCCTCTCTAGGTTTCTTCCTAGGTTTTGGCCTTTCTAGGGAGTTTTTCCTAGCCACCGTGCTTCTACACCTTCATTGCTTGCTGTTTGGGGTTTTAGGCTGGGTTTCTATACAGCACTTTGAGATATCAGCTGATGTACGAAGGGCTATATAAATACATTTGATTTGATTAATAAATCAGTTAAACTTTTTTATTCTTACTTATTCCTAGACACATTTCCAATGATGTATGAAATTGGTGTTGTTCTTCATCAACTGGTAATACATAAATAATGAAGCAGGTTAATAGGTTAAACATTTCAGTTTTAATTCCAAATTTTTTTTTCAAGATACAACAGGTAAGTATATTATTTTGCATACATTTTGCATATTTCCCATCACCTAATGAACCACAGTTAACCCACTGTTCCCAGGCCGTCATTGAAAATAAGAATTTGTTCTTAACTGACTTGCCTGGTTAAATAAAGGTAAAATAAAAAAAAATTAAAAAAAAAATACCAGTCTGGTGTTAAGCTTTCTGTGCTGTATTGACGTATCCTGAAAATGACATCTGCAGCTTTAGATCGGTCATATCTCAGTTATTGTTTTCATATCTTCAAAAATAAGCTATTTTCTTTAAACCAAACTTGAAACCAAACGATGTATTGGGTAAGTATGAAGCCTTCCAGAACATTCTGAACGAAGACCATCGAAGGTAAGGGAATATTTATGCTTAAATCTGTGTTTCTGTTGACTCCAACATTACGTAGAAATGTAGCTTGGAACTGAGCGCCGTCTCAGCATATTGAATAGTGTGCGATTTCTGTAACGTTAAAAATAAATCTAACAAAGAATATGTAGAACATGTATATTTAGTCAAAGTTTATGATGTCTATTTACGTTATCTTGCCTCGCTACCTAGATTTCCTGCGGGCATTTTTGAGTAATTTCTGAACGTGAACTCACTGTAAATGGACATTTATGGATATAAATGGCATATTATTGAAAAATAATAATATGTACTGTGTAACATGTCATATTACTGTCATCTGATGAAGATTTTCAAAAGGTTAGTGAGCGATTTATTTTTTAATCCTGCGTTTGTTGATTGCATGTTTTGGCTATTCAAATGAGCTGTGTCTGGTGGTGGTTTGACATATATATGTGCTATGTTTTCGCCGTAAAACATTTTAGAAATCTGACTTGCTGGCTAGATGAACAAGGTGTTTATCTTTCATTTGAGCTATTGGACTTGTTAATGTGTGGAGGTTAAATATTTTTAAGAATATTTTTGCGTTCCATGCGCCACCGTTTCAGCTGAACGTGGGAGGGTTGATTCCCAATTGGGAACCAATATCGTAGACAGGATATTGCCATATGTTCACTGTCCAGGGAACAGGCCGTGAAAGCTTTATTGCTGGCAAAGCGTCCATAACCAGAAGTAATTAAACTGTTCTGTATTATTTTTTTATCTTCGTCTTTGCCTGTCTTGTGGTACATGGAGCCTGTCTCACATGCACAGTTTGGAGGAAGAAGGATACCTTAACCTGTCAAATTCTATCCACCTCTTCTGTGTGGGATATGTGTTCCTACCTCATCTTTGGGAAGATCTGCAGCATTTCACAGAGAGTTTGAATAATCACACTTTAAAGAGCGTGCTGTGGCACTTCACCAGCTGTGGCATATTGGAATGCTACAAACACCTGTGCACATTTTTGTTTTTGTCTTAATTAACACTACACAACTGATCCAAATGATCAAGTCATCATCAGGCTTCAAGTGCTATTTATGTCAGATAATGACATTATCATCTATTTTTTGTCCTCATGTGTCTGTTTTTCATCATAAAGGTGAGACCACACACACTCACACACAATAACAGTCTCTCTCCTTCACTTCATCCCTCTCCCCCTTCTCTCCTGCCTCTGTTCTTACCTCCTTCCCTTTCTGTCTTCTACACATCTCTCCCCACCTTGTCTTTCTTCCTAATTTTATAATGCACACCAAATGTACATTGAAGTACAGATTGAACATGTATTCATAATATAATATAACAATTATCATAATTATAATGCATGCATTATATATTTATAACACCTGGATAATGAACTTCTTTCAATAAAGCGTTTCACATTCTCCACTGGTTGAAATTAAGTATCACATTGAAATACTATTCTGTGTCCTCAGATTAATGCAGATGACAGGAGTTAGACATGCATAGGTTTTTTTTCTGTATATATGAATTCAAATCAGCCTTTTTCTTAAATCATGTTTCTGGTCTATTGCATAGTTACAATGTGTAATCATTGATGTCCCAGGAGCAGAACTGGTAAACACTGTTTTTGCTTGACTTGTTATGATGTTATAATTACTTACATTTGCTTCCACCGTACTGTTTTGTCATTCATCTTTGCTGTAGAAAGTCACCAGGGACGGGTGGCTCGCGTCAAATTCGTCATTGGAACCACTCGATATGATTGGTCATATAAAAACCTTGGGACCCAAATGCATAATGAGTGCTCTAACTCTCCCTTGTGGTGGTCTGGAGCAATGAAGCTGTGACGCTGGGTACCTACCTCTAAGTCCCACGGTGTAAGCTCACAACTTACACTGCGGAACTTAGAGTGCCCTCAGAAAGTTTTTAACAAGTGCTTTCAGAAAGTATTCATAACCCTTATTCCACATTTTGTTGTGTTACAGCTTGAATTCAAAATACCCCATAACGACAAATTCAAAACATGTTTTTGAAATTTGTGAAAATGCATTGAAAATTAAAATACATAAATATTTAATTTACATAAGTATTCACACCCCTTAGTCAATACATGTTGGAAGAACCTTTGGCAGCGATAACAGCTGTGAGTCTTTCTGGGCCACATCTCTAGGACCTTTGCACATCTGGATTGTAAAATATTTGCACATTATTCTTCAAAAACAATCTTCAAGCTCAGTGAAGTTGGTTGTTGATAATTGCGAGACAGCCATTTTCAAGTCCATAGATTTTCAAGACGATTTAAGTTAGAATTGTAACTAGGTCATTCAGGAATGTCGTCCTGCTGAAAGGTGACTTTGACTCCCAGTGTCTGATGGAAAGCAGACTGAAACAGGTTTTCCTCTAGAATTTTTGCCTGTGTTTAGCTCTATCCCATTTATTTTATTCTAAGAAACTCCCTAGTCCTTGCCGATGACAAGCATACCCATAACATGATGCAGCCACCACCATGGTTGAAAATATGAAGAGTGGTACTCAGTGATGTTTTGGATTTTCCCCAAACATAACACTTTGTATTCAGGACATAAAGTACTTTTCTTTGCCACATTTTTTGCAGTTTTACTTTAGTGTCTTATTGCAAACAGGATGCATTTTTTGAAATATTTTATTCTGTACAGGCTTCCTTCTTTTCACTCTGCTATTAGTATTGTGGATTAACTACAATGTTGTAGACTCATCCTCAGTTTTCTCCTATCACAGCCATTAAACTATTATAACTGTTATAAAGTCACCATTGACCTGGTGAAATCCCTGAGAGGTTTCCTTCCTTTCCAGCAACTAGGAAGGATGCCCATATCTTTGTAGTAACTGTGTCTATTGATGCACCATCCAAAGGATTTTAATAATTTCAAAGGCATATTCCATGTCTGCTTTTTACCTTTTCTTTTTTTTAACTCAGGTTATCTGATTCATTCCACAGTGCCCTGCTGAAAAATACCCCAAAGTTGTGGAATTTTGGGTACACAAGCATGAGAGAGTGGACACATCTTGTGGTTATGGAGCACACCAAGATTGTGGGTAAGAAACCAGCAAGGGACACTGAAAGGTATAAAATCAAGACTACAACAGTAATGACACAACCACCTAATTTTTCTCTTTAAAGATGTTCAAAACACAATACAAAGACATGTCTACAAAAATCCCCTGCAAAGGGCTACTATTGACAAGAATGATCTGGCAAAGTCAATGCGCTGGGGGAGGACAGTACTTTGAGATGAGGAAGGGTGATTTGGTTGTGCAGAATTGTGCTAGACAGTCAATTTATTGTTGTGACACCTTTACCAGCATGACTGTTTTTTTTCTTCAATACAGAAACTAGTAAAAATAAGGAGAATCCCTTCCCCCTCAAGTCCGCCTCCTATGTAAAAAAAAAGCACACCTTCGGGGAGGTATGGGGGCCAGAGCATGAAGCACCACCCAACACAAGTTGTAGTCTTTCAGAGACTGGAAAAAATATGTCTGCTTGTATAATTAGCAATGAATCTGCTGACATGAACACCCCCTGATCTTCCTTCCTCCTGGGCAAGTATGTGGGAAACACATATCACTGTCCTAGAAGATGCCTCGGATATGATGAAAACAAGCCCAGATTTCCCCAGGGTGAAATTCCCCTTAAAACAGTCATATTGATTGAATATGAATGGCAAAGATGACATGAGACAAAACAACGAGGCGTAACAGTTGCCTGAAGTAATATGATTCGCCTAGTGTTGTACATGCTGTCTCTAGGCCTAAGAGTGGAGGCCCCTTATAGAGTTACCAATTATCCGTAATGTAAGGCCAATTAACTGCAGACTACTGAGCCTGACAATCAACCAAAATTACACGTATGGAAAACATCCACAGTAAAATCTGTCCTCAGAGGGCCAACTGTCTAACACATAATAGGATCTTGAGATCAGGCACTGTTGCAACCCCTTACAAAAATAAACAAATTGCTGTTCCTGGCAAATTTGCTGCAAACTAAATAGTGTGCATAAAATGTTGGCAGGAGTTTGCGAACCTTTGGCAACAATAACATTTATTGCAACTTGTGGTAAATAAGTTCTCAAGAGTTTTTTCTGGAACACAAATCTCTCAAGATTCTATTTGAATCTGTGGCAAACCTGTGGAGCAACATTTATTGCCACTAGTGGAAAGACAGTTTAGCAGAATCTGTTTCTGGTGAACACGATAAATTCCAAGACAAGTACCCGTTGATGGCCAATTAAGGGGATTAGAAACATATGTTGGAAAATAGAAACCAACCTATCTAACTAGCTACAGCACCGAGCTACCAAAGTTGTCCGGTGAGTTTCCAACTCATTAATTAAACTTCCTAATAAACTTTAACATTTTATTAGCTAAATGATGCCTAGTTAGCAATATCATGTTTAATGGGATTGAGGGAAACACATTTTGTTCATTGTTAGCTAACATTAGCTATCATCAGCTAGCTAACTAATGATTTCTCCTAAACTTACATTTTTAGGTGAATACGTTGCTGTCTTTTAATACCAATATGCTAGTGTCACAGGTTCAGTAGCATGTTAGCTAGCACAACAGCTAAGGTAGCTGGCTAGCAACAATGTAAGTTGACTTGACATCAAAGCAAAATGTAACTTTTGCAGATGGATACCCCTCCCCTACCCGTGGGGTTGGAAGAGGTTGTATTAGGAGGAGGAGGAGGCATCAACAACATAGGAAATATGTTTGTGGTGCACTCACTCATAACACTTTGAGTGATAAATGAGTGTTTCCTCTTAAAAGGTAAGTCAATATTAAAATGGCGCCGGAAGAATGGAAGCAGTTTTACAGGTGCCCAACCAATTTTGTACATAATGTTTCTGCAACCTTATCTTACGCCAAAAAAATTACTTCTGGATATCAGGACAGTGATCACTCACCTCAGATTAGACAACTATTTTTTCTACAACAAGGAGGACGCACAGGACATTCTCCAAACACCCGACAGGGCCGACATCCCCGTTATTTGCAGAGGAAGCAACGCAAGTACAGAGGACAAAGAGCCGGATGCCTTGTCAGGACCCGGAGAAGGCGAGTGGGAAAGCTGCCGTTACCGTCAATAATATTCGCCAATGTGCAATCATTGGACAATGAATTAGATGAGTTATCGATCACGAATATCCTACAAACGGGACATCAAAAACTGTAATATCCTATGTTTCACGGAATCGTGGCTGAATGACGACATGGATATTCAGCTAGCCGGATATGCGCTGCACCGGCAATATAGAACAGCACACTCCGGTATGACGAGTGGGGGGCGGTCTGTGCATATTTGTAAACAACATCTGGTGCACGATATCTAAGGAAGTCTCTAGATTTTGCTTGCCTGAAGTAGAGTATATTGTGATAAATTGCAGGCCACACTGCTTGCCGAGAGAGTTTTCAGCTATACTTTTCGTGGCTGTTTATTTACCACCACAGACAGATGCTGGCACTAAGACCGCAATCAGTCAGCTGTATAAGGAAATAAGCCAACAGGAAACCACTCACCCAGAGGCGGCGCTCCTAGTGGCCGGAGACTTCAATGCAGGGAAACTTAAATCAGTTCTACCAAATTTCTATCAACATGTTAAATGTGCAACCAGAGGGAAAACAATTCTAGATCACCTGTACTCCACACATAGAGACACTTACAAACCTCTCCTTCGTCCTCCATTTGGTAAATCCGACCACAACGCTATCCTTCTGATTCCTGCTTACAACCTAAAATTAAAGCAGGAAGCAGCAGTGACTAGGTCTACAAAAAAGTGGTCAGATGAAGCAGATGCTATTTTGCTATCACAGACTGGATCATGTTCCGGAATTCTTCCGTTGGCATTAAGGAGTACACCACAGTCACTGGCTTTATCAATAAGTGCATCGAGGACGTCGTCCCCACAGTGACTGTACGTACATACCCCAACCAGAAGCTGTGGATTACAGTCAACAATCGCACTGAGCTAAAGGGTAGAGCTGCCACTTTCAAGGTGCGGGACTCTAACCCGGAAGGTTACAAGAAATCCTGCTATGCCCTGTGACGAACCATCAAACAGGCAAAGTGTCAATACAGGGCTAAGATTGAATCATACTACATCGGCGCCAACGCTCGTCTTATATTGCAGGGCTTGCAAACCATTACAGAATACAAAGGGAAGCACAGCCATGAGCTGCCCAATGACACGAGCATACCAGACGAGCTAAAACATTTCTATGCTCGCTTCGAGGCAAGCAACACTAAGGTATGCATGAGAGCATCAGCTGTTCCGGACGACTGTGTGATCACGCTCTCTGTAGCTGATGTGAGTAAGACCTTTAAACAGGTATACACAAGGCTGTGGGGCCAAACGGATTACCAGGACGTGTGCTCCGGGCATGTGCTGACCAACTGGCAGGTGTCTTCACTGAAATGTTCAACATGTCCCTGATTGAGTTTGTAATACCAACATGTTTCAAGCAGACCACCATAGTCCCTGTGCCCAAGAACACAAAGGCAACCTACCTAAATGACTACAGACCCGTAGCACTCACGTCCGTAGCTATGAAGTGCTTTGAAAGGTTGGTAATGGCTCACATCAACACCATTATCCCAGAAACCCTAGACCCACTACAATTTGCATACCGCCCAAACAGATCCACACATGATGTAATCTCTATTGCACTCCACACTGCCCTTTCCCACCTGGACAAAAGGAACACCTACGTGAGACTACAGCTCAGCGTTCAACACCATAGTACACTCAAAACTCATCACTAAGCTAAGGATCCTGGGACTAAACACCTCCCTCTGCAACTGGATCCTGTACTTCCTGAAGGGTCGCGCCCAGGTGGTGAGGGTAGGGAGCAACACATCTGCCACGCTGATCCTCAACACTGGAGCTCCCCAGGGGTGTGTGCCCAGTCCCCTCCTGTACTCCCTGTTCACCCATGACTTCATGGCCAGGTAAAACTCCAACACCATCATTAAGTTTGCAGACGACACAACGGTGGTAGGCCTGATCACCGACAACGACGAGACTGCCTATAAGGAGGTTGTCAGAGACCTGGCCGGGTGGTGCCAGAATAACAACCTATCCCTCAACGTAACCAAGACTAAGAAAGATGATTGTGGACTACAGGAAAATGAGGACCGAGCACGCCCCCATTCTCATTGACGGGGCTGTAGTGGAGCAGGTTGAGGGCTTCAAGTTCCTTGGTGTCCACATCAACAACAAACTAAAATGGTCCAAACACACCAAGACAGTCGTGAAGAGGGCACGTCAAAGCCTATTCCCCCTCAGGAAACTAAAAGGATTTGGCATGGGGCCTGAGATCCTTGCATATGGCAAGCGGTACCGGATTGCCAAGTCTAGGACAAAAAGGCTTCTCAACAGTTTTAAGACTCCTGAACAGGTAACCAAATGGCTACCCGGACTATTTGCATTGTGTGCTCCCCCAACTCCTCTTTTGCGCTGCTGCTATTCTCTGTTTATCATATATTCATAGTCACTTTAACTATACATTCATGTTCATACTACCTCAAATTGGCTAACCAGGTTATCTGCATTGTGTCCCACCACCCGCCAACCCCTATTTTATGTTACTGCTACTCTCTTTTTATCATACAGTATATGCATAGTCACTTTAACCATATCTACATGTATATACTACCTCAATCAGCCTGAATAACCGGTGTCTGTATGTAGCCTCGCTACTTTTATTGCCTCGCTAATGTATATAGCCTGTCTTTTTACTGTTGTTTTATTTATTTACTTATATATTGTTCACCTAATACCTTTTTTGCACTATACGTTAGAGCCTGTAATTAAGAATTTCACTGTAAGGTATTCATTCACCTGTTGTATTCAGCGCACTTGACAAATCAACTTTGATTTGATTTTAAATGCATGTATTATTCTCATAAATATACAAATACATTCATTATTTTTAACAATTAGATATTTAATTGCTTTAAACTAGTAGTTAGCTCATCTTGATCATGTGTTGTTCTTTCTGTCGTTCTAGAAGCAATCAGTTAAAAGGCAAAAAATACAGATTGAGGCCTTCAATCAAACTGAGGACAGAGAAATATATGTGCACCAGACATGTCAAGACTACTTGCATGCATGGCTTTGAGATGGAAGTTACAATTATTATTTTTTTAGGTTGTTTGGATGACCCAATTGCTGGGTTGCAGGCATTGAGTCAATACTTGTGTTGTCTGTAAATACAGCAAGGTTGGGTTGTTGGTGCTGGGTTATTTTAATGTTGAGCTATGGATATTTCTATTTTTAAGTCTTCTAATTCTAGTGCGACTGTGTGACTGACTGGAAAATGGCTAATGTTATTTCGACAGCCTAAAAAACGTAAAAATAGTGAGTAACAAAAATTACGAATTATAATTTTTGATGGTAATTCAGGTTAAAAAAGTGTCAGCTAATGTTTGCTGCCTAGCTAGCTAAGTTACCATAGTTAAAGTTGACTTATTCTCCATCTGGGTTAATTTAACCAAGCTATTTGGCAGGCTCTCTCATGCTTGCACGGTGATTGAATGAGTTAGCTAGCGTTGATGTGCTGATTTTCAATGGGTTTTGACAGTGGCAGCTGTAGTCGTACTTGTGAAGTTGAGGAGGATGGATGCAAATTTTGTTAGCTAGCTAATGTTAATTTACCTTAAATTTGATGTAGACAAGTTAGATTAGATAGCAAGCTATATTTCTTGTACTTAAATGCAAATGTCAAAACAAATTAAATGGACAGCGTGGTAAAGATTCAATGAATGAGAGGAACCTGGCCTTTTTAATTCCAAAGTTTGAGGATAAGTAAATCCGATAAAGTATTTTTGATAGTAGGGACAGAGCTTTGAGGTGAAAAAGACACTGAATTTCATTGACCCTATGTAAAACACCACCTACCTCTTCCACATTTTCATTGATAACCAATACTATAACCTTAATAGAAACTTGAAATACCTTGACCAGAGCCTCTTAGAACCATGTAGCCACTTTGGGACTAGATACATTACATGCACAGCTACCATAGATAGTCTGGCCTTCATTTTACCATACTTGCTTTATTGGTCATTTGCACAAGATATTCTGTCACAGTAACCAACCTGACAAACATCACAGGCTGGGAGCAGTTTGCTCATGGGCACACCAGCAGTAGGAAGTATACAGAGATATTGTAGCTGGTAACTCTCTGGCAGATGGATCACTCCCTGCAGATTCCCCCGCAGGCAGCTCGGGAGTTTGAATATCGGACTGCCTTTCTAACCTCAAAGCTTCTGCCGCCCTTATTCATTTGGCTCTTTTCTCAGTTGATCAACCATTTGACCTGGTTGATCAACCCTTCCTTCAATGTATTTAATTTAGAAATGTGGGTGAAACTATCCCTTAAAATCTCCCCCCTAGCGTTTTAAAATGTTTATTTTTTATTTCACCTTTATTTAACCAGGTAAGCCAGTTGAGAACAATTTCTCATTTACAACTGCTACCTGGCCAAGATAAAGCAAAGCAGTGCGACAGAAACAACAACACAGGGTTACACATGGAATAAACAAGCGTACAGTCAATTACACAATAGAAAAAAAGAAAGTCTATATACAGTGTGTGCAAATGGCATGAGGAGGTAAGGCAATAAATAGGCCATAGTAGCAAAGTAATTACAATTTAGCAGATTAAAACTGGAGTGATAGATGAGCAGATGATGATGAGAAGATGGTGGTGTGTAAGTAGTGATACTGGTGTGCAAAGAGCAGCAGAGTAAATAAAAACAATATGGGGATGAGGTAGGTAGATTGGGTGGGCTATTTACAGATGGACTATGTACAGCTGCAGCGATCGGTTAGCTGGTCAGAAAGCTGTTTAAAGTTAGTGAGGGAAATGTAAGTCTCCAGCTTCAGCGATTAAAAAAAAAACTGGCAGCAGAGAACTGGAAGGAAAGGCGGCCAAAAGAGGTGTTGGCTTTGGGGATGACCAGTGAGATATACCTGCTGGAGAGCGTGCTACGGGTAGGTGTTGTTATCGTGACCAGTGAGCTGAGATAAGGCGGAGCTTTACCTAGCATAGACTTATAGATGACCTGAAGCCAGTGGGTCTGACGACGAATATGTAGACTACGTCCAATTTGATGAGTACAGTATTGGAAGCTATTTTGCAGATAACATCACCGAAGTCGAGGATCGGTAGAATAGTCAATTTTACTAGTGAAGGAGGTTTTGTTGCGAAATAGAAAGCCAATTCTAGATGTGATTTTGGATTGGAGATGTTTGATATGAGTCTGGAAGGAGAGTTTACAGTCTAGCCAGACACCTAGGTATTTGTTGTTGTCCATGTATTCTAGGTCAGAACCGTACAGAGTAGTGATGCTAGTCAGGTGGGCGGGTGCGGGCAGCGAGCGGTTTAAAAGCATGCATTCGGTTTTAATCGCGTTTAAGAGCAGTTGGAGGCCACCGAAGCAGCGTTGTATGGCATTGAAGCTCGTTTGGAGGTTAGTTAATAACACAGTGTCCAAAGAAGGGCCAGATGTATACAGAATGGTGTATAGGTGGATCAGGGAATCACCAGCAGCAAAAGTGACATGGTTGATATATACAGAGAAAAGAGTCAGCCCGATAATTGAACCCTGTGGTACCCCCATAGTGACTGCCAGAGGTCCGGTCAACAGGCTCTCTGATTTGACACACTGAACTCTGTCTGCGAAGTAGTTGGTGAACCAGGCTAGACAGTCATTTGAGAAACCAAGGCTATTGAGTCTTCCGATAAGAATGCAGTGATTGACAGAGTCAAAAGCATTGGCCAGGTCGATGAAGACGGCTGCACAGTACTGTCTTTTAACGATGGCAGTTATGATATCGTTCAGTACCTTGAGCGTGGCTGAGGTGCACCCATGACCAGCTCGGAAACCGGATTGCACAGCAGAGAGGTCAGTGATCTGTCAGTGATCTGTTTATTAACTTGGCTTTCAAAGACTTTAGAAAGGCAGGGCAGGATGGATATAGGTCTATAACAGTTATGGTCTAGACTCTAGAGTGTCACCCCCTTTGAAGAGGGGGATGACCACGGCAGCTTTCCAATCTTTAGGGATCTTGGACGATACGAAAGAGAGGTTGAACAGACTGATAATAGGGGTTGCAAAAATGCCGGCGGATAATTTTAGAAAGAGAGGGTCCAGACTCTCTAGCCCAGCTGATTTGTACGGGTCCAGGTTTTGCAGCTCTTTCAAAACATTGGCTATCTGTTTTTCGGTGAAGGAGAAGCTGGGGAGGCTCGGGCAAGTAGCTGCGGGGGTGCGGAGCTGTTGGCCGGGGTTGGGGTAGCCAGGAGGAAAGCATAGCCAGCTGTAGAGAAATGCTTATTGAACTTTTCGATTTTCATGGATTTATTGATGGTGACCGTGTTACTTAGCCTCAGTGCAGTGGGCAGCTGGGAGGAGGTGCTCTTGTTCTCCATCGACTTTACAGTGTCCCAAAACTGTTCGGAGTTAGAGCTACAGCATGCAAATTTCTGTTTGAAAAAGCTAGCCTTTGCTTTCCTGACTGACTGTGTATATTGGTTCCTGACTTCCCTGAACAGTTGCATATCGCAGCGACTATTCTATGCTATTGCAGTCCGCCACAGGATGTTTTTGTGATTATCAAGGGCAGTCAGGTCTGGAGTGAACTGTGGATAGTCAGTTTTACTAGGGTAAAACTGACTATCCACAGTTCTTAGTTCTACATTATTTGAAAGGGGCATGCTTATTTAAGATGGTGAGGAAATTACTTTTAAAGAACGACCAGCCATCCTCGACTGACGGGATGAGGTCAATATCCTTCCAGGATACCCGGGCCAGGTCGATTAGAAAGGCCTACTCGCTTAAGTGTTTTAGGGAGCGTTTGACAGTGATGAGGGGTGGTTGTTTGACCACGGACCCATAGCGGATGCAGGCAATGAGGCAGTGATCACTGAGATTCTGATTGAAAACAGCAGAGGTGCATTTGGAGGGCAAGCTGGTCAGGATAATATCTATGAGGGTGCCCATGTTTATGGATTTAGGGTGGTACCTGGTGGTTTCCTTGATATTTTGTGTGAGATTGAGGGCATCTAGTTTAGATTGTAGGACTGTCGGGGTGTTAAGCACATTCCAGTTTAGGTCACCTAACAGAACAAACTCTGAAGATAGATGGGGGGCAATCAATTCACATATGGTGTTCAGGGCACAGCTGGGAGCTGAGGGGGGTCTATAACAGGCGACAACAGATAGACTTATTTCTGGAGAGATACATTTTTAAAATTAGAAGCTCGAACTGTTTGGGCATATACCTGGAAAGTATGACAGAACTTTGCAAGCTATCTCTGCAGTAGATTGCAACTCCTCCCCCTTTGGCAGTTCTATCTTGACGGAAATGTTGTAATTGGGTATGGAAATCTCAGAATTATTGGTGGCCTTCCTAAACCAGCATTCAGACACGGCAAGTACATCAGGGTTGGCGGAGTGTGCTTAAGCAGTGAGTAAAACAAATTTAGGGAGGAGGCTTCTGATGTTAGCATGCATGAAACCAAGGATTTTTCGATTACAGTCAACAAATGAGAGTGCCTGGGGACACACAGGGCCTGGGTTAGCCTCCACATCACCCGAGGAACAGAGGAGGAGTAGAATGAGGGGACGGCTAAAGGCTAGCAGAACTGGTTGTGTAGTGCATTGGGGACAGAGAATAAAAGGAGCAGATTTCTGGGCATGGTAGAATAGATTGAGGGCATAATGTGCAGACAAGGGTATGGTGGGGTGCGGGTAAGGTGGAGGTAAGCTCAGGCACTGAGTGATGATAAGAGAGGTTGCATCTCTGGACACGGTGGTTATACTGGGTGAGGTCACCGCATGTGTGGGAGGTGGGACAAAGGAGGAATCTGAGGCATGTACAGTGGGACTAGGTGCTCCGCAGTAAACTAAAACAATGATAACCATCCTAAACAACAGTATACAAGGCATATTGACATTTGAGAGAGAGATAAAGCAATCACAGGTGTTGATTGGGAGAGCTAGCTAAGACATCAATGGGTAAGACAACAACAGCTAATCAGCTAAGACAACAACAACAGGTAAAATGGCAATGAATGGGCAGAGAGGGTCGGTTAACTACACGCAGGGCCTGAGTTCGAGGCTCGGGCCGACATATAAACAAAGGTAAACAAAGTGGAGTACCGTGATAAATGAACAGTCCAGCAGGCATCAGCTATGTAGCCAAGTGATCATAGGGTCCAGTGTACAGCAATAGATGGAACAGGGAAGCCGCAGGGTAGTCGTTGCTACGCTAGCATGCGGGAGACACAGCGTTTAAAGTTAGCAGGCCGGGGTAAGCAGAAGATTCTGCACCGACGTCCGGCTAACACCGGTTGAGGCACAGCGGATGGAATTACGTCTGTGGACCAGTCGTGGGGGTACGGCAGGGCGCCGTGTCGACGAAGGGATCAGGTCAGATGGCGAAAGAGGTATTGTAGTTGTGGTAATTTCATTTGCTAGCCAGGAGATGCGCCTGAATCAGGGATAGCTTCAGGGCTGGGTCACTCGGTGACAGCTAGCTAGCTGTGATGATCAGGAGTAATGGTCCAGGGTTTACGGCAGGAATCCGGCGTAGTGGTGGAGAAAAACAGTCCGAGGCTGGCAGGTATTATCCAGGCTAAAAAAATGACTGGTGCCTGAGCAGAGGGTAAAGGCCACTAGCAGTGGCTAACAATGACTAAATAAAGGAAGACATTCCTAACCAAATACTGTTTGTTTTGTGTGTTTGTTTTATGAGTGTGTGTGTATTGACGAGAGATTTATATTATGGATGGACAATGGACCCTAATTTTGGTCATATGTGTTGTCAACAACAGTGATATGTGAAGTGTGATACTGGTATAAGACATTACGTCTTCCATATTCTCCAGTAGTAAATTGGCAGACACTTCAGTAACGGTTCTAATACAAGGCATCAGGTGCCGTGAACAATTAAAAAGGTGCCGTGAACAATTAAAAAGGCACAAATACCATAACTACTCTCTGGGGAAGTGGGTATTTAAAAAAAAATGGCATATATTATAGCCGTGAGTGAGGAAATCTAAACACTCTGGACACCGAGAGAAGCGCAAAAATAACCTCCATGAAAATATGGTCTGTGGTTTATGACACTCCCGTAAAAGGGGGAATAGAATAGGTAAACTATAACAAAGCCATAGAGGCGCTAAAAGAACTGCAAGTGCATTCTACCAATTAGGCTCGAACATGGAAAAAATCCAGTCATGGATAAAATTGGGCTGCATTTCCATTCTGACGGAAAATTCCAATCTAATAAAGGATTCTGAGATGCTATTGTGAGTAGGCACAATGACATGAAATAAAAATGAACAGCTCAATACACCAGTGTTTTGATGTTAGCGTTCAACAGAAAAGCAAAACTGATAAAGCCAAAATTATTATATGTACTCAGCATAAAAAAGACTGGGTATGTGAATATGTTAATATAATGTGTACATATGCTTTGATGGCAGGTTTGAAACCTTTTTTTTACTGATACAAACTTGTCTTGGGCATACAGATAAGAGCCTTTGATCAGAGCCTTTTGGGGGCGACCGCAGTATGTGACATCCCGTTTTCAATATCTGCAGGAACAGACAAGTGTGAGCTGTGGCATCATCAGCTATCTTAATCTGCACAGAGAAGCTAATCACCTTTTACACACTATGTTCCACACCTCTGCTAAATGCCATGTAGACAAAGAGGTTGTACTTTTCTATAAATGTATCCTTTATTTAAGTAGGCAAGTCAGTTAAGAACAAATTATTACTTACAATGATTGCCTACCCCGGCCAAACCCGGACTACGCTGGGCCAATTATGCGCCGCCCTATGGGACTCCCAATCACTGCCGGATATGTTACAACCTGGATTTGAACCAGAGATTGAGATGCAGTGCCTTAGACCTTGCATGGATCGTGCATGGATGCGTCTTCCTGCCAGGAATGCCATCCCACGGTTGCTCTTAGTTTGAAGATGAAATCCAGAGACGTTTGTTTCCTCCAGCTCTTTAGCTATCACACTGTAATTCCACTGATTTCAAAACTTGATCCTCCAGAAAGTGGAGAGCCACACTTATGCGGCTCCACTACACAATACATTTTAAAAAGCTGAGTTCAACAGGATTACCAACACAGCTTCTATGGCAGACCAATCCGAACTCCTCTCTCGGCATGTCCAGCCCACTCATTATCTCGGCCAATCATGGATAGTGGGAAGGTTGCCAGCTTTTTTCTGTGGCTTAATCAACAAGGCTTGTAAATTTAACAATGTTATTCATATTTACAGATGGCATACGAGTTTGTTATTAAGGCACATGAGATTTCAAAAATATTTCTGCAAAAAAATGCATTTTGATAAAAAAAAATGTTTACATTCAAATGTAAAACTGTTAAGTCGTGACTTGCGACATATGCCTACTTTCCTGATTCGGGTCACACATACTGAGCATTTGTTGGCTGCTTTTCCTTCACTCTGCGGTCCAATTCATCCCAAACTATCTCAATTGCGTTGAGGTTGAGTGATTGTGGAGGCCAGGTCATCTGATGCAGCACTCAGTCACTCTCCTTCTTGGTCAAATAGCCCCTATAAAGCCTACTAAGTGCAAAACACTAAGCGCAAACCAGATGGGATGGCATATCGCTGCAGAATGCTGTGGTAGCCATGCTGGTTAAGGGTGGCTTAAATTCTAAATAAATCACAGACAGTGTCACCAGCTAAGCACCCCACACCATCACACCTCCTCCTCCTTGCTTCATGGTGAGAACCACACATGCGGAGATAATCCATTCACCTACTCTGCATCTCAAAAAGACAACGGTTGGAACCAAAAATCTCATATTTGGACTCATCAGACCAAAGGACAGATTTCCACCAGTCTAATGTCCATTGCTCATGTTTCTTGTCCAAATTAAGTTTCTTATTATTATTGGCATCCCTTAGTAGTGGTTTCTTTGCAGCAATTCGACCATGAAGGCCTGATTCATGCTGTCTCCTCTGAACAGTTCATGTTGAGATGTGCCTGTGAAACTCTGTGAAGCCTTTATTTGGGCTGCAATTTCTGAGGCTGGTAATGAACTTATCCTCTGCAGCAGAGGTAACGCATGAGAACTGTCCTCATGAGAGCCAGTTTCATCATAGCTCTTGATGATTTTTGAGACTAGACTTGAAGGAACGTTCAAAGTTCTTGATATTTTCTTGATTGACTGACCTTCATGTCTTAAAGTAATGATGGACTGTCATTTCTCTTTGCTTATTTTCAGCGGTTCTTGCAATAATATGGACTTAGCCCTATTTTTAAATGACCATCTTCTGTATTCCACCTATACCTTGTCACAACACAACTGATTGGCTGAAACGCATTAAGATGGAAAGACATTCCACAAATTAACTTTTGACAACGGACACCTGTTAATTGAAATGCATTCCAGGTGACTACCTCATGAAGCTGGTTGAGAGAATGCCAAGAGTGTGCAAAGCTGTCATCAAGGCAAAGGGTGGCTACTTTGAGGAGTCTCAATTAGAAAATATATTTTGATTTGTTTAATACTTTTTTTGTTACTACATGATTCCATATGTGTTATTTCATAGTGTTGATGTCTTCAATATTATTCTTTAATGCAGAAATGAGTAAAAATAAAGAAAAACCCTGTAATGAGATGGTGTGTCCAAACTTTTGACTGGTACTGTATGTGTTATGGCTTTTCAACCTCTGCCATATTGTGGATTCAGAGCTATCAAAATAGTTTTCTTTAATGGAAGCTTCTCTAATGTCAAACATGTAAAGAGTGGTGTACCGCGGGGCAGCTCTCTAGGCCCCCTACTCTTTTCTATTTTACCAATGACTTGCCACTGGCATTAAACAAAGCATGTGTGTCTTGTTAGCTGATGAGTCAACCATGTACGCATTAGCAACCATAGCTATTGAAGTCACTTGAAACACTTAACAAAGAGTTGCACTGTGTTTTGGAATGGGTGACCAGTAATAAACTGGTCCTGAACATCTCTAAAACTAAGAGCATTGTTTTTGGTAAAAATACTATGCATGCCAGTCTCTCTTGGATAAGAGTTGAGGAGAGACTGAGTGCATCAATTCTTCTTTTTACAGAAACAGTAATGTGTTGAAAATCCTAAATTGTTTGCAAAGTCATCTTACACACAGCTCTGACACACACACTTACCCCACCAGACATGTCATCAGGGGTCTTTTCACACTCCCCAAATTCAGAACAGATTCAAGAAAGAGTACAGTATTATAGAGCCATTATTGCATGGAACTCCATTCCATCTCATATTGATCAAATAAAGAGCAAACCTGGTTTCAAAAAAGAGAGACTGAGTGCATCAAAAAAGAGATAAAGCAACAACTCACGGCACAATGCCTCTCCCCTACCTAGATAGTTTGTGTGTATGCATTGATATGTAGGCTATGTGTGCCTTTAATTTTTCTTATTGTAGTTCTGTCCTGAACATAATTTTTCTTGTCTATTCATGTTCTGTATTGTGTCATGTTTCACGTGTTGTGTGGAACTCAGGAAGAGTAGCTGCTGCTTTTGCAATAGCAAATTGTGATCCTAATAAAATAGCAAATACCAAATCTGCATGAAATGGTTGGCTAGAAAGGTGGTTTGCGTTGCGTAAATTAACCTATGAGCCCCAGACCCAAATTAATGGAAGATGTAGGCATCAAACAGGGATTGGTTGTTGATTGATGTAAATGGCTATAAAATATACAAAATAAATTGTGTGTAATGGAATTATCAGTGTGCCTCAATGTTTTTCACTTTCTCGTATTCTAAAATCAAATGATTACTCTAACAGGTTGGGACCAACATGGTTGAGTACCTGCACCTGGCAGAGGTTTGTATTGGCTCTTAGGTACTGCTCACAGGTGTTTACAGTCATTAATGGACTGGCATTGGAGCAAGGTACACTGCTTGGGGCACTGGATGTGTGCTTCAAGTCCTATTAAGTGTTTGATATCATTCCCATTGTACCTCAGCATGGGAATTCCTACAAACCACGGTGTATCAGCTGCCAGGATCAGAATGATTTGATTTGAATCCCCCGCAGTAAGACTATTGCGAGCATGCCTTTTTTCCACTGAACAATAGTGGATAAGTATCTGCTCTTTTATGTAGTGTGAGAAGTGACAGGAAGAAGCACAGCCTTCCGGCTGATGTGTTCCTGTAAATTAATCGACCAATGGCCAGCTGACAAGGTAAAATTATGTCGTTCTACTCCTGAACAAGGCAGTTAACCCACTGTTCCTAGGCCGTCATTGTGAATAAGAATTTGTTCTTATCTGACTTGCCTAGTTAAATAAAGTTTAAGTTTAAATTGAAATTTTAAAAAATTAATTAAAATAGATGGATGAGCCATGAATGTCTCATTGAAATTATAATATGCCTAAGACACTATTTATAGCTCTGTTAAATTGACTAGCATTTGTTCCTGCTTTTTTTGTTCCTGTATGTGGCTCTTTTGCCTTTAGTTAATCTACTGAAATGCTTTCTGGTACACTTTCATTCTATCACAACCATTCATTTTAAATACAAATGTCACATTTTGGGGAGTGTGAAAAGTGCTTTATGAATAAAATACAGAATGAAATATTAGGTAATGAGTCATTAGTCCATGTCCTTAGAGTGACCTTCAGATGTAATATTTTACACTTGTTCCGTGTAACAATGTTTTAACTTCTTGATTCTACTTGAGACGCAGATGTCTCAAGTAGACACCTGGAAATGCAAATGCGCTACGATAAATGCTAAATGTACTCGTTACAACTCAAACCTTGATCAAAATTCACAAGCAGGGTATTGAATTAAAGCTACACTCGTTGTGAACCTAGCCAGCAAGTCAGATTTTTAAAATGCTTTTCGGCGAAAGCATGAGAAGGTATTATCTGATAGCATGCACCACCTGAAAATGCCTGAATGCGACGTAAACAGAGACTCCGCTTATCCGACGCAGCACAAAACGCAGAAATAAAATATAAAACATTCATTACCTTTGACGAGCTTCTTTCTTGGCACTCCTATATGCCCCATAAACATCACTATTGGGTCTTTTTTTCGTTTAAATCGGTCCATATATACCCAAAATAGCTTTGTATGGAAGCTGTGTCATTCAGAAAAAAACATCGTTTTTAAACACTGCGTAATTTTTTAAAATTAAAAAAGTTGACGATAAACTTTCACAAAACACTTCGAAATCCTTTTGTAATCCAACTTTAGGCATTAGTAAACGTTTATAATCTATCAAAATGATTACAGGGCGATGTCTATTCAATAGCTCCTCGTTTGCAAATCAATGGCTGCCAATGTCTACATTAACAACATCCGGGTGAAGACTGGAAGAAACGGATGCCAGATAGATGGATTTTCCAACAATTAATTCAATTGAAAATGACGACAATGGCGACATCGTGTGGAATTTGTATGAATTGCATGCAGGTCGTTATTAAATTTTGTCCTCTTTTAACAACTCGTGGAAGTGACTTATGGAAATTATTTTTAGCTTTCAGAGAGCAGTTTTTCTTGCGTTTTTCAATGAAACACACAATATGTTATAGTCACAGCCGTGATTTAACCAGTTTTAGAAACTTCAGAGTGTTTTCTATCCACACATACTAATCATATGCATATACTATATTCCTGGCATGAGTAGCAGGACGCTGAAAAGTTGCGCGATTTTTAACAGAATGTTCGAAAAAGGAGGAGGTAGAAGAAAGAGGTTTTAACTCGACCCAAATGTAGACCATTATTGTATGGAAAAACAGCATGGTGTGTGTGTTCTGTCACCTAAGATAGCTGAAGTGTGTCAGTGAATGTGAATATCTATTGATTAGCTCCTGTACTGTCTGATAGACCGATCTGTGTTTTTCTCAGATTGCAATCTGAGAGTGCACATCAAGTTTAATTGAGGCTTTAGTCTGTTTGGACTGTTTGGTTCATGAAATAATTTAAATACATTCTAATAATAAATCCTATTTTATGAAATCTTGTGAAATAATACACTGCTCAAAAATATAAAGGGAACACTAAAATAACACTTCCTAGATCTGAATGAATTAAATCTTCATATTAAATACTTTTTTCTTTACATAGTTGAATGTGCTGACAACAAAATCACACAAATTATCAATGGAAATCAAATTTATCAACCCATGGAGGTCAGGATTTGGAGTCACACTCAAAATTAAAGTGGAAAACCACACTACAGGCTGATCCAACTTTGATGTAAAGTCCTAAAAACAAGTCAAAATGAGGCTCAGTAGTGTGTGTGGCCTCCACGTGCCTGTATGACCTCCCTACAACGCCTGGGCATGCTCCTGATGAGGTGGCGGATGGTCTCCTGAGGGATCTCCTCCCAGAACTGGACTAAAGCATCCGCCAACTCCTGGACAGCCTGTGGTGCAACGTTGGTGGATGGAGCGAGACATGATGTCCCAGATGTGCTCAATTGGATTCAGGTCTGGGGAACGGGCGGGCCAGTCCATAGCATCAATGCCTTCCTCTTGCAGGAACTGCTGACACATTCAAGCCACATGAGGTCTAGCATTGTCTTGCATTAGGAGGAACCCAGGGCCAACCACACCAGCATATGGTCTCACAAGGGGTCTGAGGATCTCATCTCGGTACCTAATGGCAGTCAGGACACCTCTGGCGAGCAAATGGAGGGCTGTGCGGCCCCCCAAAGAAATGCCACCCCACACCATGACTGACCCACCGCCAAACCGGTCATGCTGGAGGATGTTGCAGGCAGCAGAACGTTCTCCACAGCGTCTCCAGATTCTGTCACATCTGTCACATGTGCTCAGTGTGAACCTGCTTTCATCTGTGAAGAGCCAGTGGCGAATTTGCCAATCTTGGTGTTCTCTGGCAAATGCCAAACGTCCTGCACGGTGTTGGGCTGTAAGCAAAACCCCCACCTGTTGACGTCGGGACCTCATACCACCCTCATGGAGTCTGTTTCTGACCATTTGAGCAGACACATGCACATTTGTGGCCTGCTGGAGGTCATTTTGCAGGGCTCTGGCAGTGCTCCTCCTGCTCCTCCTTGCACTAAGGCGGAGGTAGCGGTCCTGCTGCTGGGTTGTTGCCCTCCTACGGCCTCCTCCACGTCTCCTGATGTACTGGCCTGTCTCCTGGTAGCGCCTCCATGCTCTGGACACTACGCTGACAGACACAGCAAACCTTCTTGCCACAGCTCCCACTGATGTGCCATCCTGGATGAGCTGCACTACCTGAGCCACTTGTGTGGGTTGTAGACTCCGTCTCATGCTACCACTAGAGTCAAAGCACCGCCAGCATTCAAAAGTGACCAAAACATCAGCCAGGAAGCATAGGAACTGAGAAGTGGTCTGTGGTCACCACCTGCAGAACCACTCGTTTATTGGGGGTGTCTTGCTAATTGCCTATAATTTCCACCTGTTGTCTATTCCATTTGCATAACAGCATGTTAAATTTATTGTCAATCAGTGTTGCTTCCTAAGTGGACAGTTTGATTTCATAGAAGTTTGATTGACTTGGAGTTACATTGTGTTGTTTAAGTGTTCCCTTAATTTTTTTGAGGAGTGTACTTATTTAGACAATAGGGCTTAGTTTCAAGGTCATATTTTTTAAAATGATATTCTCTTGTACATTCTCTGACGTGGTGTAGGTTCTGAAATGCAGGCAAAATATAGATTCATTATTTGAAATTCAACATTGCATCTTGATTGTGTTTGTGTATGAAAGGGAGGGTTGGGATGGTAGGGAAGGCAAAAATATGCAAACAAAATTGGAATTAGGATGACACTGAAAATGACCCGAAGGATTACATAATTAATCTATCTGCTGTGTCAATCCCCCAACCCAATGTGCTGGGTTTATGTCACAACCCAACACACTGGGTTGTTTTAACCCAGCAATATAGTCTAAGAAATTCGGCTTGTCACCAAAAGCACTCACAGACTTCTACAGATGCACAATCGAGAGCATCCTGGCGGGCTGTATCACCGCCTGCTACGGCAACTGCTCCGCCCACAACCGTAAGGCTCTCCAGAGGGTAGTGAGGTCTGCACAACGCATCACCGGGGGCAAACTACCTGCCCTCCAGGACACCTACACCACCCGATGTCACAGGAAGGCCATAAAGATGATCAAGGACAACAACCACCCGAGCCACTGCCTGTTCACCCCGCTATCATCCAGAAGGCGAGGTCAGTACAGGTGCATCAAAGCTGGGACCGAGAGACTGAAAAACAGTTTCTTTCTCAAGGCCATCAGACTGTTAAACAGCCACCACTAACATTGAGTGGCTGCTGCCAACACACTGACTCAACTCCAGCCACTTTAATAATGGGAATTGATGGGATATGATGTAAAATATATCACTAGCCACTTTAAACAATGCTACCTAATATAATGTTTACATACCCTACATTATTCATCTCATATGTATATGTATATACTGTACTCTATATCATCTACTGCATCTTTATGTAATACATGTATCACTAGCCACTTTAATTATGCCACTTTGTTTAAGGTAGTAGTTTTGGAATTGTTAGCTAGATTACTTGTTGGTTATTACTGCATTGTCGGAACTAGAAGCACAAGCATTTCGCTACACTCGCATTAACATCTGCTAACCATGTGTATGTGACTAATAAAATTTGATTTTATTTTATTTTAAATTTACCTACCAGTTGGGTCAAGCGCTCAACTCAAGGTGCTGGGTTAGAAGCTCAATCCAAACCCGCTGGGTTGAATTAACCCAATGCTGTGTTTGGCCAATATTGACCTAGCTCTGGGTTGTCAAAATTACCCAATTTGGGTTATTTTTAACCCAACATCTTTTACAGTAACAATAATTCATTTTGGTAAAATAATATGAATTGCTATATTGGGTATAACAAAAGGTCTACCTTTTTAATATTCTAAAATAGATGAAGGAAAAAGGAAACCGCACACTGCTCTTGAAAGTATCACTGATCTGTAATAAGTTTACGTATCGGCCTCACGGCCTTCGTCAGAGCTTTTGTGATTTTTTTTACATTTGCACCTTTATGTAGACCAAGCCCCACCCACATCCGTTCCACACATTGAAGGGGGTTGGAGGCAGAAGAAAAAACAAATAAGTGCTACCAAATATAACAATATGCATTTCAGAAATATTACAAAAGTGTATAAATAAGACATATGAAACACGTCTGTAAAACCACAATAAGGACATAGCAAGTTTTCAGTAATCAATGGGTACATCGCACGAAAAACAGAGTAAGCTTAAATAGGCACATAATTCATGTTCAAATTCACAACATAACATACATAGCCATTTCATCATTAAGTCCTTTAGGACATAATTTCTGGAGGGTGAAAATCCCAAAACATTCTCTTTTACTCAGAGTATTATTATCACCTCCCCTGTCTGATATCTTAACTTTCTCTAAGCCACAAAATCTAAAGGTAGAAATGTCATGCTTCAGGTCATTGAAATGTACTGCGACTGGATAATCCCTGACGTTTCTCCTGATTTAACTTTTATGTTCACAAATTCTCTGTTTGAGAGAACAAGGTTTTACCGACATAGCAGAGCCCACATGGACATAAAATAATGTAAATAACATGCGTGGTGGAACACGTAGTAATGTCATTTATTTGGAACCGTTTTCCTGTGTGTGGGTGGCAGAGATATTCACACTTCATCATATTGTTGCACTGTGCGCATCCTCTGCATTTATAGCTACCATTTGGTAGAACGCGTAAAAGAGCCTGGCTGATTTTCTTTTGTGGCTGGCAGTTGGCATGAACCAATTTATCGCGTAAATTGCATCCTCTCTTAAACACAAGTGGTGGATTTTTAAATTCAGCCGGCAAAGCTGGGTCTGATGATAAAATATGCCAGTGTTTCTTGACCACACCTTCCACTTTTCACAAGTTCAAAATATATGTAGTTGTGAACATTACAAAGTGTTCTTTAGCTTTAGCGGGTCTTTTTTGTAACAGTTCATCTCGTGTTTTTCCCAATGCCAAATTAAGAGCTTCATCCACACATTGTGGCAAATAGCCTCTTCTTAGAAACCTAATGCGCATCTCCGCTGCTTTTTCTAGATAATCCTCTGTGGAGTGGCATTTACGGCGCAGTCTGAAAAATTGGCTTCTTGGAAAGCCCCTTTTTAATTGCTCAGGATGGAAGCTGTTCCCCTGCAATAGAGTATTTCTGTCTGTTTCTTTTCTATACAGAGTTGTAAACAGGGTTTCGTTTGATTTCTCAATCCACATACTGAGGTAATGAACACGTTGAGTGTCACGTTCAATAGTGAATTTGAGATCGGGGTCAAGGTCATTGAGTATTGCCATAAAATCAGAATGTCATCAATATATCGATACCACTTCAGGGCTTTATTCAAAATTGGATTTTCTCTTTTTATTTTTAAGAAGTGAGCAATAAATATAGCAGCACGAGGAAGTTGGGATCCTCTTTTAAATAGTGGCCAGTCAAAACTCTGTTTTCAATGACTGGGCGTATAAGAACACATTTCACTAGGCTCTGTAGGCTATGTGCTTTCCAACTGTGTTCCAGGGGTCCTAGGCCTATAGGCTATGTTTGGAGTTATTTCAGATTCAGTTTTCGAAAACATTAATGTCCTCAGAGAGGCAATTCATTTTGCAGCAGTCATAAAACATATCACATTAAAGAAAATAGGCAGGGTAAGTGCAGTTTCATAGTGCAAGTGCTAAGTGCAATTTGTCCAATATTTTGTTAAATTGAGGAATTGCATTGGGAATAAAAGAGTACTTGGCCCAATTTTTTTAAACCTTAGGTAGTCTGTACCTGCGGCATGAGGGAAGGAGCTGGAATTCGGGGTGGAATGGACGGGAAGCGTCAACCACCAATTTTTTTCGCCTTTTTGGAGGGTTCTGCCCAGGTAGAGTTAACAGTTCTTATTGTTGCTGCCACATGATTTTCCCACAAGTTCTGACTATCTTGCACAACCTATTTTTCTGTGCAACCTTGATATTCCCAAACCAGCAGGTCAAGCAGTAGGACAGAATGCTCTCAATGAATGATTTATGACAGCTGATGAAACTGAGGAGTCATCTGGCTGGCACTGGCTCCCCATTCTGATTGGCTAGGCCTGGCTCCCAAGTGGGTGGGCCTATGCCCTCCCAGGCGTGAAATCCATAGATTAGGGCCTAATTCATTCATTTCAATTGACAGATTTCCTTATATGAACTGTAACTCAGTACAATCATTGAAATTGTTGCATGTTGCGTATATACTGTATTTTTGTTCACTATAGTAGGTCTAGTCTCCTCAAACTCCACTCTGGACCTCAAAGCCAGTTCCACGGCCTTTATTCATTGTTCCCTTCTAATCAGATTCTGATTTAGACCTGGGAGACCAGGTGTGTGTAAAGAATTATCAGGTAGAAGAGATGACCAGCAGGCTCTGGACCTCGTAGGGTAAGAGTTGAATGCCCCAGGTTTAGCCTATAGAAAGCTGATGGGATCCTCTAGTGTCTGTGATGGATCCACTCACACACGCGCGCACACACACACACACACACACACACACACACACACACACACACACACACACACACACACAGAGAGAGAGCCCAAGACAGCGCATTAAACATTATGACCATCGCAAAGTGGAGACCGACAGTAAAACTCTTACTGCCAGCGATGCTATGAACAGGGAGGAGAACGCCATCATAGAACACCATCATGTCCAACTCTCTCTCTCTCTTGCTTGTTCGCTCTCCCTCTCTCTTTCACTGTCTGTCCCTCTGTTTCTCTCTCTATTCGATTTGTGTCTCTCTGTATCTGTTGCTCTGGAATATCTTAAACACAAACAAAATAATTCATCAAATCAATATTGACACAGATAGATAATAAGAAAAAGCAATGCTCAATTACTAATAATGATTAGCAGGACAATGTTTCTTCTCTCTCTCTTTCTCCCTCCCTGTCCCCTACATTACTGATAATAGAGCCATTAAAGGGAGTCTGTGTGGAGATACACTACCAGTCAACAATTTTAGAACACATACTCATTCAAGGGTTTTTCTTTTTCTTTATTTGTACTATTTTCTACATTGTACAATAATAGTGAAGTAATTAAAACTATGAAATAACACATGGAATCATGTAGTTACCAAAAAAGTGCTAAACAAAAAGATTTTCAAATAGCCACCCTTTGCCTTGATGACAGCTTTCGCTTGGCATTCTCTCAACCAGCTTCACCTGGAATGCATTTCCAACAGTCCCACACATGCTGACCACTTGTTGCCTGCTTTTCCTTCACTCTGCGGTCCGACTCATCCCAAACCATCTCAATTTGTGGAGGCCAGGTCATCTGATGCAGCACAACATCACTCTCCTACTTGGTAAAATAGCCCTTACAGAGCCTGGAGGTGTGTTGGGTTATCGTCCTGTTAAAAAACAAATGATAGTCCAAGAATGCCCAAACCAGATGGGTTTTTTATATACATATGTATGTATGTATGTATGTATATATATATATATATATCTATATATATATATATATGTTGTGGTTCCCGAGTGGCACAGCGTTCTAAGGCACTGCGTCTCGGTGCAAGAGTCTTTACTACAGTCCCTGGTTCGAATTCAGGCTGTATCACATCCGACCGTGATTGTGAGTGCCATAGGGCTGCGCACAATTGGCCCTGCGTCATCTGGGGTAGGCCTTTATTGCAAATAAGAATGTGTTCTTACCTGACTTGCGTAGTTAAATCAAATCAAATTTTGTTGGTCACATACACATGGTTAGCAGATGTTAATGTTAATGAGTGTAGCAAAATGCTTGTTCTTCTAGTTCCATCAGTGCAATAATATCTAACAATTCCCCAACAACTACCTAATACACGGAAATCTAAAGGGGTGAATGAGAATATGTACATATAAGTATATGGATGAGTGATGGCTGAGCGGCATAGGCAAGGTGCAGTAGATGGTTTAAAATACAGTATATACTATACATGTGATATGTAAGGTATGTTATTAAAGTCACATTATTTAAAGTGGCCTTGTTTAAGACTAGTGATCCATTAATTAGTGTCCAGTGATCAGGTCTCAGTGTAGGCAGCAGCCTCTCTGAGTTATTGAAGGCTATTTAACAGTCTGATGGCCTTGAGATGGAAGCTGTTTTTCAATCTCTCAGTCCCAGCTTTGATGCACCTGTACTGACCTCACCTTCTGAATGATAGAGGTGTGAAAAGGCAGTGGCTTGTTGTCCTTGATGATCTTTTTGGACTTCCTGTGACATTGGGTGCTGTAGGTGTCATGGAGGGCAGGTGATGCGTTGTGCAGACAGCACCACCCTCTGGAGACTGAGTTTGGGTAATCCAAAAGTTACGTTACTGATTACAATTTTGGACAGGTAATTAGTAACTGTAACGGATTACATTTAGAAAGTAACCTACCGAACCCTGGATGTGGTCCATGCTCTGGTAGCTAGGCTCCAGCCAATTTAAAGAGCAATTAGTCTCTCCATGCCACCAGGGTCAGACAGCAGAGAGAGCGAGAGAGTGCGCGAGAGAAAGCGAGCGATACTAAGCAGACTAATGATATAGAACTGGGGAAAGGGTTTCCATGCTTTTTGGTCAAGAGTTCTCTTAAGCTATATTTTCTCTGATTATATTATCCAGAGATACTGAATGCATTTGTATCTAATTGACTTAACCCTGGCTTGGCTGTGCACTACTACCAGTGTGTGACAGGAGAGTGCATGGACTGTAATGCAGCCTAAACACTATTCTCTGCTTTGAATTGTGGGTGGGATAATAAGCGGAGCAAATGGAAAGGTATCAAACACATGGATGACACGTGTTTGATGTATGTGATACCATTCCACCTATTCCACTCCAGGCATCAGCACGAGCCTGTTCTCCCCAATTAAGGTACCACTAAACTTCTATGGTTTCGGTTCCACTAGAGAAAGAGTCCATCAAAAGTTATGCCACTGAAGGACTGTATGTTATTCATAATGAGGGATGCCTGGAGAAAATTGGACATCTCTGAATTGAAAATTAATAGCCCCCCCTTCAGTAAAATGTATCCCTGAACGCTTTAAAAAAAGTGACCCTCCCCTTTACCCTAAATAATAATTAAAACATCAAGTGGATAGCAGAGAACATGCCAACCGATTACCCTCACTCCTAGGACAGAACAGAGACTTACAGTGCATTCGGAAAGTACTCAGACTCCTTGACTTTTTCCAGATTTTGTTATGTTACAGCCTTATTCTAAAATTGATTAAATTGTTTTTTTCCCCCCTCATCAACCTACACACAGTACGGCATAATGACAAAGCAAAAACAGGTTTTTATACATCTTTTGCAAATGTATAAAAAAACATAAAAAAATGGACAGCCAGTATTCAGACCCTTTAACCCTTTGTTCGCACCTTCGGGAGCGATAACAGCCTTGAGTCTTCTTGGGAATGATGCTACAAGCTTGGCACATCTGTATTTCGGGAGTTTCTCCCATTCTTCTCTGCAGATCCTCTCAAGCTCTGTCAGGTTGGATGGGGAGCATCGTTGCACAGCTATTTTCAGGTCTCTCCAGAGATGTTCGACCGGGTTCAAGGCCAGGCTCTGGCTGGGCCACCCAAGGACATTCAGAAACTTGTCTTGAAACCACTCCTGCATTGTCTTGGCTGTGTGCTTAGGGTCGCCCCAGTCTGAGGTCCTGAGTGCTCTGCAGCAGGTTTTCATCAGGGACCTCTCTGTACTTTGCTCTGTTCATCTTTCCCTTGATCCTGACTAGTCTGCCTGCCGCTGAAAAACATCCCCACAGCATGATGCTGCCACTACCATGCTTCACCATAGGAATGGTGTTAGGTTTCCTCCAGATGTGATGCTTGGCATTCAGGCCAAAGAGTTCAGTCTTGGTTTCATCAGACCAGAGAATCTTGTTTCTCATGGTATGAGAGTCCTTTAGGTGCATTTTGGCAAACTCCAAGCGAGCTGTCATGTGCATTTTACTTAGGAGTGGCTTCTGTCTGGCTAGCCTATATTATAAACTGGGTAATTGGAGCCCTGAATGCTGATTGGCTGACAGCCGTGGTATCTCAGACCGTATACCACAGGTATGACAAAACATTTATTTTTACTACTCTAATTACTTTGGTAACCAGTTTATAATAGCAAAAAGGCACCTCGGATGTTTGTAGTATATTGCCAATATACCATGGCTAAGGGCTGTAACCAGGCGCTCTGCGTTGCGTCGTGCATAAGAACAGCCCTTAGCTGTGGTATATTGGCCATATTCCACACCCCCTCGGGCCTTATTGCTTTAAGTATAGGCAATGGATCATTTGATTGAGACTACACTAGGCTCAGCAGAGAATCAAGGATGAGGGGCACCATCGGGCACACATTGAAATATTATAAGCTACTCATTCTCAAAGCTTGAGCAATATGACATTTAATCCATTTCAAATTACATGACCCTCCCCTGGACTAAATAAAAAATTATTAAACCCTCCCCCTGATTGAAATTGAATAAAAGCATGACCCTGCCCAATTTTACTCCATGCAACAACTGTGTCAATTTCGACAACTCGCTAATTCAGAGGACAATGAAGATGTTTCCTGATATAGAAGCACGCTTTGCTTAGCTTTTTATGGCTGCAGGGGCAGTATTGAGTAGCTTGGATGAAAAGGTGCCCAGAGTAAACAGCCTGCTCTTCAGTCATAGTTGCATATTATTATTAGTATTGGATAGAAAACACTCTGAAGTTTCTTTTAAACTGTTTGAATTATGTCTGTGAGTATAACAGAACTCATATGGCAGGCAAAAACCTGAGAAGTTCCACTTCCTGTTTGGACTTTTATGAGGCTGGTAGATTTTCAAACAAGCTCCCATTGAAATTACAGCGAGATATGGATGAGTTTTCACTTCCTACTGCTTCCACTAGAAGTCAACAGTCAATAGAACATTGTCTGATGACGCTAATGTGAAGGAGGGCCGAAGGAGACAAGAATGAGTAAACACTGCCATGAGGTGACCATGAGGCGATTACGCACGTTCACGTGAGAGGCAGCTCCGTTCCATCGCTCATTTGAAGTCAATGTAATTCTCCGGTTGGAAAGTTATTCAAGATGTATGTTAACCTGTTAGATCTCTAGGGGCGCTATTTCATTTTTGGATAAAAAACGTTCCCGTTTTAAGCGCGATATTTTGTCACGAAAAGATGCTCGACTATGCATATTCTTGACAGTTTTGGAAAGAAAACACTCTGAAGTTTCAGAATCTGCAAAGATTTTGTCTGTAAGTGCCCCAGAACTCATTTTACAGGCGAAACCAAGATGATGCATCAACCAGGAATTAGCAGAATTTCTGAAGCTCTGTTTTCCATTGTCTCCTTATATGGCTGTGATTGCGCAAGGAATGAGCCTACACTTTCTGTCGTTCGCCCAAGGTCTTAGCAGCATTGTGACGTATTTGTAGGCATATCATTGGAAGATTGACCATAAGAGACTACATTTTCCAAGTGTCCGCCTGGTGTCCTGCGTGGAATTCGGTGCGCAATTGCCAGCTGCTTTTACTTTACCATTTGATTCAGGGGAGAAAGCATGTGTCCAAGAACGATGTATCAATGAAGAGATATGTGAAAAACACCTTGATGATTGATTCTAAACAACGTTTGCCATGTTTTCAGTCGATATTATGGAGTTAATTTGGAAAAAAGTTCGCGTTTTGAGGACTGAATTTTCGTTTTTTTTTTGGTAGCCAAATGTGATGTATAAAACGGAGCTATTTCTAATACACAAAGAATCTTTTTGGAAAAACTGAGCATCTGCTATCTAACTGAGTCTCCTCATTGAAAACATCAGAAGTTCTTCAAAGGTAAATGATTTTATTTGAAGGCTTTTATGTTTTTGTTGAAATGTTGCGTGCTGGATGCTAACGCTAATGCTAACGCTAAATGCTAACGCTAAATGCTAACGCTAGCTAGCTACTTTTACACAAATGATTGTTTTCCTATGGTTGAGAAGCATATTTTGAAAATCTGAGATGACAGTGTTGTTTACAAAAGGCTAAGCTTGAGAGATGGCATATTTATTTCATTTCATTTGCGATTTTCATGAATAGTTAACGTTGTGTTATGCTAATGAGCTTGCTGATAGATTTACACAATCCTGGATACAGGGGTTTTTTCATAGCTAAACGTGACGCAGAAAACGGAGCGATTTGTCCTAAACAAATAATCTTTCAGGAAAAACTGAACATTTGCTATCTGAGAGTCTCCTCATTGAAAACATCTGAAGTTCTTCAAAGGTAAATGATTTTATTTGAATGCTTTTCTGTTTTTTTGTGTAAATGTTGCCAGCTGAATGCTAATGCTAAATGCTACGTTAGCCATCAGTACTGTTACACAAATGCTTGTTTTGCAATGGTTGAGAAGCATATTTTGAAAATCTGAGATGACAGTGTTGTTAACAAAAGGCTAAGCTTGAGAGCTAGCATATTTATTTCATTTCATTTGCGATTTTCATGAATAGTTAATGTTGCGTTATGGTAATGAGCTTGAGTCTGTATTCACGATCCCGGATCCGGGATGGGGAGATCAGAAAGGTTAATAACATTCTTAAGATTGACTCACAATATATCGTTTGACTGTTACGGAACTTTTTGACATTTCGTCACGTTATAGTGGACACGCTTTGTGACTTTGGAATTGTTTACCAAACGCGCTAACCAAAGAACCTAATTGGACATAAATAACGGACATTATTGAACAAATCAAGTATTTATTGGGGACCTGGGATTCCTAGGACTTCATTCTGATGAAGTTCATCGAAGGTAAGGAAACATTTATCATGTATTTTCTGGTTTCTGTTGACTCCAACATGGCGGCTAATTTCTCTTTTGTTCTGAGCGCCGTTTCAGATTATTGCATGGGTTTCTTTATCCATGATTTAAAAAAAGAATCTAACACAACGGTTGCATTAAGGAGAGGTATATCTATAATTCCATGTGTATAATTTGTATTATCATCTACATTTATGATTCATTTTATCTCTATATGTGCTTTTTCTCTCTCTCTCTTTGGCTGGTAAAATTGGCTGTGTATTTTAGTGCGTTGTGGTGAGCTAACATAATCGTTTGTGGTGCTTTCCCCGTAAATCCTATTTGAAATCAGACATTGTGGTGGGATTAACAACAAGACTACCTTGAAAACGATATAAGATGCATGTATGTTCGAGGAATTTTAATTATGAGATTTTTGTTCTTTTGAATATGGCGCCCTGTACTATCACTGGTTGTTGTTATATCGCTCCCGGTAACGGAGCCATAACAAGTTAACTGCTTTGCTTTTAGTCTCAACACCATGGTTATAAGGATTGGTAACTAAACCTAATAAGCTGTATAGTTCTGCTCTAGTGCTGTGTACTGGTGGTTGATGTTGATTATAGGTTCAGACCCGTATAGACCAGTATAAGAGCCATAATGTAGAAGTACTGTAGATCCTCTATGTGAGTGATGCACATCACATATTGAAAAGTAGTGGATATACACTATTGTTAGGTTCTAATTTTCAGTATAAAAACTCAACGGACACTATGAAAGCTTAACCAAGTTTGTTCATCGAGGATCAATACAGCTGCATTAGACAAAAACCTTTTCACACAAGCACTGATATTTAACCCTTGCTCATAGGCTGAGTCTCCTCCTACATATCTGTACAAACATTGTATCTTTACTGCTAGGCAGGACACTAAGTGATACGGGCCATAAACTTTTATTTCTCCGTTAGCGTGACCTGATCTCAATCCCCCCTTCATCACTAATCCATTGCTCTCTCCCCTTATCAATGCCTGCCACATGTGATTGCTTTCCCTACACTCAGTACATTCCAAGCTTAATTATCCCCCATATACTTTCCTCCTACAGATAGCCATTAACTTCTGGTGTAGACCCTCTAAACCTAAGCACTCTCTCAGTGACATGAATAAGTATTTTTCATATTCTCAGAACCCAACACAATCTAGAGAAGTTAACGTTAATGGATTCAGCTATTTCAGCCACACCCGTTGCTAACCGGTGTATAAAATCGAACACACAGCCATGCAATCTCCATAATCAAACAAGTGTGCTGAAGCGCGTAATGCGTCTGTCCTCGGTTGCAACACTCACTACAGAGTTCCAAACTGCCTGTAGAATCAACTTCAGCACAAGTACTGTTTGTCGGGAGCTTCATGAAATGGGTTTCCATGGTTGAGCAGCCACACACAAGCTTAAGATCACGATGCGCAATGCCAAGCGTCGGCTGTACGGGTGTAAAACTCACCACCATTGGACTCTGGTGCAGTGGAAAAGTGTTCTCTGGAGTGATGAACCACAATTCACCATCTGGCAGTCCGACGGACAAATCTGTTGTCGTGGAACTTCTTACACAGGGACACTCGAAGTCAATCTTAAATTAATTATTCTTTATATGTCAGTACGCTTGAGAGGTTCCAACTAACTCAATAGACCATAGTACACATGTCAATCAGGAGCTCTGCCTGGGCATTCCCAGCAGTTGTCTTATATACGGCTATACACAGACAAGTTATATTTGCATGATTTAGCATAATTAATTAATCACTACCATTTTGTTTCATTCATGTGACCGACCAATACTGGTTCATAAAATGTGACAGACCTATACCTCACGAGGCTTCTTCTCTCTAAGCTGAGACCTTGAAACTGAGATATCTTTCATTCTTAAAAACAAGGTCCAGGCATTCAGCCAAATTGCCTGGGTGTACTGCCAAATTGCAGCTACTGATAGTGAGGATTCGTTCAGTCAGCCACTTGCATGAACACAGAAATTGGATTATAGAAAAGCACATGAATAGAACACAAAAATGAGTTATAAGAAAAGCACAAACATAAAAATGCCCATTACATTGTGTTTGGTGGATGCCAGGAAAACGCTACATGCCCGAATGCATAGTGCCAACTATAAAGTTTGGTGGAGGAGGAATAATGGTCTGGGGCTGTTTTCATGGTTCGGGCTGGGCCCCTTAGTTCCAGGGAAGGGAAATGTTATCGCTACTTCATACAGTGACATTAGACGATTCTGTGCTTCAAACTTTGTGGCAACAGTTTGAGGAAGGCCATTTCCTGTTTCAGCATGACAATGCCTCTGTGCAAAAAGCGAGGTCCATACAGGAAGGGTTTTTTGAGATCGGTGTGGAAGAACTTAACTGGCCTGCACAGAGCCCTGACCTCAACCCCATCAAACACCTTTGGGATGAATTGGAACGCCGACTACAAGCCAGGCCTAATTGCCCAACACCACGTGCCCGACCTCACTAATGCTCTTGTGGCTCAATGGAAGCAAGTCCCCGCAGCAATGTTCCAACATCTAGTGGAAAGCCTTCCCAGAAGAGTGGAGGCTGAGGAAATGTGACTTCCTAACCTTTAGTCACTAAGAGCAAGACCGGGGCAGGTCTGGCAATGTGTCCTTGAGCAAGGCACATAACTCTAATTGCTCCTGTAAGTGGCTCTGGATAAGACTAAAATGTAAATGAGTGCGGACTAGTAACCGAAAGGTTGCTAGATGGAATCCCTGAGCTGACAAGGTAAAAAACCTGTTGTTCTGCCCCTGAACAAGGCAGTTAACCTGCTGTTCCTAGTCCGTCATTGTAAATAAGAATTTGTTTTTTTCTGACTTGCCTAGACTTGCCTAAACACCATTAGCTCTAATACAGTAATTGTGCTAATGTTTGTTTGAATAATGCAGCTATATCATGCTGCCTCTTTTGTGTACATTAAAGCTCTATACTTGAGTCAACCGTTTCCTGGGTGCACTCTCCAGAGACGTTAGATCGGGTTCAAGTCCGGGCTCTGGCAGGGCCACTCAAGGACATTCAGAGACTTCTCCCGAAGTCACACCTTTGCCCAGTATTAGGTCCTGAGCACTCTGGAGCAAGTTTTCATCAAGGATCTCTTGTACTTTGCTCCGTCTCAAAAAATGTATAAACCTGTTTTCACTTTGTCAATGTGCAGTATTGTGTAGAGCTTGAGGAGAATTTGTATTTATTTAATCAATTTTGGAATAAGGCTGTAACGTAACATAATGTGAAAAAAGGGAAGGGGTCAGAATGCTTTCTGAATGCACTGTATGTGTGTTTATATTTGTAAAACTGGGATCCCCATTCGCTCTTCCTGGGGTCCAAACACATTAAAAGCACTTACATTACATATAAAACAAAAGTTAAAACAATACATAATCTAACATTATTACACCACTACATGTCATCAATACAAAATGTATAATACCACCATACAACAATATTACACTGTACGTGTGTGTAGAGTGCGTGTGCTAGCGCTTCACAGTCCCCACTATTCCATAAGGTGTATTTTTACCTTTTTTATATACGTATCTGATTCTACTGCTTATATCAGTTACCTGATGTGGAATAGAGTTCCATCTAGTCATTGCTCTATGCAGTACTGTGCGCCTCCCATAGTCTGTTCTGGACTCTCCAGGCCTGAGGGCACACACTTTATAGTAGGCTTAAATTTAAGATGTGTATGATGCCACATGAAGCCTTCACTCTCCTCCACAAGAGCCCTTGGCCAAGTACAGTCATAGGCATGATCTGTGTCCCAAATGACACCCCATTCTTTGTACAGTGCACTACTTTTGACCAGGGCCATATGGGACGCATACATTGACACTTTTGTGACAAAAACGATACTTTTTGTCAACATTTTATGAGACCACTTCTCCTCCATTCTTCTCCTGCAACCATTGCTGGGATCATGAGTGGCGCAGCGGTCTAAGGCACTGTATCTTAGTGCAGGAGGCGTCACTACAGTCCCTGGTTCGATGATTGGGAAAGGGCTGCACACAATTGGGGCAGTGTCATCCAGGTTTGGCCGGGATAGGCTGTCATTGTAAATAAGAATTTGTTCTTTACTGACTTGCCTAATTAAATAAAGGTTACATTTAAAAAATAAAAATTCAAAGGCTGGCCCTTGCCTGTCACCCCAATGCACAGAAGTAATGACACACACACAGCAAATTGACCAGTTTTAACTGGAGTTGATTTTTCAGTGTAACATTTCTAGTGTTGATTCAGGATTTCAATTAACTCCGAAAGAGTGAAATTATGACACAGTGGTGTAAAAGATCCCACAGTGTATGTGTTAAAAGGTCCTACACAGTCATCCTGATTCCCATGTAAAATAGCCTTTTGAGTGACAGAAACATCACCAATAATATTTGTTCCTGTTTAAAATGCTCAGAATTTGAGAAATGGGGGGGGGGGCTTTGGCTGAGAGTTTCCTTTTGCGAGGGTGGAGACTTCGCAAACCACCCAAACTCTCAATTTCTAACACATACAGACCCAGATGTTAATTACGCAAGATTTGACTTCTGGATTAACCAACTGTTCCAGTTTAGTTGCTTTGTGTAGTCTGATGTCTTAACCTTCCCAACCCTTGCAGTAATTCTGAATGTTGGATATCTGTCTGGATTTGAATACGAATTAAAGATCCCTTTGCAAGCCAGCATTTGACTTGGAGTCCTGATGTGGCCTGTAAAACATTCGTTTCAGGCCACTGTAAAACGAGGTCAGGGTAAAACTAGGCCCTCAAAATAATTGTATTGTCTTAAATAATTACATTTTAGTCATAACATATTCACTTAGGATCTCACTTGGTAAAGGCTATAGAATTGAAAATGAATGAATGCAACACCCATGTCTGTCACTACAGTCATGGATGGTAACGCTACAATTTACTCGAAAGGCAAGGCACACTGGGAAATATGCAAATAAGACTTAACACTGAAAAGTGTGGAACTGTAAAGACACTGGAACAGTGCTACACGTAACACTCTCAGTGTTGTTTCAACACTGGACAATTTCCTGTGCGCACATACACACATGCATACACAAACCTGTCACCGTGACCGCTCCTCTAGCCATAATGTGATTCTTGCCCATTCTTCTTCATCATTGTCAATACCACCAAGTAAACTTTAATTTAGCAGGCCTCGCGCTTAGACACCCTGTAATATATTTCAATAAAGCGAATATAATAATATTTCAGCATTCTGTAATTCCATTTACTGCCTGTCAGATCAAATTGATACCCAGGCTAAGAGAGAGAGAGAGAGCTGTGGTGGATGTTGATGTTCTGTCATCGTACCAAGGTGGAGCTATGATCATTAACAGCTCTTACACACACACACACACACACACACACACACACCACACAGGTGGGGCGGCGGGGGGTCACACGTGTCACACACACGCATACACGTTTGGTCTCAATCACATACATTTACCCACAAAAACACATACTCAAATACACATCCACATTAGTGATGCGTGGGTTGACTCATAACCCGCGTCTCTGCAGTTACACTACCGTTCAAAAGTTTGGGGTCCCTGTACTTATTTTTTGTCCATTAAAATACTATCAAATTGATCAGAAATATTGTGTAGACATAGTTAATGTTGTAAATTACTACTGTAGCTGGAAACGGCAGATTTTTTATGGAATATCTACATAGGTGTAGAGAAGCCCATTATCAGAAACCACCACTCCTGTGTTCCAATGGCACGTTGTGCTAGCTAATCCAAGTTTATCATATTCAAAGGCGAATTGAGCATTAGAAAACCCTTTTGCACAGCTGAAAACTGTCGTGCTGATTAAAAAAGCAATACAATTGGCCTTCTTTAGACTAGTTGAGTATCTGGAGCATCAGCATCAGGGTTTGAATAACAGGCTCAAAATGGCGAGAAACAAAGAATTCTCTTCTAAAACTCATCAGTCTATTCTTGTTCTGAGAACGGAAGGCTATTCCATGCGAGAAATTGCCAAGAAACTGAAGATCTCATACAACGCTGTGTACTACTCGGACAAGTACATTAGAGTGTCTATTTTGAGAAACAGATGCCTCAACTGGCAGCTTCATTAAATAGTACCCGCAAAACACCAGTCTCAACGTCAACAGTGAGGAGGCAACTCCGGGATGCTAGCCTTCTAAGCAGAGTTGCAAAGAAAAAGCCATGTCTCAGACTGGCCAATAAAAATAAAAGATAAGATTAAGAACGGCAAAAGAACACAGACACTGGACAGAGGAACTCTGCCTAGCAGGCCAGCATCCCGGAGTCGCCGCTTCACTGTTGACGTTGAGACTGAATTATCCGTTCTAGTAATTCTATTTCTATGATGGAAACAGCCACTAATTACTAACAGCCATATTGTCTGTCTTCAGGAGGAGGGGGAGATCATTTTGTTTCATCCGTCCTTTTGGGAAATTAATTCATTTTACTAAAGTGACTTAGTAATTACAGTCACATCAAGGTTAATTGGCAAATCTGTATTGCCACGATGACGTCCTTGTCACAAATCCCCATGCAATCTGTTCTATAAACACCAAGCCAGCAGACCTGGGTTCAACTCGTAGTTGAAATCTTTTGAATACTTTGAGCATTTGCTTTTGCCTGCCTGGAGTACTAGATGGGCGGTTGTTTACACTTTTTAGACTATTCTATTGCTTCCATTTCACATGGCAAGCTCAATCAAACAAAGTTGTTCTGGCTGTGAAGGAATAGGAATAAAATGTCCTACCTTCATTTTCAAAACCTCCCACAATGACTCTCCCCATGTAAAGTCCATTTAACTCCTGAGAGTCAACTTCTTGCTCAAAGCCATTAGCAAGTGCCTGTGATGTTTAGCCTCCTTATAAGGCTGTTCTGAAAACTCTGGCTGTAGTGTCTATTTATTTTTACTTTTTTTGTGTTAACCTGGGTGTCCTCTTTAGCCTTGTCTACAAGGCTTGCTGCCACTAAATGCGCCTTGGTTCAGGGATGTTCAAAAGCCTTTTTTCTGAGGGCTCTTTGTCATTTTCTTTTTTTTTTGCATCTGATGCGTAGGATGATAATTTACTGTCCATTTTCTCCAGTCGTTTCTAGGCCCAAGCTCCCTTCCTATTGCTCCCTTCCTATTTGAATTCTGCATATGACAAGCCAGGGGTTATACGTTTGCTTGTTCTTTAAACTGCAAATTGTACCTGCTCCGAGCACTTCGTCAGTGGATGCACTGCCCCCCTCTCCCAGATTCCCCATCAGGAACAGTTTTCCCTCACACCACTTCTCTGGCTCGTTCTGGGTCCGATTCACCATCTTCCTCTGGATTTTTGGACTTGTCAAACTTGATTGCCCTTTCTTATGCATTTTTTTGTTTGGCTTTCTCACGATACAAATTCAGTGATTACTTACAGTGGTTCCTCCTTTAAAAGTTGCGTCATACTGCGGCATACCTTGGGTGCTGCTGCAGAATTCTGTGGCACATTATTAAATTGTAGCCATTTTGCTGTTACTGCAAGTTATTGCTAGTTTGACCACCAGAGAGCATCTTTGAGAAGTGTTTGATAGTATTCCATATTGGCATTACTAGAGAATTTAAAATATTTTTTGCAATAACATAGTATATGGGGGTGATTTTAAGACATTTGACTTATTATGGTGTTTCTATTCAGAGAAAAACAAAAAACAAAACCCTCAGGGTTTCCATTAGGATGGAATGGAAAATATTGCGCTACACAATGTGACGGTCAGGAGCAGGCTACAGGATTGGAGGATTCTGAATTATTTGCCTTCATTAGAAAACTTTGTTCCATTATTTCTGTAAATCAGTGATATTTATTCCCATATTAATTAATTATGGATCCATACCTAAATCAACATCTGCAATTTGAAAGAGTATTTTATATAAATATTTTATTAATGAAATGTGTTTGTTTCTTTATTAGGCTACTGTGCAGTCTACAATACATACTGTAGTAAACAGGGGAAAGTGCGTAATTCCTTACATAAGGGAGAGCAGGCCATGTCTGTACAATAGAATGCGGGGGAGACCGGTGTTATTTCATAGTTGTGATGTCTTCACTATTATTCTACAATGTAGAAAATAGTAAAAAATAAAGACAAATCCTGGAATGAGTAGGTGTGTCCAAACTTTTGACTGGTTCTTCTTTAATTAATTTGATTAATATTGTGTTTCTATTCCAATAAAAATTAAAAACCCTCTGAGTTTCCATTAGCATGGGCCAGAAGATATGGCGCTGTACAATGTGATGCACATAAATTCAGATCGTTGTCAGATTGTCAGTTTATAAATTCAGACCGTTTGGGCTCTTGGAGCGCATACTGGACATTTGGGCCGAGGAATATGGTTGATTTGAGCTTTCTGGTCTTACAACGGCAGTCAATCACCCAAGCTAACATTGGCTAGCTTGCTAGCTACTACCAAATGAGACCACTGTCGTGTCTTTACTATCATTGACTGAAGATTTATTGTTTTTATTAAAGATTCTCTGTAATTAGTTATTACGCGGTCAACTGATTAACCTCTCTGCGCACCGAACCCGGTAGAGGGATGAAATTTGACAACATACGGTGATCGCTACATAAATAGTCTTATTAAAATTAATGAAAATACAAGTGTCTCACATGTTTCGAAAGCCTAGAATCTTGCTAATACAACGGCGTTGTCAGATTTAAAAAAGGATTTACAGCGAAAGAATACGGTGCGATTATCTGAGGATATAGCCCAAATAAAAAACAACTATTTCAACAAGCACAGGCGTAACAAAATCAAAAACTGCAATGAAATAAATAGTTTACCTTTGACGATCTTCCTCTGTTTGCAATCGCAATGCTCATTGTTACACAATGAATGGTCATTTTGTTTGATAAAATCCATTTTTAAAGAATAACACGAAAAATTTTGTGAACCGCTTGTGTCGTGAATTCCGTCTCTTTCCATTTTCGACGACACATTCGAGGTAAATACACACACAAAACGTGACTCTTCCAGTCATGTTTGGTTTCATTGCAATCAACTGGTTTGTTTGTAACACAACCAAACCTGATGGGTCATTTCGCGGGACGTATTGACTGAAAGAAACCGATTTGAAGACAACAAGTAATGACATCATTGTGCACCAATGATATGACCGCTGTTTCGTTGATTGACTGTATTTTAACCCAATGACCACTGATCATCTTGAAATCTAGCTGGGTAGATAGCCAATGAGCTAAGGTAAACGGCAATATGTAATGTTTATGTGTTGGAAGACCAACCCATGTAGTAAACTCCAGCGTAAAGAGGTTCATTCGCCATTGATGATTCATACCGGAAGGAGCCACGCATGCTGCGCACCGCATTGTTTTGGTAAAGCGCATATTCAGCTGTTTATATATCAATAAGTATGACGACTAAGTCAGGGAAAGCTAAATATAAGTCTAGATATATAGATGTACACACAATTTTAGAAGAAATTGATCGAGGACGATATATTTAGCGATTCCCAAATGGAGGAATATTTTTTGAACGGAGAGGACATCGTTTTGGACTTCTTCTCATGCTAATGTCGTTGTTTGAAATTAGTAATATAAAATATTATTTGTGAAATGAAATAGCCTATTTGAGGCTGTTGAGGAGAGGGCAGGCCCACAACAATGGCCAAAGTGAAATGGAGACAGTAGATACAGCTGGTCTGTTGTAATATAATAAAGACAGTAGATCTAGCTGGTCTGTCATAATATAATAGAGACAGTAGATCTAGCTGAAATGTCATAATATAAATGAGACAGTAGATCTAGCAAGTCTAGAATAATATATTCAACCTTATGTTCCCTGTACTCTATATATATCTGTTTATTATACCTGTTGATTCAGGGCTCATTTGTGAAACTATTCTATCTGAACATTTTCTTTCACAGTGACACTGACTCCGAATGGGAGCTCCCAGTGCCAAGGTGTCCATCCCCTACTGAAGCTGGTTCATCCAGCTCCTGCCACAAGTGTTCATCTGCCCAAATTTACTTCTGAAGGCATAGATGTGCCTCAGGGCCAAAAGGGCACAGTATGGAGGCGTCGCTGTGTTCTTCACTAAATTAAGTCCCCCATCACCTGCACCACATGCTTGGATACCCTCTGCTTTACAGCAGAAAGAGACTGCTATGGCACCTGGCATCAGCAGCACAATATTGTGTAGAGGACTGTAAATATTTTTGTAAAAAAACATTTTTTTTAAATATATATATATATTTCATGTTTTTTCTCCATTTTTGGGGGTGTGTGCTAGAATACCATTTTGGTATTTTGTATATAGTTATTCCATTCGAAATGTATAACTTCACCAATTTGGCCACTTGGGTACATTTGGGCTACTTGTGTGGGACACCTGGGTAACTTCATGATTATTGTCATGGAGCACACTCATTTTGGAAGTTTTCATTCTGAAACTTTGCACAAGTACTGTTGCCCTCCTATGTTTTTCACTGAAATTGTCCCCATCATCCTATCTGAATGTTCGTTTTATCTTGTTCATTTTAAAGATGATGATACAACAATAAAAATAAAAAACATATGTTTTTTTCATTGTATTATCTAAACCAGATCTACTGTGTTATATTCTCCTACATTCAATTCACATTTACACAAACTTCAGAGTGTTTTCTTTCAAATGGTGCCAAGAATATGCAGATCCTTGGTTCTGTGCCTGAGCTACAGGCAGTTAGATTTTTGAAGAGTTAGAAGAGGTCACGTAACTAATTAACTAGGAAGTCGGGGCACCAAGGGAAAATATTCAGATTACAAAGTTATAATTTCCTAAAATAACTTTTCAGATATTTTATCTGAACAATTAGTCTTCGAATTAATGAATTGTTTACTGTACCTCACGTTAGTCTCATTCCAAACGTCGTAAATTGTTGGTTATCTGCACGAACCCAGTCTTCACTATGAGTCATCCATACATCAATTGTCTTAAATCATTTATTTATAAACAAACAAACAAACATACATACAAACAAGATAAATGTGGTGATAGGAGGATGTGCCCTATTGGGCTAAACCAGCATGACGGCTTGTTAGACAAAAGGGAAGTGGGGGTCGACTAAGAAGTCACTACAGAGTTAATAATTTTAACAATTGAAATGCTAATCCTTTACACATGAACGCTCACTCAATTGCAATCAATATATATATATATATATTTACGCTTAGTGTGTCGTCTTGATCGCTGGTGAAAAGTTTGTGTCTTTTGTAGAATTGTCCGTCTCTCTCCCTCGGTTGTGGTTAGAAGGGATTGTTCAGAGTAACATTCGTTATAGAATGGTTGTTTCGGCGGTTGTCGTTCTTCGCGTTCAATGATACCGAATTCCTAGCTGCAAACTAGTAATTAATATCAAAGACTTGTTCTCATTCTGTCTGTATCGATAGTCTAAGAGTTTAACCACGTGGTATGGTTAAAAGATTCAGCAATGGTCTACAACCTGTGTACTCCTGTGATTGAGAGAAACATGGTCTGGTGATAATTTCTCAAAGTTGGGTTTTATTCGGAATGGGAGAAAAGGGCTGTCCCAGGATGTCTGACCCTAACTGGGCTCAGGGGCAGTCCTCTGATTTAGTTCAAATCCAATTCCCTTTTTGAGTTTTCCTTCATTAAACTGTCCAAAATCACATTGTTAAATTGTGTAAACCATACTCACTCATTCATCTTATACAACAATTAGATGTAAACCTTATATCTGGGGCTATTATATAAACAGCGTTATGGTAATGTGGCCACACCGTCTCCCATGAGCTTCCCAAGTTGTGACAAACGTTGAAGGAGCCTAGTTGAAGGAGGCAAGGGGGAGGCAGGGAGAGGGGGATGGGGTTGCTATACCCAAAGAGGCCTACGTCATGACACCACTGACCATTTTACTCACCCTAGCAGAGCTGGTAAGGCAGTTTTTGTGTTAACCAGAGCATTGGTGACTGTAACTGTGCAGCTGGAAACAATTTAATTACGCTTTTTTGCCGATGTTTACTGACACCGGCCATATTCAATGGTTATTGAGCACTCGTAAATTAATTATTCTGCGCTCTGGTACACTCAGACTAGAGTGCTCTGAAATCCGTGTAGATAGTAGGCTGGACACATTACATTTTTAACAACATTCTTTTCTGATAAAAGCTCATTCATTGCATCCGCCGTGAAGCCCTGTTTCCATATTTCCCAGCTGCTTGTCGTCATTTTGAATTAATCTAAAAAAAACAGGCCTTATTTTAGTGCATTTTTCACCCTGCCAGCTCCATTTATTTCCTATTAGCACTCATGCACCACCTCGCATTCAGAACGTTCTATCCCCAGTTTATTGTCCAACGTCAAAATGCCTGCTTCACTTTTGTTGACAATGAGTCCTGCTCAAGTTGTTTTATAGTTAAAATGTAAACAACAAAAAAATTATATTGGAAATCTGCAGTCTTCCCATTGTTTCCTATACGGGAAATATAGGCATGTCTGTATTTCGCCAAATATCTCACTGTGTATATTTAGATTTTTTCAAGTCGGACACTATTTTAATCAGGAGAATATCCTCTTTGTAATTATGTAAGTCTGGGCAGCGAGCTCGTATGTCATCGATCGCTAGACCAGAAATAGTCATAGTCATTTTTTTTCACAACTTTCTCATTACGCAGACATAAGCACAGTTGACACCATCGAGGTGCGGATGTTTACTTTCTACACAAGTTTTTAGGTTTCCAGTTTCGTCTGACGAACAGATTGTAGTGGTAAAATAAAAAGGATACATTTTTTGTGCCATTTAGGCAAAGTGGAATTCTAAGCATCACTCCAGTCAAAACAGGCTCTGTGAACGTTTGATTCCATTAATTTACTATGGGCTTGTGCTAGTGTTCCTTCTTAGCCAATGTTCTTAAGTCGTTTTTCAGCCTTGGGTGAATTTTGACTCGTTTTATTGTCCAGCCTATAGATAGCCAGAGCGAATTTATGAAAGCACCCAAATGTCCATTGAAAACGCACAACGACTATACCATTTAGCTAAGCTAAGAATGACGGGAAGAATCAAGTCAATAAACGTTGGGTAAGGGTAGTTAACATACTGGCAAGTTTGATGTATAACTACTAACGTTAGATAGCTAGCTAACATACCGGTACATACTGCAGTAATGATATGCTATGTGGTTCGTAAGGACAGCGTAGCTAACAAATTGTTAGTCAACATAACGTGTAAGGTAACTTATTTGAAAAGTCCTTACTTTATTACATTGAGCAAGCTACCCTTTGGTCGTTAGGGCAAATCTGGTCTGTGATAGGAGGGGTGTTTTTCACACCTAGCTCAGCTATTAGACTATTCTTTAGTGAAGGTTGAATTGTCTATTGTTCAGCTATTAGCCCCCCTCCCCAACTTGCAACGAATTGTTGTTGTTCCTTTCCCTCTTCCATGCGTCATCATTCTGCACCTGAGTGGCTCGTTTGTGGGCGTGCAGGCAGGATATGGCAGCATCTTCGGTTGTGCGTCAAGAGTTCTCCATACAGTAGCACATTTGTATGAAGGTGTGGTTATTCACAGGATATTTGTTATATGCTATGGAGGTACATTTGTCTGTTTTTGTTGAGAGCAAAACTTTTTTTCTTTTCAATTAAAAATATTTGTTCTGAAAGCAACTTTTTTCTGACACAAAGGAAGTCATAGCGGACACCTACAAAGAAGGACAGTGTGATGATGGCATCTCAGGTAAGCAGCACTGGGCGTTCTTCCATCCAACTTTTACATCGCTCTTATGATTCAGTGTCGGTTCATAACATTCTACTATATTAAATACATACATACATACCACAGAATAATTAATCATTGCATGATTTTTCTCATGCTAACCAAAAGCATTTAGCCACGAACGCCTGTTCACCTGCTTTCAGTTGAATTAATCAAACTTTCTTTCATTGCAACTCATAAGCAGGCCATGTCATATTTGTTTCATAGTCAATATATAATCATATTTCATGACAGTGTAATGGTTAGCTTTTTTTACAGAAGGTTGAAAGAACACAATATGTCTGTCATGAAGAGTTAGGGTTGTCTTTGCAGCGTGTAGATGGTGAAGGTATCATTGCATATTTCACCTAATAAACAACCACAATACCAATCTGGTGTTAAGCTGTCTGTGCTGTATTGATGTATCCTGAGAATGACATCTGCTGCTTTAGACTGAACGGTCGAATCTCAGTTATTGTTTCATATCTACAAAAAATAAGCTATTTTCTTTACTTTCAGAAAGTGAGCTGATCAAGGGGTTGAAAATGTAGATATTGCCAGATGTTCACTGTCCGAGGAAAAGGCCATTGGAGCTTTATTGCTGGCAAAAGTGTCCATAACTAGAGGTAATTAACCTTTTTGGGATAGGGGGCATCATTTTCACTTTTGGATGAATAGCGTGCCCAGAGTGAGCTGCCTCCTACTCTGTCCCAGATGCTAATATATGCATATTATTATTAGTATTTAATAGAAAACACTGTGAAGTTTCTAAAACAGTGGTCTGGCAGAGTGCCTTGGTCTCATGATGCGCGCTCCCCACAGAGTTATCTCTCGTTCCAGTGCTTTTCTTCAGACATAGGAATTCTCCGGTTGGAACGTTATTGATGTTTTTTGTTAACCTCCAGTGACACCCCATCCCGTGAACGGGACTGTTGTCATCATCTGACACTAATTGCATTACGCAATGGACATACATATTACTAGAAAATATTCCTATTCATGAAAATCACAAGTGAAATATATTGAGACACAGCTTAGCCTTTTGTTAATCACCCTGTCATCTCAGATGTTCAAAATATGCTTTACAGCCAAAGCTAGACAAGCATTTGTGTAAGTTTATCGATAGCCTAGCATAGCATTTTGTCCAGATAGCAGCAGGTAACTTGGTCACGGAAATCAGAAAAGCAATCAAATTAAATTGTTTACCTTTGATGAGCTTCGGATGTTTTCACTCATGAGACTCCCAGTTAGATAGCAAATGTTCCTTTTTTCCAAAAATATTATTTTTGTAGGCGAAGTAGCTCCGTTTGTTCTTCACATTTGGCTGAGAAATCGCCCGGAAATTGCAGTCACGAAAACGGCGAAAAATATTCCAAATTAGCTCCATAATATCGACAGAAACATGGCAAACGTTGCTTATAATCAATCCTCAAGGTGTTTTTCAAATATCTATTCGATAATATATCAATCGGGACAATTCGTTTTTCAGTAGGACCGATTGGAGTAATGGCTAATACTCCGATTGGAGTATTTTAGGCGAGAATCTCTCTGGGAGCATCAGGTGACCTCTTGCGCAATGTAGCCGCCTACGGGTATTCTTCAACATAAATGCGTAAAACTACGTCACAATGCTGTAGACACCTTCGGGAATACGGAGAAAGAGTAATCTGGTTGATAGCCCATTCACTGCTCAATAGGGACGCATTGGAACGCAGCGCTTTCAAAACATGAGGCACTTCCGGATTGGATTGTTCTCAGGCTTTCGCCTGCAACATCAGTTCTGTTATACTAACAGACAATATTTTTACAGTTTAAGGAAACTTTAGAGTGTTTTCTATCCTAAGCTGTCAATTACAGTGCCTTGCGAAAGTATTCGGCCCCCTTGAACTTTGCGACCTTTTGCCACATTTCAGGCTTCAAACATAAAGATATAAAACTGTCTTTTTTTGTGAAGAATCAACAACAAGTGGGACACAATCATGAAGTGGAACGACATTTATTGGATATTTCAAACTTTTTTAACAAATCAAAAACTGAAAAATTGGGCGTGCAAAATTATTCAGCCCCTTTACATTCAGTGCAGCAAACTCTCTCCTGAAGTTCAGTGAGGATCTCTGAATGATCCAATGTTGACCTAAATGACTAATGATGATAAATACAATCCACCTGTGTGTAATCAAGTCTCCGTATAAATGCACCTGCACTGTGATAGTCTCAGAGGTCCGTTAAAAGCGCAGAGAGCATCATGAAGAACAAGGAACACACCAGGCAGGTCCGAGATACTGTTGTGAAGAAGTTTAAAGCCGGATTTGGATACAAAAAGATTTCCCAAGCTTCAAACATCCCAAGGAGCACTGTGCAAGCGATAATATTGAAATGGAAGGAGTATCAGACCACTGCAAATCTACCAAGACCTGGCCGTCCCTCTAAACTTTCAGCTCATACAAGGAGAAGACTGATCAGAGATGCAGCCAAGAGGCCCATGATCACTCTGGATGAACTGTAGAGATCTACAGCTGAGGTGGGAGACTCTGTCCATAGGACAACAATCAGTCGTATATTGCACAAATCTGGCCTTTATGGAAGAGTGGCAAGAAGAAAGCCATTTCTTAAAGATATCCATTAAAAGTGTTGTTTAAAGATTGCCACAAGCCACCTGGGAGACACACCAAACATGTGGAAGAAGGTGCTCTGGTCAGATGAAACCAAAATTGAACTTTTTGGCAACAATGCAAAACGTTATGTTTGGCGTAAAAGCAACACAGCTCATCACCATGAACACACCATCCCCACTGTCAAACATGGTGGTGGCAGCATCATGGTTTGGGCCTGGTTTTCTTCAGCAGGGACAGTGAAGATGGTTAAAATTGATGGGAAGATGGATGGAGCCAAATACAGGACCATTCTGGAAGAAAACCTGATGGAGTCTGCAAAAGACCTGAGACTGGGACGGAGATTTGTCTTCCAACAAGACAATGATCCAAAACATAAAGCAAAATCTACAATGGAATGGTTCAAAAATAAACATATCCAGGTGTTAGAATGGCCAAGTCAAAGTCCAGACCTGAATCCAATCGAGAATCTGTGGAAATAACTGAAAACTTCTGTTCACAAATGCTCTCCATCCAACCTCACTGAGCTCGAGCTGTTTTGCAAGGAGGAATGGGAAAAAAATTCAGTCTCTCGATGTGCAAAACTGATAGAGACATACCCCAAGCGACTTACAGCTGTAATCTCAGCAAAAGGTGGCGCTACAAAGTATTAACTTAAGAGGGCTGAATAATTTTGCACGCCCAATTTTTCAGTTTTTGATTTGTTAAAAAAGTTTGAAATATCCAATAAATGTTGTTCCACTTCATGATTGTGTCCCACTTGTTGTTGATTCTTCACAAAAAATACAGCTTTATATCTTTATGTTTGAAGCCTGAAATGTGGCAAAAGGTCGCAAAGTTCAAGGGGGCCGAATACTTTCGCAAGGCACTGTATATTCATATTCTAGCATCTTGTCCTGACAAAATATCCCGTTTACTACGGGAGCGTTTTTTTTTTCAAAAATGAAAATACTGCCCCCTAGTCACAAAAGGTTAACTTCTTGGTGACAGGGGGCAGTATTTTCACAACCGGATGAAATGCATGCCCAAAAATCAACTGCCTGCTACTCATCCGCAGAAGATAAGATATGCATATTATTAGTAGATTTGGATAGAAAACACTCTGAAGTTTCTAAAACTGTTTGAATCATGTCTGTGAGTATAACATAACTTATTTAGCAGGCGAAACCCCGATGACAAACTATTCTGATTTTTTTTTTTGAGGTCACTCTTTTCAATGATTTTTCATTAGGAATCCAGATTTCTAAGGGACCTTCTTGCAGTTCCTTTCGCTTCCACTGGATGCCAGCAGTCTTTAGAAATTGGTTGAGGTTATTCCTTTGTGTAATGAAGAAGTACGGCCATCTTGAACGAGGGTCACTTGAAGTGTACTGTTAGATAGAGGCGCATGACCAGAAAGCATGCTGCAGTTTGTTTTCCTCCTGTATTGAATACAGATCATCACGTCTTCAATTTTATCGATTATTCATGTAAAAAAATACCTAAAGTTGTATTACAAAAGTAGTTTGAAATGTTTTGGCAAAGTTTACAGGTAACCTTTGAGATATTTTGTAGTCACGTTGCGCAAGTTGGAACCGGTGTTTTTCTGGATCAAACGCTCCAAATAAATTGACATCGAACAAAATGACCATTTGTGATGTTTAAGGAACATATTGGAGTGCCAGCAAAATAAGCTCGTCAAAGGTAAGGCATGAATTATATGTTTATTTCTGTGTCGCGCCTGCAGTTTTGTGTCGCGCCTGCAGGGTTGAAATATGGTTTCTCTCTTTGTTTACGATGGTGCTGTCCTCAGATTGTATCGTTTGCTTTCGCCGACAAGTGTAGCTTTAATTTTCTATCTTGCATGTGTGATTTAATCTGCATTTTCCCTGGATTTTGACCAGGTGGGACGCATATCCCAGAGAGGTTATTAACCTCTCTAGGCTAGACGGGACGTTAGCTTCTCACCTAGGCTAACATCCGGTGAAATGGCATAGCGCAAAGATACTAAATACACCATTCGTAATATTAAACATTCTTGTAAATACATGTATCTAACATAATTTAAAAGCTTAACTTCTTCTTATTCCAACCGCTGTGTCAGATTTTTAAAATGCTTTTCGGCGAAAGCATACCTTACGATAATCTGATGACAGTGCGCCACACACACAAGTATTACTAGCATTTTCCAACCAAGCATTAGCGTCACAAAAGTCAGAAATAGCAATAAAATAATCAATTACCTTTGAAGATCTTCTTCTTTTGGCAATACAAAAGGTCCAATCTTCACAATAAATGGTTGTTTTGTTCGATTAAATCCATTTATATAGCATAACACGGCACATTTTGTAAACGGCTTGTGTCATGAATTCCGCATCCTTCAACTTTCAACTAAACATTAGATGTAATTACTCACACTACATTTACATTTATCTAGTCATGGTTGGTTTCATTCCAATCCTCTGTTTGTTGGTAACACAACCATACTTGATGGTTATTTTTATGGGGTGTATTGACTGAAAGGAACTGATTTGAACACACCAAACATTGACCTCATTGCGCGCCAATGATATCACCAGTGCTTCTTTGATTGACTGTATTTCTGCCCAATCACCACTGATCGTCTTGAATTCTAGATTGGTAGATAGCCAATGGGCTGAGGTAAACGGCAATTTCTAATGTTCATATCCTGGAAGCCCAGCTCTTGACCGAAAGTCGAGCGTAACACAGCCATTCGCCATTAAAATTTCTACCCGAAGGAGCCACTTTGTTTGTGCATTGCAGTATTGAGTCGAGATCATTTTCCTCTATTTTATTGAAAGAATTATGGCGAGTAAATCTGGAAAATCAAAGGCAAAGTCCAGGTATACAGATCTACATGATATTATTGACGAGATTGATAGAGAAAGTGACACAGAATTACTTGAAGATGTATCAGATTGTGAGACAAGTTTGGACTCCCAATTTGAAGAGATGTTTTTGTATGGAGAAGATGCAATTCTCGATTGTTAATTAAGGCTAGGCAGAATACTGCCCCCTTTGGAGGAATTGGGTGCCCATAGTAAACTGAAAAAAAATCTGTCAAAAATTGCTAATATGTGCATATAATAATTATTATTGGATAGAAAACACTCTAAAGCTTCTAAAACCGTTGGAATTATGTCTGTAAGTATAGCAGAACTCACAGGGCAGGCATTCTTCCAAACTAGTTTTGTGGTCATGAAAGTTGGGGCAACTTTGAAGTGATCGCGTGAATCCCGCAAGTTTTGGCCCTATGGGAGTGAATTGAGTGAGTGCCGCGAGAAAATACCTGTGCGTTAGGGCGCGAATTGGTCCCAGCCATTCCTTTGTTCCAGTACTCCGGAGGAGAACTAACAATGACCGGTTGAATTGAAAATTGTTTTGTACGTTTAGAACATCCTAAAGCTTGATTCTGCACTTAGTTTGACCTGTTTAGTCGACATATAATATGTAATTTTGAAGTTTTGATGCGCAACTTTTCCGGACCAGAGGACATTTTGGGTGCATTTCAGCTCATATTGTTAGCAGATGCTAATACAAAGACACAAGACTTGAAACCAAACGATGTTTTGGGTAAGTATGAACCCTTCCAGTACATTCTGAACGAAGACCATCAAAGGTAAGGGAATATTTATGCTGAAATTGTGTGTTTCTGTTGACTCCAACATAGCGGAGAAATATTGCTTATATCTGAGCGCCGTCTCAGAATATTGAATAGTGAGCGATTTCTGTAACGTTAAAAAGAAATGTAACAAAGCGATTGCATTAAGAAGCAGTGTATCTTTCTAACTATATGTAGAACATGTATATTTTGTCAAAGTTTATGATGTATATTTACGTTATCTTGCGGCGCTACCTATTTTTTCTGCTGACATTTTTGAGTATTTTCTGAACATGCATTCAATGTAAATGGACATTTATGGATATAAATGGCATATTATTGAGAAAAAAAATGTACTGTGTAACATGTCCTATTACTGTCATCTGATGAAGATTTTCAAAAGGTTAGTGAATGATTTATTTTTTAATCCTGCTTTTATAATTTTATATTTTCTGGGACAAAATGGCTGCCTCTTGTCTTCGTTTCGGTGGTGGTCTAATATAAATATGTGGTGTGTTTTCGCCGTAAAACATTTAAAAAATCTGAAATGCTGGGTAGATAAACAAGGTGTTAGTCTTTCATTTGAGGTATTGGACTTGTTAATGTGTGGAGGTTAAATATTTCTAAGAATATTTTTGCGTTCCATGCGCCACGTTCCAGCTGAACGTGGGAGGGGTAGTTCCCAAAAGGGAACCCTAACCCGTCATCAGGTTTTAAGTAACTTCTCATGCCGTTGTTTGAAATTAATAATATCAAACATTATTCATTTGAGTTGTTTTGGAGATATTTTTATTTTATTTGACAAATATATAATCAGTAATGAAATGTTTGAAGTACACATGGCTCTACATTGTGGGTGTGTGTCTGTCCGTCATGTCTGTAAATATTAGATGTATTTTATCTAAACATGGAACGGAACAGAACCTCACCTTAGTGATTTAGGTTCCCTACTCTATATATCATCTGTGTCTGTGTCTGTAAATATTAGATATTTTTTACATGTATTTTATCTAAACATGAAACGAACAGAACCTCACTTTAGTAATTTAGGTTCCCTACTCTGTATATAATCTGTGTGTCTGTGTCTTTATTTCACAGTCCCTCCGATTCTGATTGGGAGCCACCACTGCCAAGGTGCCCATCCCCCACAGGAGCTGGATCATCTAGCCGGACCCCTGCTGTCTCCGCTCCACACCTACCCCCGCCCTGCCAGGTGTGAAGTCTGTGACAAAGAATCGGAGGTGGGGAAGAGCTAAACCTGCAATCAGAGAGGAGGAGGGTCATTGGCACTCTGTGCTGGAGGAGGATGTGTTGCCTACACCTCCAGTACACAGACCGAAAAGACCATCAGGACCTCAGCTGCACATGACCTCCAAGTACAGCCCCATGCAACTTTTTCATCTGTTTTTCACCCCGGCAGTTCTTGATTCCCTGGTGTCGAACACAAATAAGTATGGTGTTAAGGAGAAGTCTATCTTTAATTCTGTGAGTAACACTTGTATCTTTTATCAATGTTTATTATGAGTATTTCTGCAAAATCACCAGATGTTTTGGAATCAAAACATTACTGCACGTAAGGCGCCAATGTAAACTGAGATTTTTGGATATAAATATGCACATTATCGAACAAAACATACATATATTGTGTAACATGATGTCCTATGAGTGTCATCTGATGAAGATCATCAAAGGTTAGTGATTCATTTAATCTATATTTCTTCTTTTTGTGACTCCTATCTTTGTCTGGAAAAATGACTGTGTGTTATTTTGACTTGGCTATGACCTAACATAATCATACGTTGTGCTTTCGCTGTAAAGCATTTTTGAAATCGGACACGATGGGTAGATTAACAAGATGTTTATCTTTCATTTGCTGTATTGGCTTGTTAATGTGTGAAAGTTACATATTTCTAGAAAATATTTTACATTTTGCGCACTGCCTTTTCACAATTATATTGGGCTGGATGCTGATAAGGGACACTTTCTGAATGATCAGATAAATAATAGTCAAAGCTTTTCATTTAGGCTATTTACAGAAAAATTATGTCCTGGATGCTTTGCCAGATATACAGTACCAGTCAAAAGTTTGGACACACCTATTCATTCAATATTTTCATTTATTTTTATTATTTTCTTCATTGTAGAATAATAGTGAAGACATCAAAAATATGAAATAACACATATGGAATCATTAAGGGACCAACAAGGTGTTAAACAAATACAAAAATATACAAAATATTGTATATAAATACTTGAATTTCTGCCTGACTGACATGCCCAAAGTATGTTACTCAGACCCAGAAGCTAGGATATGCATATGATTGGTAGAATTAAATAGAAAACACTTTGAAGTTTCTAAAACTGTTAAAATAATGTCTGTGAGTTTAACAGAATTGATATGGCAGGCGAAAACCAGAGGAAAATACATCCAGAATTGTTTTTGGAGGTCACAGGCCTTTCCAACGCAGGTCTATGGGTCTATATAAAAAATTCCTCCCAGATTGCAGTACCTATGGCTTCCACTAGATTTCAACAGTGTTTATACAGTGTTTCTGACTTGTTTGTTAAAAAACAAACAAGTAATAGTAGTTTTTCCAAAGGGAGCTCAACAGGAAAAGTAGGCTTTTGGATAGGCATGAATGAGGACGTGTTCTTCGTTATTTTTCTTTAATATTGAACACCGTTCTTTCTGTTTTTGTTTATTTACATATTAGGGTACATGAGGATTGAATAGAAACATTGTTTGACTTGTTTGGAAGAAGTTTACCGGTAGCTTTTGGATTCCTTTGTTTTCATGTTGTAGGAGTGGATTACTGAAATCAATGGCACCAACTAAACAGACTTTTTTGGATATAAATAAGGATATAAAGAAGATGTAAAGAAGCACTTTATTGAACAAAATCAACATTCATTGTGTAGCTGGGACCCTTGGGATTGCAAACAGAAGAAGATCTTCAAAAGGTAAGTGATTTATTTAATCGCTATTTGTGATTTCTGAAGCCTGAGCTGGTTGAAAAAATATTTTAAAGTGGGGACCTGTCCTCAGATATTCGCATGGTATGCTTTTTCCGTAAAGCCTTTTTAAAATCTGACAACACAGTTGGATTAGCAAGAAGTTAAGCTTTTAAATTATGTAAGACACTTGTATGTTCATGAATGTTTAATATTACGATTTTGTCATTTGAATTTGGCGCACTCCAATTTCACCGGATGTTGTCGGAATTATGCCGCTAGCGGGACACCTAGCCCCAAAATGAATGATAAGAAGTAGAAGCTCAGTACTGAGAAGTCAGAATACAATTGATTAGTCGGCTCTGGAAGGTAAAGGACCTTTAAGCATGCTAACAGCCCCTGACACCTTGTCTATTGTCCTCATATTACTCCCCCCAAACATTTATTTAGTAGGCCTATAACCTTGTTCATACAGTTTTTAAACGTCTTAATAAGAATGATAGACTTTAAGTTAATGAAGTCCATATTCATACAATCATAAATTAAAGATCCAATATAAAATTCAACTTCAGTTCAAACTTTTGAAGTGCATTTAAAATAGCAACACACTTAAAACAATAAAATGAACAAACAAGCATGGCAATAAAAGAGCTCAGATGTCATCCAAGAACATAAAACACAAAGGCAATGTTGATTAAAGGCCCAACTAAAAAGTCTGGTTGACAAAGATGGTGGAAAAATGAAGATGTCTTACTCAGGCTGTTTTAAAATAAAAAACAATTGTCACAGTTCTGGTCTACAGTTCTGGATGGTTCTCCCATAGATGGCAATGTGATAGCAGCTGGGTCTGGTCTATTTGTATATTGACCAGAAAAAATGTGCCAGTGAGATGTCTTACTTCCTTTTAATTCTCTGCTGGAGAAATGCACTTTTATCACAGAGTTTGTTTTGATGGGAATAAAAGGGAAGAGAGAGTTATTGAAAGGTAAATAATCAATCAAATTAACAAAACCTGAAGTGAGGTTGGTCATTTAATTTTTTTTATTTTTCGTGTAGCTAAAAAAAAACTCCATATTAATGCCCATGATTTTGGAATGAGATGTTCAACGAGCAGGTGTCCACATACTTTTGGTGATGTAGTGTATGTTGTTGAGACGAGTGAGGGGCCTAGGATCGAGCCTTGGTGATAAGCAGTGTCTGAGGCAGCAGATGTTCTAACTTTACACATTGTACTCTTTTAGAGGGGTAGTTAGCAAAGCAGGGCAAAGACCCCTCAGAGATACCAATACTCCTCAGCTGACCCACGAGAATGGAAAGGTCTACCATATCATAAGCTTTGGCCAAGTCAATAAAAATAGCAGCACAACATTGGTTAGAATTAAGGGCAGTGGTGATATCATTTAGGACATTTAAGTTTGCAGTGACACATCCATAACCTGAGCGGACCCCAGATTGCATACCAGAGAGAATACTATAGATCAAGAAAGCCAGTCACTTAATTATTTACACGTTTTTAAATGTAACCTTTATTTTTATGAGGCAAGTCAGTTAAGAACAAATTATTATTTACAATGACTGCCTACGTGTAAAGCCCCCTGGTCAAACCCTCCCCTAACACGGACAATGCTGGGGCAATTGTGCACCACCCTATGGGACTCCCGATCACGGCGGGTTGTGATACAGCCCGTGATTGAACGCGGGTCTAGTGACACCTCTAGCACTGCAATGCAGTGCCTTAGACTGCTGAACTACTCAGGAAGCCACTTTTGATAAACAGGGCAAGATAGAAATTGGCCTATAACAGTTAGGATCAGCTTGATCTCCCCCTTTAAATAAAGGATGCATCTTTGCTGCCTTCCAAGCACTGGGAACCTCTCCAGAGAGGAGACAGAGACTCAGCAATGATAGGGGCTGCCACCTTAAAGAAGAAAAGATCCAAACCATCAGACCCAGATGTTTTTTTGGGGTCAAATTTAAGGAGCTCCTTTAGCACCTCGAACTCAGTGACCACCTGCAGGGAGAAGCTGTGTAGCGGGGCAGGGGGAAAAGAGGGAGGAGCATCAGTGCTAGTCACATTAGAAGGGCTGGGAGATGAGGAAGTGTTGGATGGGCAAGAATGCATTGCTGAGTCAAATAAGAATCCTGACTTAATGAAGTGGTGATTAAAGGGCTCAGCTAAACGCTCCTTGTCATTAACAACCACATCGTAAATATTAAGGGACTTGGGCAGCTGTGAGGAGGAGGGTTTATTCTCCAGGTCTTTCACCATTTTCCATAACTTATTGGGGTTAGACCCACAGAGAGAGAACTGCTACTTAAAGTAACTAGCTTTGGCCTTCCGGATAACCTGAGTGCACTTATTTCTCATTTGCCCGAACGATGGCCAGTCAGCCTGAGTATTTCTATGCCAAGCCTTTCGCCAAATTATGTTTTTGAGGTGGAGTAACTCTGCCAGAACACGGTCGAACCAGGGGCTGTTTTTAATTCTCAGAGCTCTAGCACACCCGATTCTAACAATTAGCTGAATCAGGTAAGTTACAACTGGGGATGGATTGAAAACCTACAGGATGGTAGCTGTCCAGGAATAGGGTTGGAAAGCCCTGGGCTAGAGTCTTCAGAGGTGTATGGATAATTTGGAGTCTGAAGCTAGGGTATTTGGTGCTGTGCAAGTTGCTCACTGGAACGTGAGTAGCCTAAACCTCGATTAGGATAATATAAATCCTCATTATTTAGTTTAATAATGATTGAAAGCTAATAGAAACACAAACTAATATAAAAAAGCAAACGTTTTAACTTTGGTTGGCACGTGTTTCTGCATGTGTTAGTGTTTGTGTGTGTCGAGTAATGCCCCCATGTGATGTATTTGCATCATTGTTGGTGGTGCACGTCTTCTCCCGGTGCTGAATGTCATCCTGACCTGGCTGTGCTACTGGACCAACAGCTCCAGTCACTAACGGATACCGAGCCATAATGAATGCAATGTAGATGAGGCCATGAATAGAACTCTGACATCATCAGATTGGGTGCAGATTGAAGCATGGAGGAATACATTTACTAAGTGTCTTCTGCAACAGGGATTTTTATTAGGGGGATCACCAAATCAATTTGCAAAACAATAGCTACTGAAATAAATAGCATTAGCACATTATAAACTCAGGTGAGGAGGGCCAGACAAACTGGTCATACAGTATTTACAGTACTGTATGTGGAAATATTGTGGTATTTTAAATGCTGTATGGTCTTGACTCTAACCACAACATTTTCAAGAGCTTTGAAAGAGCTTTGTTAGCTCCTCATTGACTTGTAATTTGATGGCTTATGTGGTAAGTCAAGTGCAATAACATTTGTTGTCAACTGAACTCAAGCGTACCTTGTTGAGGGGATTTGAGTTGGGCTTTTGAATGTGAGCTGTTGAAGTCAATTATGTTGAGTACGGCAATCAACTAGATGTCAGAGTTTAGTATAGCAACAAGCTTGATTTATCAAACGTTACTGAGAAATATTTTGGTGAAAGCTCTGGGATAAAGGGAGGGGCCGGATATATGAATGAAAAAGCATATCAAAGAGAATGGAAAACGCATAACTGCATACTGTGATGATCCTAGTTCTAATGAGTAATTTAAAGCAGCAGTACAATGCTACATTCAACTGGCAATCTTAGCCCTGAAACCCCCATTAAACCATTGTCTGGTGTTGAAAGGTAATTTTTATCAGCCATACAGGGAGAGAGAATCCACCCACATTGTTTGTGTACAGTAGTGATGGTTATGATAAGTTTCTCTCCTCACTTTTCTCGTCCTCCTGGTTCTGACCCTTTGCCTGTCCTGACTCTGAGCCCGACTGCCTGACCATTCTGCCCGACCCTGACCTCGAGCCTGCATGCCGTTCGTACCGTTTTTGGCTCTGTCCTGGTTATGGACTCTTGCCTGTCCGCGACCTGCCTTTTGTCTACTACTTAGACTATAATAAATATCAGAGCTCATACCATCTGCCTCCCGTGTCTGCATCTGGGTCTCGCCTTGTGTCGTTATAGCTTTGAGGAATTGATCTTGTGCCTGTGTTGGCTTTGTTAGCTCCTCAGGGAAGAGACCGGCACAGAAAGACATTATCACCTTTCTGTGAGAGCATAAAAAATGTAATCAATTATTTATCTTACACCAGGCCAGCCCTGAGGCAAAGGCTGGCCCCTAGATGGCTCTGAGGCTGTAACCGAAGAGATGTTGGGGGACCAGGGGGTGCGCACACACACACAGAGTAGCAGGAGACGTAAGAGAATGGATCACATACACACACACACACACACACACACTCCCAGGCTCTGTTTTTGGATACCATACAAAGACCACTGGACCTGCCCACTGCAAATTAATGCAACATATTCCCCAAAATAATACATGGCGTAGCAGTACCCTTACACCATGTCTGCAGTGCAGTGGTGCACCAAAACCCTTTGGTATTGCATTGTAATGGAAAACTGTAAATTATACGGTAATTTGGTGTATTATCAACAGTTAAATACTCTAAAATGGTTTACTGCAGCAGTGGGAGAATTTCTGTATTTCGAATGGTACTGTAATTTACCCCACAGAATTCAATACCGTATTGTTGGACTGGCAAAAACTTTTTGACCACCACTGGGTGCATGGTATTGTTGTTTCTGGCTCAGTAACATGTAAGAATGCGTGGCTTGCAAGAAGACTACAACAATTTAGCCCATATGTTGTTATTGTGCCCTGCCAATTTCTATAGGGGACATATTGGAGTGGCAGCTAGTCTTAAACCTTAAAATGGTTTGATATTGGTTTCTATAGAAGACCAAAAGGCTACACTACGCACTTGTAATGGCGTGTAAGACTTCTTCTATAATAATTTGGCACTTACAATTTCTTTTGACCAGCCGGTGCCAGTAGTGTATCGACGCCTCGATGAATGAACCCAAATTCGACACAATTTGCTGAACTTGTGTAGTCCTGAATAGAAGTACATTGTTTATTGTCCTTCCATTCGCTCTTGAAGTTGCTTCTTTGAAGATAGGCTAGCAAGCTGTTTAGATGGTTTGAGCAGGATAACATGACAGTCCTACTTAAATTCGCTTTCGAAGATACTGTACTTAGGACAGCTAATGATGAGTTTATCGGCTCTACCTCGTTTAAAGTTCAAACCACTTTAAATGTGCAGCTGGAGCTTCACGTCTTTCTGGTCTGATATGTTAATTTCTTGACCCATCGTTTATACAGTTTGCAGGAAAGGGACGGTTCTGGCAGGCTGACCTGCTCTCTGATCATTCTCAGGGGCGGTGACTACAATGATCTCTTATAGCCTCTCAAATCACATCCTTCTCTTACAAAAACACTCATAATTGTTCATATTACATGCACAACGCATAGTATGGGAATGTAGTGGGTATACTTCCCAAGTTACAGTATTTCCTTTATAACATGTTTTAATGACGTCACAAAATGACAGAGTTCTGTAGATCTCTTCTTACCATTCCCCAAGTTCTATGTTAGTTGGGACGGCAGGTAGCCTAGTGGTTAGAGCATTGGCCCAATAAATGAAAGGTTGGTGGCTCGAATCCCCGAGCTGACAAGGTCAAATCTGTGGTTCTGCCCCTGAACAAGGCAGTTAACCCACTGTTCCCCGGTAGGCCTTCATTGTAATTAAGTATTTGTTCTTAACTGACTTGCCTAGTTAAATAAATACATATTGTTCCAGTATTCACTTTAGAAATTGTTAGAGTTTCAGTGGGAAAAAGTCTGTTGAAACAAAGTACATTCCTTTGGTGAATCTTGAGAGCGCAGGCCAGAATCTTACTGATTGATTTACAACAATGCGTGGGTTGTTAACCCCCTAGTTCTTTCTTTCCCCCTCTTTTATTTATATATTTTATTTCACCTTTATTTAACCAGATAGGCCAGTTGAGAGCTAGTTGTCATTTACAACTGCGACCTGGCCAAGATAAAGCAAAGCAGTGTGCCAAAAACAACAACACAGAGTTACACATAAACAAACATACAGTCAAAAACACAATAGAAAAATCTATGTATAGTGTGTGCAAATGTAGGAGATCAGGGAGTTAAGGAAATAAATAGGCCATAGAGGTGAAAAAAATTCAATTTAGCATTAACACTGGAGTGATAGATGTGCAGATGATGATGTGCAAGTATCTTGATCCAGTGTATATGTCTTTTATATCTTTTATTTTAGCATATCTTTTTATATTTTTCCTAAACCTCAACTTCAATATACTCTCCTGCAACCCGCCTCACCCGATGTGGTATGGTTCTGCTATTTTCTAAACTATTCTTCTTTACTTTCGAAATGGAATCCCCCAACAGAAGCTAGCCAGCTAACTAGCTACAAGCTAGTAGTCAGCTAACCACTGCTAGCGGTCAACAGCTAACCTCTAGCTCGTAAATCTCTCGCCAGTTTGCACAACGCAATTCCAACCAGAGCATACCGGACTCATTTTCTCTTCATATCCTCGGATTCCTACCGCAAACTCTGAACCTTTTCACCTGGATCATCGCAGCTAGCTCGATGCAATCCGAGTGGCTACTCCAGGCTAATGTATCTGTCCCGAAGCAAGCACCAATTAGCCTGCAGCTAGCCCATGCTAGGCCCATCTCAATGGGTAGCTGAAGAGGTCCATCAGCCACTCCTTGGGCTACAATACCTATTGCCAATTGGCCTGGACCCCGTTTACGATACGAAGCCCTGCTAATCCATCACGACTGGACTACCAACGTAATCTGCCCGAGGCTTCTTTTTCCAACAGTCCCCTCCGTCGCTACGTCCCCTGAATACCCCCCTGCTAGCCGCGGCCCGCCAGCTGTCTAGATCATATCAGACTAGCTGTCTGATCATATCATTAGCTAGCTGTCTGAATCGCTGTGTCTCCAGCCAGCTTAACTACTCACTGGACCCCTATGATCACTCGGCTACGCATGCCTCTCCCTAATGTCAATCTGCCTTGTCCATTGCTGTTCTGGTTAGTGATTATTGTCTTATTTCACTGTAGAGCCTCTAGCCCTGCTCAATATGCCTTAGCTAACCCTTCAGTTCCAGTGGCCAATTTCTTGGGCCACTATTCCTATTTTGCCAATTGGACTGGGCACCTTGACTACACGGAACCCTACTAATCCATCACGGCTGGTCTGCCGACGGAACCGCAAGAGGCTACAAAAGACTTCTTCCATTGCGACCCCCTCTAAGGCCCTTCTGCTAGCTTGCTATCCCCGGCCCGCTAGCTGTCTGAATCGCCGTGTCTCCAGCCAGCTTAACTACTCACTGGACCCCTATGATCACTCGGCTACGCATGCCTCTCCCAACTAATTCCAAGATGGCGTAGCAGTCGGACGTCTTGTCGTGTCGTGTCCCTTGTACAGTATATATCGTATATATAGTTTTTTCAACATATTTTTCTTCGCATATATTTTAAAACATTTTGCTAAACCGCAACTTCTAAATACTCTCCTGCAACCCGCCTCACCCAATGTAGCTATTTTTTTTCTAAAGTACTTATATTTACTTCGGATCCGGATCCCCTCAACTGAAGCTACCAGGGATCAGTCAGCAAACCATTGCTAGCGGTCTTCAGCTAACCGGTCATCAGCTAACCTTTAGCTCGGAAAGCTCTCGCCAGTTCGAACAACGCGACTCTAACCAGAGCATAACGGACCTATATTTTTTTATCCCCGGATTCCCACTGTAAACGGAACATCTTCAGCTGGATCTTCACAACTAGCTAACTAGCTAACCGCAACCCCGGATGATTACTCCTGGCTAGCGTTTCCACCCACTTAGCTTGAAGCTAGCCCGGCCAGAGCTCCTGTGCTACCACCGAAGCATACTCCTGGGCTACAATATCCGGACCCACGACCGGTCTATCGATGTCACCGCATGAAGAGGCATAAACAGACTCACCCCATCGCGACGCCCCCCAAAGGCTAACTTTCTAGCCTTTGCTATCTCCTTGCTTGCTAATTCGGCCTGCTAACTGCTAGCTTGTTTAGCCCCGGTCCGCTAACTGCTAGCTTGTTTAGCCCCGGTCCGCTAACTGCTACCTTGTTTAGCCCCGGCCTACTAACTGTTAGCTTGTTAGCACAGGCCTACTAACTGTTAGCTTGTTAGCACAGGCCTGCTAACCGTCTGAATCGCCGCGTCCCAAACACTCACTGGACCCATATTTACTTTCAATCTCTTTTCGATTTTTAATTTGTTTATACCTTCCGGTAACCTGCCTCACCCAATGTGATACGGAATCGCTATTATTTTTAATTTTTAGAACACACTCAAGAACCTCCAGAAGCTAACCAGCTAACTAGCTACAAGCTATTTAGTCATTGTTAGCCACTGCTAGCGGCTTTTACCTTACCTGGATAATACTCGCCAGTCCAGCTTCCCTGCCCCATCCACCGCTGCCCCCTGGACACTGATCACATGGCTACATAGCTGATGCATGCTGGACTGTCCATTAATCACGGTACTCCATTCTGCTTGTTTATGTTTTATCTGTCGGCCCCAGCTGCACTCAGGCTCTAGGCACTCAGGTGTGTAGTTAATCCGACGCCCCCTGCCTAGTCAACGCCATTTTACCTGCTGTTGTTGTGCTAGCTGATTAGCTGTTTTTGTCTCACCTACTGTTTTAGCTACTGTTTTAGCTAGCTCTCCCAATTCAACACCTGTGACTACTGTATGCCTCGCTGTATGTCTCTCTCAAATGTCAATATGCCTTGTATACTGTTGTTCAGGTTAGTTATCATTGTCTTAGTTTACAATGGAGCCCCTAGTTCCACTCTTCATACCCCTGATACCTCCTTTGTCCCACCTCCCACACATGCGGTGACCTCACCCATTACAACCAGCATGTCCAGAGATACAACCTCTCTCATCATCACCCAGTGCCTGGGCTTACCTCCGCTGTACCCGCACCCCACCATACCACTGTCGGCGCATTATGCCCTGAATATATTCTACCATGCCCAGAAATCTGGTCCTTTTATTCTCTGTCCCCAACGCTCTAGGCGACCAGTTTTGATAGCCTTTAGCTGCACCCTCATTCTACTCCTCCTCTGTTCCGCGGGTGATGTGGAGGTAAACCCAGGCCCTGCATGTCCCCAGGCACCCAGATTTGTTGACTTCTGTGATCGAAAAAGCCTTGGTTTCATGCATGTCAACATCAGAAGCATCCTCCCTAAGTTTGTTTTACTCACTGCTTTAGCACAGTCTGCTAACCCTGATGTCCTCGCCGTGTCTGAATCCTGGCTCAGGAAGGCCACCAAAAATTCTGAGATTTCCATACCCAACTATAACATTTTCCGTCAAGATAGAACTGCCAAAGGGGGAGGAGTTGCAGTTTACTGCAGAGATAGCCTGCAAAGTATTGTCATACTTTCCAGGTCCATACCCAAACAGTTCGAACTACTAATTTTGAAAATTACTCTCTCCAGAAATAAGTCTCTCACTGTTGCCGCCTGCTACCGACCCCCTTCAGCTCCCAGCTATGCCCTGGACACCATTTGTGAATTGATCGCCCCCCATCTAGCTTCAGAGTTTGTTCTGTTAGGTGACCTAAACTGGGATATGCTTAACACCTCGGCAGTCCTACAATCTAAGCTAGATGCCCTCAATCTCACACAAATCATCAAGGAACCCACCAGGTACAACCTTAAATCTGTAAACAAGGGCACCCTCATAGACATCATCCTGACCAACTGGCCCTCCAAATACACCTCCGCTGTCTTCAACCAGGATCTCAGCGATCACTGCCTCATTGCCTGTATCCGTTACGGAGCCGCGGTCAAACGACCACCCCTCATCACTGTCTAATGCTCCCTAAAACACTTCTGTTAGCAGGCCTTCCTAATCGACCGGGTATCCTGGAAGGACATTGACCTCATCCCGTCAGTTGAGGATGCCTGGTCATTCTTTAAAAGTAACTTCCTCACCATTTTAGATAAGCATGCTCCGTTCAAAAAATGCAGAACTAAGAACAGATACAGCCCTTGGTTCACTCCAGACCTGACTGCCCTCGACCAGCACAAAAATATCCTGTGGCGGACTGCAATAGCATCGAATAGACCCCGCGATATGCAACTGTTCAGGGAAGTCAGGAACCAATACACGCAGTCAGTCAGGAAAGCTAAGGCCAGCTTCTTCAGGCAGAAGTTTGCATCCTGTAGCTCCAACTCCAAAAAGTTCTGGGACACTGTGAAGTCCATGGAGAACAAGAGCACCTCCTCCCAGCTGCCCACTGCACTGAGGCTAAGTAACACGGTCACCACCGATAAATCCATGATTATCAAAAACTTCAACAAGCATTTCTCAACAGCTGGCCATGCATTCCGCCTGGCTACTCCAACCTCAGCCAACAGCTCCGCCAACCCTCCCCCCGCAGCTACTCGCCCAAGCCTCTCCAGGTTCTCCTTTACCCAAATCCAGATAGCAGATGTTCTGAAAGAGCTGCAAAACCTGGACCCGTACAAATCAGCTGGGCTTGACAATCTGGACCCTCTATTTCTGAATCCATCCTGCCCTGCCTATCTAAGGTCTTCGAAAGCCAAGTCAACAAACAGGTCACTGACCATCTCGAATCCCACCGTACCTTCTCCGCTGTGCAATCTGGTTTCCGAGCCGGTCACGGGTGCACCTCAGCCACGCTCAAGGTACTGAACGATATCATAACCGCCATCGATAAAAGACAGTACTGTGCAGCCGTCTTCATCGACCTTGTCAAGGCTTTCGACTCTGTCAATCACCATATTCTTATCGGCAGACTCAGTAGCCTCGGTTTTTCGGATGACTGCCTTGCCTGGTTCACCAATTACTTTGCAGACAGAGTTCAGTGTGTCAAATCGGAGGGCATGCTGTCCGGTCCTCTGGCAGTCTCTATGGGGGTACCACAGTGTCATGTATTGTCATGTTGTGTCTTGTTTCTGTCCTTTCTCTTCACCCTGTCTCCCCCTGCTGGTCGTTTTAGGTTACCTTTTCTCCCCCTCTTTCCCCCAGCTGTTCCTTGTCTCCTCCTAACTACCTCGTCACCCCTTTTCCCACCTGTTCCCTTTTTCCCTCTGATTAGTCCTCTATATCTCTCTCTGTTTTTGTTCCTGTCCTTGTCGGATTCTTGTTTGTGTTGTTCATGCCTGAACCAGACTATCGTCATGTTTGCTGCAACCTTGTCCTGTCCTGTCGGAACCTGCCGGTCCATCTGAGCCTACGTTTGTTTTCTTATTAAAGAAGCTCTGTTTACGTTAATTCGCTTTTGGGTCCTCATTCACGCACCGTAACAGAAGAATCCGACCAAGAATGGACCCAGCGACTTCGGATCCTCTCCACTCAGCCATCGAGATCCAGGGAGCAATGCTAGGCAGACACGAGCAGGAATTGTCTGCTGCTCGACATGCCGTTGAGACCCTGGCCACCCAAGTCTCCAACCTCACAGAACAGGTTCACCATCTCCGCCTCGATCCACCGGCCACTTCCAGGGCTTTCGAATCTCCGGAGCCCAGAATCAATAACCCGCCGTGTTACTCTGGGGAGCCCACTGAATGCCGCTCGTTCCTCACCCAGTGTGATATTGTGTTTTCTCTCCAGCCCAACACTTACTCCAGGAGCACTGCTCGTGTCGCCTACGTCATATCTCTCCTTATTGGACGGGCTCGTGAGTGGGGCACGGCAATCTGGGAGGCAAGGGCTGAGTGTACTAACCAGTATCAGGACTTTAAGGAGGAGATGATACGGGTTTTTGATCAATCTGTTTTTGGGGAGGAGGCTTCCAGGGTCCTGTCTTCCCTATGTCAAGGTAATCGATCCATAACAGACTACTCTATTGAGTTTCGCACTCTTGCTGCCTCCAGTGGCTGGAACGAGCCGGCTTTGCTCGCTCGTTTTCTGGAGGGTCTCCGCGCAGAGGTAAAGGATGAGATTCTCTCCCGGGAGGTTCCTTCCAGCGTGGATTCCTTGATTGAACTCGCTATTCGCATTGAGCGACGGGTTGATCTTCGTCACCGAGCTCGTGGAAAGGAGCTCGCGTTCTCCGTTGCCCCCCTCTCCGCATCACTACCATCTTCCTCTGCCGGCTCGGGTGCTGAGCCTATGCAGCTGGGAGGTATCCGCATCTCGACTAAGGAGAGGGAACGGAGAATCACCTCTGTCTCTATTGCGGTTCTGCTGGTCATTTTGTCACTTCATGTCCAGTAAAAGCCAGAGCTCATCAGTAAGCGGAGGGCTACTGGTGAGCGCTACTACTCCTGTCTCTCCTTCAAGATCCTGCACTACCTTGTCGGTCCATCTACGCTGGACCGGTTCGTCAGCTTCCTGCAGTGCCTTAATAGACTCTGGGGCGGAGGGCTGTTTTATGGACGAGACCTGGGCTCGGGAACATGACATTCCTCTCAGACAGTTAAGGGAGTCCACGGCCTTGTTCGCCCTGGATGGTAGTCCTCTCCCCAGGATTCAGCGTGAGACGCTACCTTTAACCCTCACTGTTTCTGGTAATCATAGCGAAACCATTTCTTTTTTAATTTTTCGTTCACCTTTTACACCTGTTGTTTTGGGCCATCCCTGGCTAGTTTGTCATAATCCTTCCATTAATTGGTCTAGTAATTCTATCCTCTCCTGGAACGTCTCTTGTCATGTGAAATGTTTAATGTCTGCTATCCCTCCTGTTTCCTCTGTCTCTTCTTCACAGGAGGAGCCTGGTGATTTGACAGGGGTGCCGGAGGAATATCACGATCTGCGCACGGTGTTCAGTCGGTCCAGGGCCACCTCTCTTCCTCCACACCGGTCGTATGATTGTAGTATTGATCTCCTTCCGGGAACCACTCCCCCCCGGGGTAGACTATACTCTCTGTCGGCTCCCGAACGTAAGGCTCTCGAAGATTATTTGTCTGTAGCTCTTGCCGCCGGTACCATAGTCCCCTCCTCCTCTCCCGCCGGAGCGGGGTTTTTTTTTGTTAAGAAGAAGGACGGGTCCCTGCGCCCCTGCATAGATTATCGAGGGCTGAATGACATAACAGTGAAGAATCGTTATCCGCTTCCTCTTATGTCTTCAGCCTTCGAGATCCTGCAGGGAGCCAGGTTTTTCACTAAGTTGGACCTTCGTAACGCTTACCATCTCGTGCGCATCAGGGAGGGGGACGAGTGGAAGACGGCGTTTAACACTCCGTTAGGGCACTTTGAATACCGGGTTCTTCCTTTCGGCCTCGCTAACGCTCCAGCTGTCTTTCAGGCATTAGTCAATGATGTCCTGAGAGACATGCTGAACATCTTTGTTTTCGTTTACCTTGACGATATCCTGATTTTTTCACCGTCACTCCAGATTCATGTTCAGCACGTTCGACGTGTCCTCCAGCGCCTTTTAGAGAATTGTCTTTTTGTGAAGGCTGAGAAGTGCTCTTTTCATGCCTCCTCCGTCACATTTCTCGGTTCTGTTATTTCCGCTGAAGGCATTAAGATGGATCCCGCTAAGGTCCAAGCTGTCATTGATTGGCCCGTCCCTAGGTCACGCGTCGAGCTGCAGCGCTTTCTCGGCTTCGCGAACTTCTATCGTCGTTTCATCCGTAATTTCGGTCAGGTGGCAGCCCCTCTCACAGCCCTTACTTCTGTCAAGACGTGCTTTAAGTGGTCCGTTTCCGCCCAGGGAGCTTTTGATCTCCTCAAGAATCGTTTTACATCCGCACCTATCCTTGTTACACCTGACGTCACTAGACAGTTCATTGTCGAGGTTGACGCGTCAGAGGTGGGCGTGGGAGCCATTCTTTCTCAGCGCTCCCTCTCTGACGACAAGGTCCACCCTTGCGCGTATTTTTCTCATCGCCTGTCGCCGTCGGAACGTAACTATGATGTAGGAAACCGCGAACTGCTCGCCATCCGCTTAGCCCTAGGCGAATGGCGACAGTGGTTGGAGGGGGCGACCGTTCCTTTTGTCGTTTGGACTGACCATAGGAACCTTGAGTACATCCGTTCTGCCAAACGACTTAATGCGCGTCAGGCGCGCTGGGCGCTGTTTTTCGCTCGTTTCGAGTTCGTGATTTCTTATCGTCCGGGCTCTAAGAACACCAAGCCTGATACTTTATCTCGTCTCTTCAGTTCTTCAGTAGCCTCCACTGACCCCGAGGGGATTCTCCCTGAGGGGCGTGTTGTCGGGTTGACTGTCTGGGGAATTGAGAGGCAGGTAAAGCAAGCACTCACTCAAACTCCGTCGCCGCGCGCTTGTCCTAGGAACCTTCTTTTCGTTCCCGTTCCTACTCGTCTGGCCGTTCTTCAGTGGGCTCACTCTGCCAAGTTAGCCGGCCACCCTGGCGTTCGGGGTACGCTTGCTTCCATTCGCCAGCGTTTTTGGTGGCCCACCCGGGAGCATGACACGCGTCGCTTCGTGGCTGCTTGTTCGGTCTGCGCGCAGACTAAGTCCGGTAACTCCCCTCCTGCCGGCCGTCTCAGGCCGCTTCCCATTCCCTCTCGACCGTGGTCTCACATCGCCTTAGATTTTGTCACCGGACTGCCTTCGTCAGCGGGGAAGACTGTTATTCTTACGGTTGTCGACAGGTTCTCTAAGGCGACTCATTTTATTCCCCTTGCTAAGCTTCCTTCTGCTAAAGAGACGGCACAAATCATAATCGAGAATGTTTTCAGAATTCATGGCCTTCCGTCAGACGTCGTTTCGGACAGAGGTCCGCAATTCACGTCTCAATTTTGGAGGGAGTTTTGCCGTTTGATTGGGGCTTCCGTCAGTCTCTCTTCCGGCTTTCACCCCCAGTCTAACGGTCAAGCAGAACGGGCCAATCAGACTATTGGTCGCATCTTACGCAGTCTTTCTTTTCGCAACCCTGCGTCTTGGTCAGAACAGCTCCCCTGGGCAGAATACGCCCACAACTCGCTTCCTTCGTCTGCGACCGGGCTATCTCCTTTTCAGAGTAGCCTCGGGTACCAGCCTCCGCTGTTCTCATCTCAGTTCGCCGAGTCCAGCGTCCCCTCCGCTCAGGCTTTTGTCCAACGTTGCGAGCGCACCTGGAAGAGGGTCATGTCTGCACTTTGCCGTTATAGGGCGCAGACTGTGAGGGCTGCTAATAAGCGTAGAACTAAGAGTCCTAGATATTGTCGCGGTCAGAGAGTTTGGCTCTCCACTCAGAACCTTCCCCTTAAGACGGCTTCTCGCAAGTTGACCCCGCGGTTCATTGGTCCGTTCCGTATTTCTCAGGTCATTAATCCTGTCGCAGTTCGACTTCTTCTTCCGCGATACCTTCGTCGCGTCCACCCGGTCTTCCATGTCTCCTGTATCAAGCCCGTTCTTCGCGCCCCCGCTCGTCTTTCCCCCCCCCCCCCCCATCCTTGTCGAGGGCGCACCCATCTACAGGGTCCGTAGGATTTTGGACATGCGTCCTCGGGGCCGTGGTCATCAGTACCTAGTAGATTGGGAGGGGTACGGTCCTGAGGAGAGGAGTTGGGTTCCCTCTCGGGACGTGCTGGACCGTGCGCTGATCGAGGATTTCCTCCGTTGCCGCCAGGTTTCCTCCTCGAGTGCGCCAGGAGGCGCTCGGTGAGTGGGGGGGTACTGTCATGTATTGTCATGTTGTGTCTTGTTTCTGTCCTTTCTCTTCACCCTGTCTCCCCCTGCTGGTCGTTTTAGGTTACCTTTTCTCCCCCTCTTTCCCCCAGCTGTTCCTTGTCTCCTCCTAACTACCTCGTCACCCCTTTTCCCACCTGTTCCCTTTTTCCCTCTGATTAGTCCTCTATATCTCTCTCTGTTTTTGTTCCTGTCCTTGTCGGATTCTTGTTTGTGTTGTTCATGCCTGAACCAGACTATCGTCATGTTTGCTGCAACCTTGTCCTGTCCTGTCGGAACCTGCCGGTCCATCTGAGCCTACGTTTGTTTTCTTATTAAAGAAGCTCTGTTTACGTTAATTCGCTTTTGGGTCCTCATTCACGCACCGTAACACCACAGGGTTCAATCCTCGGGCCTACTCTTTTCTCTGTATATATCAATGATGTTACTCTTGCTGCGGGCGATTCCCTGATCCACCTCTACGCAGACGACACCATTCTATATACTTCCGGCCCGTCCTTGGACACTGTGCTATCTAACCTCCAAACGAGCTTCAATGCCATACAACACTCCTTCCGTGGCCTCCAACTGCTCTTAAACGCTAGTAAAACAAAATGCATGCTTTTCAACCGTTCGCTGCCTGCACCCGCATGCCTGACCAGCATCACCACCCTGGATGGTTCCGACCTTGAAGATGTGGACATCTATAAGTACCTAGGTGTCTGTCTAGACTGCAAACTCTCCTTACAGACTCATATCAAACATCTCCAATCGAAAATCAAATCAAGAATCGGCTTTCTATTCCGCAACAAAGCCTCCTTCACTCACGCCGCCAAACTTACCCTAGTAAAACTGACTATCCTACCGATCCTCGACTACGGCGATGTCATCTACAAAATTGCTTCCAACACTCTACTCAGCAAACTGGATGCAGTTTATCACAGTGCCATCCGTTTTGTCACTAAAGCACCTTATACCACCCACCACTGCAACTTGTATGCTCTAGTCGGCTGGCCCTCGCTACATATTCGTCGCCAGACCCACTGGCTTCAGGTCATCTACAAGTCCATGCTAGGTAAAGCTCCACCTTATCTCAGTTCACTGGTCACGATGGCAACACCCATCCGTAGCACGCGCTCCAGCAGGTGTATCTCACTGATCATCCCTAAAGCCAACACCTCATTCGGCCGCCTTTCGTTTCAGTTCTCTGCTGCCTGTGACTGGAACGAATTGCAAAAATCGCTGAAGTTGGAGACTTTTTTCTCCCTCTCCAACTTCAAACATCTGCTATCTGAGCAGTTAACCGATCGCTGCAGCTGTACATAGTCTATCGGTAAATAGCCCACCCATTTTTACCTACCTCATCCCCATACTGTTTTTATTTATTTACTTTTCTGCTCCTTTGCACACCAATATCTCTACCTGTACATGACCATCTGATCATTTATCACTCCAGTGTTATTAACCTGCAAAATTGTAATTTTTTGCCTACCTCCTCATGCCTTTTGCACACAATGTATATAGACTCCCCTTTTTTTTCTACTGTGTTATTGACTTGTTAATTGTTTACTTACTCCATGTGTAACTTTGTGTTGTCTGTTCACACTGCTATGCTTTATCTTGGCAAGGTCGCAGTTGCAAATGAGAACTTGTTCTCAACTAGCCTACCTGGTTAAATAAAGGTGAAATAAAAAAAACAATTAAAAAAAAAAAATGTCAATCTGACTTGTCCATTGCTGTTCTGGTTAGTGATTATTGTCTTATTTCACTGTAGAGCCTCTAGCCCTGCTCAATATGCCTTAGCTAACCCTTCAGTTCCACCCCCACACATGCGGTGACGTCACCTGGTTTAAATGATGTTTCTAGAGACAATATCTCTCTCATCGTCACTCCATGCCTAGGTTTACCTCCACTGTATTCACATTCTACCATACCTTTGTCTGTACATTATGCCTTGAATCTATTCTATCGCGCCCAGAAACCTGCTCCTTTTACTCTCTGTTCCCGAACGTACTAGACGACCAGGTCTTGTAGCCTTTAGCCATACCCTTATCCTACTCTGTTCCTCTGGTGATGTAGAGGTTAATCCAGGCCCAGCAGTGCCTAGCTCCTCTCCCATTCCCCAGGCGCTCTTATTTGTTGACTTCTGTAACCGTAAAGGCCTTGGTTTCATGCATGTTAACATTAGAGGCCTCCTCCACAAGTTTGTTTTATTCACTGCCTTAGCACACTCTGCCAACCCGGAGTGAACCAAGGGGTATATCTGTTTCTGGATCTACATTTTTTGAATATGGAAATGTTAGGATTTTTGGTGGCCTCCCTAAGCCAGGATTCAGACATGGCTAGGACATCAGGGTTGGCAGAGTGTGCTAATCTAGTTAAGCCAGGTGAGGTCACCGCATGTGTGGGGGGTGGGACAAAAGGGCTATCTAAGGCATATTGGGCTGGACTGTGGGCTCTACAGTGAAATAAGACAATTATAACTATCTAAAAGAACAATAGACTAGGCATATTGATATTAGGGAGAGGCATGTGTAGCCGAGTGATCATAGGGTCCAATGAGTAGCAAAAGGTGAGTCAGGGAGCCGTTCAGTAGTCCCTACTACGCTAGTCGAGCTGGAGACACGGCGATTCAGACAGTTAGCGGGCCGGGGCTAGCAGATGGGCCTTCTGCGACGTCGCAACGGAAGAGCCTGTTGAAACCACCTCGGATGATTACGTCGGCAGACCAGTCATGATGGATCGGCGGGGCTCCGTGTCGGCAGTAAATGGTCCAGGCCAATTGGCAACAGAGGTATTATAGCCCAAGAATTGCCTGGTGGACCTCTAAGCTAGCCGGGAGATGGGCCTAGCTCGAGGCTAGCTCAAGGCTAACTGGTGCTTGCTTCGGGACAGAGAGGTTAGCCAGGAGTAGCCACTTAGATTGCAGCTAGCTAGCTGCAATGATCCGGTGTAAAGGTTCAGAGCTTGCGATAGGAATTCAGAGATGTGGTAGAGAAAAAGCAGTCCGATAAGATCTGGGTTGATATCGTGCTGTGCAGACTGGCAGGTATTGACCGAGCTGAGGCTGGCTGGTGTCCGAGTTAACGTGAAGACTACCAGCAGTGTCTAACTGACTACTAGCTAGTTAGCTGGTTAGCTTCTGCAGATCCTCTCAAGCTCTATTTGCCATATATTTTTAACTGTGCTGTTTCACAAAAGTTCGTAACCTATATCCATTTTAAGGACACAGTATATTTTACATTAGTTATCTTGTTATTTTCAACAAACAATTTCTCACAAAAAAATGATAAAATCAGTTTTATCAAGCGAGAATCGCACCTTATCTGATCAGGGAAATAGTAAGACCGCGAGAGACCATAGCCTGCTGTGCTCCAGGTTTCCAGCTGAATCTGAGGACTACTGTATTCCCCATACCTGATTTGTGGGTCTCACTGAGAAGGCTGGGATAGCTCCTATAGGTTAAAATCTGCAAACAATGAGTCTTGTATCCAAAGATGGATGAGCTACATCCTTCCTCATTTGTCTGTGCTTTATCTTTTTCTCTGTATCAATTCTTAAACCAAAGTTTTCTTAATATGCACTCCCTGACTGTATCTCTAGCTGGGCCAAAGGGAACAGAGGAGACACACGCACACAGAGACAAAATACAGAGTGAGAGAGAGAAAATAAGGAGTTGTGGGTGACTTTCAGGTCTTAATTAGGAAGAGGGCCATATGCTACCTCTTCCTGTGACATTTAACCGGACATTCTTGATAAATGTCAGAGCATGGATACGTGGACGGCAAATGGATGCATCACCAACTGCTTAATAACCTTTATAGATAGTCCTGCCAGGAATTCAAATTCTCTATCTGTGCTCTTCCCTGCATCCATAAAACACTAGCCCCTAATCAACCAGGTCTGTGAGTGTGTTGTGTGTGGGAGGGGGGGAACTTTCTGTTCTGGTATTAGCAACCTTAGGACCATATACATAACTTTGTTAACACAGATCCAGAGTAGGGTATATTAACCATTAAACACATTGGATGTACATTAAGTTAAAAAAAGTGGCAGTTTTTGTTTTACCATAGCATATAGCAAAGCATTGTCAACTATATTGTAATGGCCCTGAACCTTTTTACTGGGATTTTGGAAAACAACTTTTCCTGGGGAATAGGTGACCCGGGTTGCTCAATGTTTCATTTTTAATGAAGAATGCTGTCACAGTACTGAAACTCAAGGTTGTTTGCCGAGAGTTGATCGTGTGTATGTGTGTGTGTGTGTGTGAGAAACACCCAGACTTGTAACAGTGAGATTTGATCATGTGTGTTTGTAGAAGGACAGGCCATCCACCAGTCTGCATTCAAACCAAAGCTGCATGACATACAGCATTGGGTTGTTTAGATTTACGTAATTTTCTTCTCCTTAAAATAAGAACATTTATGTGATTAAATTAAAGTGTCTCAATATGGAGTATTTGGTCATTATTTTTATCTGCATTGTTCCCCATGGACCTAGGCTCCTGAGTAATTATGGTGTGTGCGCGCACACATGCAAGTGTGTGTATTTGTATTTGTGCATGTTTATATGTGTGTGTGTCTGCCTGCCTATCTGTGTATGTGTGTGTATGGTTGTTTTATAGTCACACTGCCCAAGCTGCACCGCTGCTAATTGCCTCTCCAAAGGAATAATTAGGTGGCAAAAGGCTACACACTAAGATGTATGTCATGTCTTCTGTGTGGAGCACGGTGCACAGCCATTTGTTTGAAATCTGCCGGGAGTAACGAACAAGCAAGTGAGAGAGAGGACACAGATAGTACACAGCAGCCTATACATTTTGAAGTGGGTGATATAATGAATTATAGTTAATTAAACATATCCCGTATATTTACTGGGCCACAGATAAATCTCCACCCCATGGTCAAGTCAACCTATTTCAGTGATTGAAAGGAATAACACACACACACACACACACACACACACACATTCTCCCACTTACACTTCATGAATACTGTATGGACAGTATATTAATATGAAAGGTGTGTACACCAGTAGTTATATAGGATGATCCTTGACTAGAATACAGTACGTACACAGAAGAGGGTAAAACAGTATGCAAACAGTGACCATTGTTCAATGACTATGCACATAAGGCAGTGGTGTGGTTTTGGAGTGGAGTGTTTTTTGTTTTCACCCTATTCCAAACCTTAACCCTTCGGAATTAATGCCTAATAAAATTTTACATTTATGAACAAGGGTTTGGATGTCTGATTCTGCAGTGAGACTGAGCTTGGTGGGCTAACAGCCCCGTGGTACAGTAGATTAGTAATCCATTCCACGAATAACTGGCTTGACCTGGCGTAGCAGATCAGATAGAATCAAGGGAATGGTCAAGGGAAGCCAAGTGCGAAATGAACGTTTGAGGAATTCCAATACCTTATTAGTGGCTAGGTTGTGGTGGTTCTCTGTCGTAGTGGAGATGTCACCTGTTCAGTGACTTATCTCATGACAGCAGGATTGGTTTCCTGCTTCCTGCTCTGAGTCTGTGTCAACAGACATCATCCAAGTCATCCACATGGCATTTAACTCACATGTACTGGACATATTACAGTTTGAGTCACGGCATTAATAATGAAAATGTGATTTCTAAGTCATTCAAAATCAAATTAAACTTAACCCATAACTTAACCCACAATGAACATTGAGAATGTGGCTCTGGCTTTTGGAAAAAGTGTGATGTTTGACAGACCGATTGCCTTTATAGAAGCATTATTTAAACTGTTTTAGAAATATAAAAACTGTATGTTGGTATGAATATGAACAGAGGTTGTTTGTGAAGTTCTCAAGTCTCCTGTCTTCAAATGGGGTTATGCCACAGAAGGCCTCTCTACAAAATCTGGATAAATATGTACCAATTGCAGTTTGGGAAACCACTGTTTTGTCTAACACACAGACCTAGGGGGGATTTGTGAAAACAGAAAAGCAGTTACTAAGTCTGGCCAATCAAAAATGACCTGAAAACAGAATTCTTCACGTTGAACTATAATCTACCAACACCAATATTGGTTCTATATTTTAGCCCCAAATAACCCTGAATATCCCTCTGGTTTTTAGCCCTTTTCCCAATGGGAGTTGAAATCATATCTATAAGTCAGAACATGACTTAGCTGAACAAAACACACTGTTAAGAGAATGAACAAGCAAAACCAGGATACTTACGATTCAGGCTCATGATTCATTAAGGACATTCATATTGTTACCCCGCGCAAGCAGGAAATACTCACACGGACTCCCCTCTCATTCCTCTTCCCCCTCTCTCTTCTCTCTTTCCCTGGGGACAGCCTATATCCCATTCTCTCATTTCTCTCGATTGGCCTTCACGAAGGATGCCCTGTTTGAGGAATGGGCCATCCTCGTGTGGCCAGGCGTCTTTTCTGGGTTAAACATATGAAACCTATAGATACATTCACACACTCAAGCTACATACACATCACAACTGCTGCTATCAGACGTATTATTATTGCTAAATACTGCCCAATTTAAACACTTACCACCCAATCCCACCATCCCAAAACATGTATAAATATTGGACTATATATTGTGCATCCTTTATTATACTTATGCTAAAATGTTTATTGTATTCTACTGATCCATTTACTTTATCTTCATATTTGTAAATTTGTTGCATTGTTGTTGCATAGTCTAGAAGGAACATGCAAGTAAGCATTTCGTTGGACGATGTATACCATATGTATCCTGTATATACAACTAATACAAATTGAAACTAATCTTTTTATGGTAATGGTAATAAATAGATGAAGGAATTAATTAATTAAAATCATTGATGGGTGGCTAGCAATGTACTTCACAGTATTTAACTGTAATTGCATGGGATTGGTGCTAGCAGGTTGGCTGCTAGGTAATGTTTTTTCCTATTACATGATAAAATATATACAGTGCCTTCAGAATGTATTCACACCCCTTTACTTTTTCCACATTGTGTTCTGTTACAGCCTTTATTTAAAATAGATTCAATTGAGATGTGTTGGTCACTGGCCTACACACAATACCCCACAATGTAAAAATGGAATTGTGTTTTTTTACATTTTTACAAATTAATACAAAATTAAAAGCTGAAATGTCTTGAGTCAATAAGTATTCAATCCATTAGTTATGGCAATCCTAAATAAGTTCTGGAGTCAAATTTTTTTTTTTAATGACTACCTCATCTCTGTACCCCACACGTACAGTGGGGCAAAAAAGTATTCAGTCAGCCACCAATTGTGCAAGTTCTCCCACTTAAAAAGCTGAGAGAGCCCTGTCATTTTCATCATAGGTACACTTCAACTATGACAGACAAAATGAGAAAAGAAATCCAGAAAATCACATTATAGGATTTTTTATGAATTTATTTGCAAATTGTGGTGGAAAATAAGTATTTGGTCAATAACAAAAGTTTATCTCAATACTTTGTTATATACCCTTTGTTGGCAATGACAGAGGTCAAACGTTTTCTGTAAGTCTTCACAAGGTTTTCACACACTGTTGCTGGTATTTTGGCCCATTCCTCCATGCAGATCTCCTCTAGAGCAGTGATGTTTTGGGGCTGTTGCTGGGAAACACAGACTTTCAACTCCCTCCAAAGATTTTCTATGGGGTTGAGATCTGGAGACTGGCTAGGCCACTCCAGGACCTTGAAATGCTTCTTACGAAGCCACTCCTTCGTTGCCCGGGCGGTGTGTTTGGGATCATTGTCATGCTGAAAGACCCAGCCACATTTCATCTCCAATGCCCTTGCTGATGGAAGGAGGTTTTCACTCAAAATCTTACGATACATGGCCCCATTCATTCTTTCCTTTACACGGATCAGTCGTCCTGGTCCCTTTGCAGAAAAACAGCCCCAAAGCATAATGTTTCCACCCCCATGCTTCACAGTAGGTATGGTGTTCTTTGGATGCAACTCAGCATTCTTTGTCCTCCAAACACGACGAGTTGAGTTTTTACCAAAAGTTATATTTTGGTTTCATCTGACCATATGACATTCTCCCAATCTTCTTCTGGATCTTCCAAATGCTCTCTAGCAAACTTCAGACGGGCCTGGACACGTACTGGCTTAAGCAGGGGGACACGTCTGGCACTGCAGGATTTGAGTCCCTGGCGGCGTAGTGTGTTACTGATGGTAGGCTTTGTTACTTTGGTCCCAGCTCTCTGCAGGTCATTCACTAGTCATTCACCCGTGGGGATCATTTTGACCCCACGGGTGAGATCTTGCGTGGAGCCCCAGATCAAGGGAGATTATCAGTGGTCTTGTATGTCTTCCATTTCCTAATAATTGCTCCCACAGTTGATTTCTTCAAACCAAGCTGCTTACCTATTGCAGATTCAGTCTTCCCAGCCTGGTGCAGGTCTACAATTTTGTTTCTGGTGTCACTTCTTGAAACTTTCACAGATGTAACCGCTTCCAGTTTGTCCTTTACCCAGCCACAAAAAAAACTAAGTACCAGTCAGCCAAATAGCAGGAATCCACTTTCTCCCAAAATCTCACACCTACCATTCCAAAATCATGGCAAACACTGGGAGTCTCTAGCACACCTGTTGCCGCAGATACTTCATCCCGGTCTAGCTCAACATCAGAGCACTCACTACTGGAGACCGAGTCAAGGTTCTCAAGCAAGCAAGTAGATTTATAGGTAATTTGACTTGGTTTGTACTCAGATGGTTTAGGTCTGTACTTAATGTCATTTTTACATTTTCGCGACTTCGCACCTCCGTGTGCTCCACAGCTCCTTGCCCTGCATGTTGACAGCTGACTGCTAGAAGCACCTTTTTGCTGTCCTGCCTCAACTTTAACCCGAAACTGACTCCTGACTTACTCAGTGAAAAGCCATGGCAAAAACTCAACCATTAACCCTTGTGTGGTGTTCAGGCCTGTAGGACCCATTTTCAATGTTAACAACAACAAAATAATTATAATATTTAATAATGTTTTCAACCTTCAACATGGGCCTTTGTTCATTTTCTGTGAAGAACATGCAAAATAACACGTTTGAATTGAGTGCACACTGCACCCCCTACACATTCATATTACATTTGTGGTGTTCGGGTCTACTGGACCCGAGGGTAATAAAAGTGTGGGAAAGTGTGTGTGAGTGTACAGTGGTTCTTCCTTTAAAAGTCGCGTCGTATTGCAGCACAGCTTGCAGGCTGCGCCAGAATTCTAAAGCATGTTATTTAAGTGTCAGTCATTGTGGCGATTAATGCTAGTTAGTGCTAGTTTTACCACCAGAGGGCATCTTTGAGAGCATTTGACAGTCTTTAATATTAGCTGTACTAGAGAACTTAAATCCTTTTTTGTAAGAACATAGTATATGGGATTGATTTTAAGAAATGTAGCTTAATTTGATTAGTATTATGGTGTTTCTATTCCAATAAAAACTAAAACAAATGAAACCCTTAGGGTTTCTGTTAGGAAAATATGGTGCTGTACAACTTGACTGGTTGGGAGTAGACTACAGTGCTAAGAGCAAAATAATCCTGACATTTCCACACTCTAATTGTAGTCTAACAAATGCCCAAACAGAGATTCAGTGAACATACAAATCTCATTGATTTATCAAGACCAGTCCCCATGCTTGTTTCAGAGTAGTGCGAAACGATGCTAAAATAGTTGCCCACATGCGGGTAGATTGAAGTATAACTTTTGTATGACTGAAGCCTTTAGTGATAGCTCTAATGCTTTAATATTGAATCATTGCTGCTCTTGTGCACCTTGATATTGGGGGTGGGCCATGCGTCCGTGCCTAACAGGAAAAGTGGGTTGGCCATGCAGCCGTGCTTAACGGTTCACACAGTAGCCAGGCTATCAAACTAATCGCTGGATAACGGATCGGCTCTTGGAACTATTGTGTGTTTCGATACTTTCTCTCTCTCACGCACTTGCTGTCTTGACCTCTGAATGCTCGGCTATGAAAAGCCAACTGACATTTACTCCTGCACTCTAAAAATAAAAGGTTCCTGGAGTATCCTTTAGGGGTTCTTCAAATTGAAACTGTGGGGGAACCCCTATAAGTACTATGAATAACCTTTTGTGGGAAGCCCTATAAGTTCTTCGAAGAACAATTGAAAAAGGTTCTTCGAAGAACCTTTTGGGGTTCATTTTTTAAACTCCCTGTCCACCCTCCCTAATAACAATATTGACAATATTGATTTAAATAATTAATTGTTTATTTAGTGGCACCACAAATGTGAATTAATATTTACAAAACAATTTACCAAACAAAACACATTACAAAATTGCAACATTTCTGTGTTTTAGTGTGTGTCCAACAACCGCTTGCCCAACATCCACTTAGTTATGTTATAAAGTTTGCCATCTTTATGACCGGCCCTGGTAACTTCACCCAAACTTCTCTTATCCCCAGAACACAGTAACTTAAGAACATAAGTGTTTTTCTGACATATTGGGGAAATTTAACTGAAAAGAAATACAGCCCTACAGAGCCCCAAGTCCCATGGGGACATCCTCTAGGGCAACGATGTTCTCCCCATCAAAGGCCAGCGTGATTTCACTCTCATGGGGAAATGGATTTCCGCCGATGTGCAGTAAAGGAGTCGGGAGCAGTGAAATCTGTGTCAACAAAAGTAAGAAAAAATGTATACGCATACGATTAATAAATTACCGTTTTTTCTGATTGCTTAGGCACTATCTATCTATCTATCTGTAACTATAGGCTACACACAGGTTTCCAAATGTATTCCGAACATGCAAATGAATTACTTAAAAATCATACAATGTGATTTTCTGGATTTTTGTTTTAGATTCCGTCTCTCACAGTTGACCTCTACAGACCTCTACATGCTTTGTAAGTAGGAAAACCTGCAAAATCGGCAGTGTATCAAATACTTGTTCTCCCCACTGTACGTACACACACACACACACACACACACACACACACGTGGTTAGAGCGTTGGACTAGTAACCAAAAGGTTGCAAGTTCAAATCCCCGAGCTAACAAGGTACAAATCTATCGTTCTAACCCTGAACAGACAGTTAACCCACTGTTCGTAGGCCGTCAGTGAAAAGAAGAATTTGTTCTTAACTGACTTGCCTAGTTAAATAAAGGTTAAAAAAACATACAATCATACCTCATGCGCCTACAGTAGAAACGACAACACGATATACAGAAAATAAGAAACTTACTTTGATAGGAACGCACACATGTCCAAAGTTATTATTTGTAAATTAAACAACAAGGAAGGCAAAGCGAGCGCCAGGAAGAAAATGTTCCATTTCTTGCAAGACTGCGCAAATACAGTGCCTTGCGAAAGTATTCGGCCCCTTTGAACTTTGCGACCTTTTGCCACATTTCAGGCTTCAAACATAAAGATATAAAACTGTATTTTTTTGTGAAGAATCAACAACAAGTGGGACACAACCATGAAGTGGAACGACATTTATTGGATATTTCAAACATTTTTAACAAATCAAAAACTGAAAAATTGGGCGTGCAAATTTATTCAGCACCCTTAAATTAATACTTTGTAGCGCCACCTTTTGCTGCGATTACAGCTGTAAGTCGCTTGTGGTATGTCTCTATCAGTTTTGCACATCGAGAGACTGACATTTTTTCCCATTCCTCCTTGCAAAACAGCTCGAGCTCAGTGAGGTTGGATGGCGAGCATTTGTGAACAGCAGTTTTCAGTTCTTTCCACAGATTCTCAATTGGATTCAGGTCTGGACTTTTGCATTGTTGCCAAAAAGTTCAATTTTGGTTTCATCTGACCAGAGCACCTTCTTCCACATGTTTGGTGTGTCTCCCAGGTGGCTTGTGGCAAACTTTAAACGACACTTTTTATGGATATCTTTAAGAAATGGCTTTCTTCTTGCCACTCTTCCATAAAGGCCAGATTTGTGCAATATACGACTGATTGTTGTCCTATGGACAGAGTCTCCCACCTCAGCTGTAGATCTCTGCAGTTCATCCAGAGTGATCATGGGCCTCTTGGCTGCATCTCTGATCAGTCTTCTCCTTGTATGAGCTGAAAGTTTAGAGGGACGGCCAGGTCTTGGTAGATTTGCAGTGGTCTGATACTCCTTCCATTTCAATATTATCGCTTGCACAGTGCTCCTTGGGATGTTTAAAGCTTGGGAAATCTTTTTGTATCCAAATCCGGCTTTAAACTTCTTCACAACAGTATCTCGGACCTGCCTGGTGTGTTCCTTGTTCTTCATGATGCTCTCTGCGCTTTTAACGGACCTCTGAGACTATCACAGTGCAGGTGCATTTATACGGAGACTTGATTACACACAGGTGGATTGTATTTATCATCATTAGTCATTTAGGTCAACATTGGATCATTCAGAGATCCTCACTGAACTTCTGGAGAGAGTTTGCTGCACTGAAAGTAAAGGGTCTGAATAATTTTGCACGCCCAATTTTTCATTTTTTGATTTGTTAAAAAAGTTTGAAATATCCAATAAATGTCGTTCCACTTCATGATTGTGTCCCACTTGTTGTTGATTCTTCACAAAAAAATACAGTTTTATATCTTTATGTTTGAAGCCTGAAATGTGGCAAAAGGTCGCAAAGTTAAAGGGGGCCGAATACTTTCGCAAGGCACTGTATATGCATACTTGATCTGCGCAAACATGAGTGAAGTGTGGTGGGCATAAATTGTCCTCAACGCTGAATGTGAATAAATGCGGAACACATCTCAACTCAAGAAAATAATTTGAAAATTACAAGTTGAAACATAGCCTATAGATAATTAGCCTGACATTTTGGAACAGTGAGTGAATTCTGACATCACGTGCATAAAACAACTCACGACCGTTAGAGATATTTGGAACTCACATGTGAAAAGATTAAATTGCAAACTGAGTGTAAAGCAGAACGTGCATTCAATTTGGCACACTTGGTAAATGCATTGGCTACAAGTGTTCATGGTTCCAGAGATAGTGCTTCAAGAAACACTGTAAGTGTTTATGCAGTCAGAAAAAACTGTAATACACACCCTCTATAACCACTGTTTATATGATTTGACCCTGCTGGTGATCATTTTTACATTGTATCCAATTTCCAGCGTGACTATTCAAGCCATCGACTCACTGATGGTTGAATATGATGAGCAATCGGCAAAGGCAATCTGGTATCGGCTGGCATCACGGGATAACATCAACATGTTGATGTCAGAAGACAGTCAGAAGACAGTTGAAGAGACTCGAGTGGACTCATGGAAAGGCTCTGTAAGACATGTATACAGTAGCCAACTATTTTGGTCGATTACCAACAAAATAATTGAATCACAAAGCATAACAGAAAATTAATACAGCATTTCATACCTCTTTCAGTGTTGGGGTTTGCAAAACCATAACTTGTACAGCCTCATTTTCCCTCGAAATCAGACCTTCTCCACCAGTATCTTGCTTAGAAATAAATGCTTGTGTGATGTTACTCTACCCACATTTTATAGCTAGATGCATTTTTTTGGGGTAATCCTGGGCCGAAAATGCTGTCGACCACCTAGCTAGCTAGCATTATAATCTACATTTTTTGTGTCATTTTTTTATTATCATCTACACACGAAACACACCATCATGTCAACAATCTGTCATTGGAGAGAAAGAGCTTATGGTGGAGAAGGTTTTAAATAAGGAAAATATGATTTCAACGAGGGTTGAACCCCCAAAGACAAAGCTTGGAGGACATTCAACTGGTGGTGAAGTGTTTACTTTGTTGGGTTTGGATGTTGTATATCAAGAACACTGCTAAAGCCTGATAATAATAAACAGGTTTAACTCTTTACCTGGATTAGTGTTGTGTAGCTGTACAGCTGAAGTCGGAAGTTTACATACACCTTAGCCAAATACATTTAAACTCAGTTTTTCAATATTCCTGACATTGAAACATAGTAAAAATTCCCTGTATTAGGTCAGTTAGGATCACCACTTTATTTTAAGAAGGCGAAACGTCAGAATAATAGCAGAGACAATGATTTTTTTCAGATTTTATTTCTTTCATCTTATTCCCAGTTGGTCAGAAGTTTTCATGCACTCAATTAGTATTTGGTAGCATTGCCTTTAAATTGTTTAACCTGAGTTAAACATTTCGGGTAGCCTTCCACAAGCCTCCAAAATTGGATGAATTTTGGCCGATTCCTCCTGACAGAGCTGGTGTAACTGAGTCAGGTTTGTAGGCCTCCTTGCTCGCACACGCTTTTTCAGTTCTGCCCACAAAGTTTCTATAGGGTGGGGTCAGGGCTTTGTGATGGTCACTCCAAAACATTGTCACGTTCGTGGTATACATAATGAGAGAACCAAGGCGCAGCGTGAGTAGAGTTCCACATATTTATTAAAGTGAACCTTAAAAAAAAGAAGAATAAACTAATGTGCAGTTCATAGCGCACATTGCACTAAACCATAAAAAAAAAACAATATCCCACAAACGCAGGTGGGAAAAGGACCACACTAAGTATGATCGTCGCTGGAGGCTCCCGGCTGTACACACGCACTGGTGGACGAGTGCGGGGAGCCGGTACAGGGCGTACCGGGCTGGGAAGGCGCAATGGAGGCCTGGTGCGTGTAGCCGAAACAGGTTTCACCGGACTAATGACACGCTCTTCAGGGCGAGTGCGGGAAGCCGGCACAGGACGTACCGGGCTGGGGAGGCGCACTGGAGGCCTGGTGCGTGGATCCGGCACAGATGGCACCAGACTGATGACACGCTGTTCGGGGACAGCCCCTTGTCATGGACAGCCCCACACTCACGACAGCCCCTTGTGCTCCCCCCAAAAAATCTTGGGGTTTCTGTGGCCGCGGACCCCGGTGTCATTGCTGTCCTCCTATTCTCCAAGAACAAAGAATGACACTTGGCTTCGTCTGCTCTGTTTGTTTCTGGCGGCTGTAATGTTAGGTTGCAAGTGACTTTCACTTCCTCTCCAGCTCCGTGGAAGCAGGGTCATTCGAATAGCGGGATTAGCACATATACGTACCTAGCCCAGAAGGGCAGCCCAAGGCAGTTCTGGACTCAACCCCCTTGTTTTTGTTCAAAGTGAAAACACTACACAAGAAGTGTGGTCGCCCACAACCTGCCATTTCTCCTTTAACCTCTCAGCGCACGGAACCCGGTAGCGGGATGAAATTCAACAACATGTGATCACAACGGTGATCGCTACATAAATAGTCATATTAACCCTTTCATTCGTACCATCACACGGGTGTGATCGTTCTACAGTGGTCCCTGAAGCGTACGATCACACCCGTGTGATTAGAACACTCATTTAGAATGCTCCTTTAGAACGGACAGTTTCGAATGACGCAACAATCAGCGTTTGAGCTGGCCACACTTTTTTCAGAAACTATTTACACAAACACAGTCCTTACAAAGTTATGTCAAGAATGTCAGCAGTATATTTTTGGATGCAATGTACAGATATTCACAGAAGTATATACAGTGGGGCAAAAAAGTATTTAGTCAGCCACCAATTGTGCAAATTCTCACACTTAAAAAGATGAGAGAGGCCTGTAATTTTCATCATAGTTACACTTCAACTAAAACATCCAGAAAATCACATTGTAGGATTTTTAATGAATTTATTTGCAAATTATGGTGGAAAATAAGTATTTGGTCAATAACAAAAGTTTATCTCAATACTTTGTTATATACCCTTTGTTGGCAATGACAGAGGTCAAAAGTTTTCTGTAAGTCTTCACAAGGTTTTCACACACTGTTGCTGGTATTTTGGCCCATTCCTCCATGCAGATCTCCTCTAGAGCAATGATGTTTTGGGGCTGTTGCTGGACAACACAGACTTTTAATTCCCTCCAAAGATTTTCTATGGGGTTGAGATCTGGAGACTGGCTAGGCCACTCCAGGACCTTGAAATGCTTCTTACGAAGCCACTCCTTCGTTGCCAGGGCAGAGTGTTTGGGATCATTGTCATGCTGAAAGACCCAGCCATGTTTCATCTTCAATGCCCTTGCTGATGGAAGGAGGTTTTCACTCAAAATCTCACGATACATGGCCCCATTCATTCTTTCCTTTACACGGATCAGTCGTCCTGGTCCCTTTGCAGAAAAACAGCTTCAAAGCATGATGTTTCCACCCCCATGGTTCACTGTAGATATGGTGTTCTTTGGATGCAACTCAGCATTCTTTGTCCTCCAAACACGACGAGTTGAGTTTTTACCAAAAAAGTATATTTTGGTTTCATCTGACCATATGACATTCTCCTAATCTTCTTCTGGATCATCCAAATGCTCTCTAGCAAATTTCAGACGGGCCTGGACACGTACTGGCTTAAGCAGGGGGACATGTCTGGCACTGCAGGATTTGAGTCCCTGGCGGCGTAGTGTGTTACTGATGGTAGGATTTGTTACTTTGGTCCCAGCTCTCTGCAGGTCCTTCACTAGGTCCCCCCGTGTGGTTCTGGGATTTTTGGTCACTGTTCTTGTGATCATTTTGACCCCACAGGGTGAGTTCTTGCGTGGAGCCCCAGATCGAGGGAGATTATCAGTGGTCTTGTATGTCTTCCATTTCCTAATAATTGCTCCCACAGTTGATTTCTTCAAACCAAGCTGCTTACCTATTGCAGATTCAGTCTTCCCAGCCTGTTGCAGGTCTACAGGTCTATTTTGTTTCTGGTGTCCTTTGACAGCTCTTTGGTCTTGGCCATAGTGGACAGAGGGGCGGAAGCTCTGAACAGAGGGGCGGAAGCTCTGGACAGAGGGGCGGAAGCTCTGGACAGAGGGGCTCTGGCGCCTCTGGGCTGAGGGGCTCTGGCGCCTCTGGGCTGAGGGGCTCTGGCGCCTCTGGGCTGAGGGGCTCTGGCGCCTCTGGGCTGAGGGGCTCTGGCGCCTCTGGGATGAGGGGCTCTGGCGCCTCTGGGATGAGGGGCTCTGGCGCCTCTGGGCTGAGGGGCTCTGGCGGCCCCTGGCTGACTGGCGGCACTGGCGGCCCCTGGCTGACTGGCGGCACTGGCGGCCCCTGGCTGACTGGCGGCACTGGCGGCCCCTGGCTGACTGGCGGCACTGGCGGCACCTGGCTGCACTGGCGGCGCTGGGCAGACGGGCGGCGCTGGGCAGACGGGCGGCTCAGGCGGCGCTGGGCAACTGGGGACCAGATGCGTAGAGCCGGCTTCATGGCACTTGGCTCGATGCTCACTCTAGCCCGGCCGATACGCGGAGCTGGTATGTACCGCACCGGGCTATGCACCCGCACTGGAGACACCGTGCGCTCCACAGCATAACACGGTGCCTGCCCGGTCTCTCTAGCCCCCCGGTAAGCACAGGAAGTTGGCGCAGGTCTCCTACCTGGCTTCCCCACACTTCCTATGTTCCCCCCCAATAATTTTTTGGGGCTGACTCCCGGGCTTCCATCCACGCCGCCGTGCTGCCTCCTCATACCAGCGCCTCTCTGCCTTCGCCGCCTGCAGCTCTTCTTTGGGGCGGCGATATTCTCCGGGCTGTGCCCAGGGTCCTTTTCCGTCCAATTCGTCCTCCCATGTCCATTCCTCCTCGCGCTGCTCCTGCAGCCGCCTCTCCTGCAGCCGCCTCTCCTGCTGTACCTTGGGGCGGCGACACTCCCCTGGTTTTGCCCAGGGTCCTCTCCCGTCCAGAAGTCTTTATTTCACTGCTCCTGCTGCTGCCCGTTACTACGTCGCTTGGTCCTGTTGTGGTGGGTGATTCTGTAACGGTTTTCTTCTGGTGAAAGAGAGGTGGACCAAAATGAAGCGTGGTTAGTTTTGTACATCTTTAATAAAGATGAAAATACAACAATCTACAAAACAAGAAATGTGAAAAAACCGAAACAGTCCTATCTGGTGCCACAAACACAAAGACAGGAACAATCACCCACAAACACACAGTGAAACCTAGGCTACCTAAAGTATGATTCTTAATCAGAGACAACTAATGACACCTGCCTCTGACTGAGAACCATACCAGGCCGAAACATAGAAATACCCAAATCATAGAAAAACAAACATAGACTGCCCACCCCAACTCACGCCCTGACCATACTAAATAATGACAAAACAAAGGAAATAAAGGTCAGAACGTGACATACGATGCGATTATCTGAGGATAGAGCCCCATAAAAAACAACTATTTCAACCAGCAGAGGCGTAACAAAATCCCACACTGCAATAAAATAAATGGTTTACCCTTGACGAGCTTCCTCTGTTTGCATTCCCAATGCTCATTGTTACACAATGGATGGTCTACTGTTTGATAAAATACATTTTTATAGCCTAACACAAAACATTTTGTGAACCGCTTGTTTCGTGAATTCTCATTCCATTTTCGATGACACACTCAAGGTAAATACACACACAGAACGTGACTTTTCCAGTCATGTTTGGTTTCATTATTTCCTTTGTTTTGCAATCAACTGGTTTGTTTGTAACACAACCGAACCTGATGGGTCATTTCGCGGGATGTATTGACTGAAAGAAACCGATTTGAAGACAACAAGTAATGACATCATTGTGCACCACTGATTTGCCCGCTGTTTCATTGATTGACTGTATTTTAACCCAATGACCACTGATAGTCTTGAAATCTAGCTGGGTAGATATCCAAGGAGCTGAGGTATACGACAATATGTAATGTTTATGTGTAGGAAGACCAACCCATGTAGTAAACTCTGGAGTAAAGAGGGTCATTCGCCATTGAAGTTTCATACCAGAGGGAGCAACGCATGTTGCGCACAGCGTTGTTTTGGTAAAGCGCATATTCAGCTGTTTATATATCAATCAGTATGGTGACTAAGTCAGAGAAAGCTAAATCTAAGTCTAGCTATATAAATGTACACACGATTTTAGAAGAAATATATCAAGGACGATTCATTTAGCAATTCCCAAATGGAGGAATATTTTTTGAACGGAGAGGACATTGTTTTGGACTGGTAAGTTCTTCTCATGCTAATGCCGTTGTTTGAAATTAATAATATAAAATATTATTTGTGAAATGAAATAGCCTATTTGAGGCTGTTGAGGGGAGGGCAGGACCACAACAATGGCCAAAGTGAAATGGAGACAGTAGATACAGCTGGTCTGCTGTAATGTAATTTAGACAGCAGATCTAGCTGGTCTGTCATAATATAATAGAGACAGTAGATCTAGCTGAAATGTCATAATATAAATGAGACAGTAGATCTAGCAGGTCTATAATAATATATTCAACCTTATGCTCCCTGTACTCTATATATATCTGTTTATTATACCTGTTGATACAGGGCTCATATGTGAAACTATTCTAACTGAACATTTTCACAGTGACACTGACTCTGAATGGGAGCCCCCAGTACCAAGGTGTCCATCCCCCACTGAAACTGGTTCATCCAGCTCCTGCCACAAGTGGTGTTCATCTGCCCAAATGTATTTCTGCAGGCATGGATGTGCTATGGCACCTGGCATCAGCAGCATAATGTTGTGACTGAGGGTCTTCCAAATATTGAAAGTGTTATTTTGTAAATATATTTTTTTCTTCATGTTTTTCGCCATTTTTTTGGGGGGGGGGGGGGGGGGGGTTATGTTAGAATACTATTTTGGTATTTTGTATATAGTTATTCCATTCAAAATGTATAACTTCACCAATTTGGCCACTTGGGTACATTTGGGCTACTTTTGTGGGACACCTGGGTCACTTCATGAAAAATGTAATGTAGCACACTAATTTTGGAAGTTATCATTCTGAAACATTGCACAAGTACTGCTGCCCTCTTATGTTTTTCACTGAAATTGTCCCCATCATCCTATCTGAATGTTTGTTTTATCTTGTTCATTTTAAAGATGATGATACAACAATAAAAATAAAAAACGTATGTTTTTTTTCATTATATTATCTAAAACAGATCTACTGTGTTATATTCCCCTACATTCAATTCACATTTCCACAAACTCCAGAGGGTTTTCTTTCAAATGGTACCAAGAATATGCATATCCTTGGTTCTGTGCCTGAGCTACAGGCTGTTAGATTTGGGTATGTCTTCAGGCGGAAATTGAAAAAAGTAGGGGGGAGCTCTTAAAGATAAGGGGTTAGGTTTCCTTGTTTGACATATAAATGACACATTAACAAGAGTACACCAAAATTACTTATTAGATTGGTTACTTCCACTAGATAGATTTCTGAAATTTCCCGAAATTCAGCTGACCAAGTTCACAAGATGACCAAAAACAGTGACAAACAGTGGTGTAAAGTACTTAAGTAAAAATGATTTTAAGTACTTCTTAGGTCATTTTTGGGTTATGTGTTTATTATTATATATATATATATATATATATATTTACAGCATTTACTTTACTATTTTCCTAAATAAAATGGTATACTTTTTATTCCAGACATTTTCCCTGACACCCAAAAGTACTCGTTATATTTTTTATTCTTAGAGGACAGGAAACGGGTCTAATTCAAGATAATATCCTTGTTCATCCCTACTGCCTCTGCTCTGACAGACTGACTAAACACACGTGCTTTGTCTGTATACTATGTTTTAGTGTTGGAGTGTGCCCCTGGCACCAAAATAAAATGGTGCTGTCTGTTTTGCTTAATGTAAGGAATTTGATATTATGTATACTTTTACCTTTGAAACGTAAGTATATTTCAATCCAAATACGTTGACTTTTACTCAAGTAGTGTGTTATCTTCACCTTTACTCAAGTATGACAATTGAGTACTTTTCCACCACTGACAATTGCAGTCATGTGCTTTGTCAGTGGCTGTGATGTAGGGTTCAGTTCAGTCAGGAGTTGGACAGACAGAAGAGCGAATGAAATGGTAGGAAGGACATCCCAGCTTCAAGTGGTTTCAGATATCACATTCTACGTCACACAGGCTCAGAATACTACCGTGTCTGTGGGAACTACTGTAGGGCTATCATCACTCAATGCAAGCCATTTCAATCTATGGTATCAACAGATCAATTTATAAGTGAAAATGTCGGTTGGAACCAGTACCAGAACCGCACAGGTCCTTACATCTAAAACGTTTTAAATTGGTACAATGCTCTCACTCCCGGGTGCAACAAATGTAGCCACTTCAAGGCACTCCTCAAAATATGTTAATGAGTAAGAAATACAATATCATGCGCCCACTATAGTGATTTCCAGTACAGAAAGAATCTCAAAGCGCTTGAAAAAGCAAAACAAACAAGAATTAAATAAAACAGATATGACAGTGTTAGGTCTGTGGTACAATTTTCAGACTGAGTTGAACATTTTGTAGTTTCAAGCCCCCGAAAGATGGAACGACAGTCAGGAGGTAAGCAAAGCGAGAAGGTGGTCAATGGGGGAGGTGAGCAGGAGGCAGGCAGCACAGTTCACTCTCCATTCAAGGGGTCTCAATGGCACCTCGCCGTCCCTGCCATCTGACTGTGACTTCTCTGTAGCCATTGACTCTCTCTGGTCTTGCAGAAAAAACATTGATATTTTGGGTCTGGGGCCAGGAAACTCCCCAGACCTTAATCCCACTGAGAACTTGTGGTCAATCCTCAAGAGGCAGGTGGACAAACAAAAACCCACAAATTCTGACAAACTCCAAGCATGGATTATGAAAGAATGGGCTGCCATCAGTCAGGATGTGGCCCAGAAGTTAATTTGCAGCATGCCAGGGCGGATTGCAGAGGTCTTGAAAAAGAAGAGTCATCACTGCAAATATTGACTCTTTGCATCAACTTCATGTAATTGTCAATAAAAACCTTTGACACTTATGAAATGCTTATAATTATACTTCAGTATTCCATAGTAACATCTGACAAAAATATCTAAAGACAATGAAGCAGAAACCTTTGTGAAAATGTATATTTGTGTCGTTCTCAAAACTTTTGGCCACAACTGTGTAGTAGGCATAAGCTATTACTGTAAGGAAATACAGTATGTTAGAGTAATTTTACAGGACACCATGATGGCAACGGAGAGGATGGCTGATGTTTTATTGGCTCTTAACCAACCGTTCTATTTCGTTTTGTTTGCATTGTTTGTAACTTCTTTGATACATAGTGTTTCTGTTACTATCTCTTATGACCGAAAAGAGCTTCTGGACATCAGAACAGCGATTACTCACCTCAAATTGGACGAAGAATTTTCCTTTAATGAGTCGGACAGGAAGGATATACTCCAAACACCCGAACAGGCCCTCATCCCCGTCATTCGCTGGAGAAAGAAATAGAGATTTCGCAGAAAGAGATTGGAGTGTCTTGTGAGGATCAGACGAAGAGTGGCTAATCTGCCTTTGCCATCCGTTCTGTTAGCTAAATCGCTGGAAAATAAATGGGACGAACTGAAATCAAGTATATCTACCAAAGAGGCATTAAAAACTGTAATTTCTTATGTTTCACTGAGTCGTGGCTGAACGACGACATTAATAACACGCTAGATAACACGCTATATACCTAGAGAGTTTTTCGTAGCGGTCTACATTCCTCCACAGGCCGATGCTGGCACTAAAGCCGCACTCAATGAGCTGTATACTGCCATAATCAAACAGGAAAATGCTCATCAAAAGGCAGCGCTCCAAGTGGCCGGGGACTTTAATGCAGGGAAAATTGAATCAGTTTTACCTCATTTCGGTCAGCTTATTAAATGTGCAACCAGAGGGAATAAATCTAGACAAACTTTACTCCACACACAAGACACACATATAAAACTCTCCCTCGCCCTCCATTCGGTAAATCTGACCACAATTCTGTCCTCCTAATTCCTGTTATTCAAAATTAAAGCAGGAAGCACCAGTGACTCGGTCTATAACTAGTGGTCAGATGAAGCAGATGCTAAACTAGAGGACCGTTGTGCTACCACAGACTGAAATATGTTCCGGCATTCTTCCGATGGCATTGAGGTGTTCATCACATCAGTCACTGGCTTCATCAATAAGTGCATTGATGACATTGTCCCCACAGTAACCGTACGTACATACCCCAACCAGAAGCCATGGATTACAGGCAACATCCACATTGAGCTAAAGGGTAGAGCTGCCGCTTTCAAGGAGCGGGAGACTGATCCAGAAGCTTATAAGAAATCCCGCTATGCCCTTAGATGAATGATCAAACAGGCAAAGCGTCAATACAGGATTCAGATTGAATCCTACTACACCGGCTCTGACGCTCGTCGGATGTGGCAGGGCTTGAAAACTATTACGGACTACAAAGGGAAATCCAGACACGACTGGATCCTGGACTTCCTGACGGGCCGCCCCCAGGTGGTAAGAGTAGGCAACAACATGTCTGCCACGCTGATCCTTAACACTGGGGCCCCTCGGGGATGTGTACTTAGTCCCCTCCTGTATTCCCTGTTCACCCACGACTGGGTGGCAAAACACGAGACAATAGACAGTGTCAGAGGAAAACCCATAAAATTGTCAGAGACTCCAATCACCCAAGTTATAGACTGTTTTCTCTGCATACATGCTGCATGGTCACTTCAACCCACCTACATGTACAAATTACCTCAACTAACCTGTACCCCCGCACACTGACTCGGTACTGGTGCCCCCTGTATATATCCTCGTTATTGTTATTCTTATTGTGTTACTTTTTATTATTACTTTTTATTTTAGTCTACTTGGTAAATATTTTCTGAACTCATCTTAAACTGCACTGTTGGTTAAAGGCTTGTAAGTAAGCATTTCACTGTAAAGTCTACACTTGTTGTATTCGACTCATGTGACAAATAAAGTTGGATTTGATTTGACTAAGATACTCTCTGTGACATGTTTCTCTGAGATAAGGCTTTTCCCAGGGCACTCACGTCCACTCCCTGTCGTTTAGGGGTGATCAGAGTGTTGAGTTTACCATCCTGTGGCGGTCTCCCACAGTCACCTTCAGCAGACCTATATACTTCCTGTGACTGAAGTTCACACAGGGTGGGGGATAGTAAGGAGACTAATTTGAAGTTGTCAGTCATTAACTTGCCTTTGAAAGTGTGACCAACCTAATTTTTGGTGGATAATAGCATAGCCGCAGCAAGTAGGGTTGCTGAGGGTACTGCAGCACCCTCTGAAAAATCTGAATGAAAAAGAATTCACAAAAGTACTGGGCCTTTACTAGTTCCGTATTAGCAGATACGGGTGCTGCGATTTTATCAATAGTTTTTAAGACCTAAGTACCTCATATCAATTCCATATCTGTTATACTTCATCTTCTTCTCATCCATCTCCTCCCCCTTTTCTCTTTTGTCTGTCTGTTACTCTTACAAAGTGCTGGAAAGAAAAGTCCACTTTGCTGCAGTTGGCCAGGTGAGAGTGGGAGGCTTAATGAAATGCTAATTCAGGCCACAGAAGTCAGGGGTTTATAATTGGAGCACAGCTGCTGCTGGGACCAGCCAACAGCATCCTGTGGATTGAGAGATGCCAGGCAGAGAGGACGTACAGGCTTGCTAGAGGAGGAGGTGGTGGAAGTCACAGTGTCCCGTGATCAGGTCAGCTTTGTCTCAGAATAGAGATACATATGGTCATTTATTATATGATATTTTATTATACTATAATATAGCTTTAGAGTGTTAGAGTTAAAGAACTCAGTAAGAACTCACTCAACGAGATGAAAACAAACTTGTGAGATGTTGCCTTAGCTTAGACACAGTATTTTGGCATATTGTCGGTATATTAGCATATTGTTATTCCAGGCCAGACTCTAGTGAATTACTGCCTAATTATGCATTTTTTAAACGTTGAAATTATGGCCTTGGGTGTCATTTTATTTCCATAGCTATTTCCTACCATTCAGTAGGACAATGTAATCACCTATTACCATCTAGTAGGCCTGCAATGATCTAGGGTGTTGTGGATGTGGTTAAAGATGGCCTTGAGGAACACCTATTTGAGAATAATATTCATTGACTACAGCTCAGCGTTCAACACCATAGTGCCCTCAAAGCGCATTACTAAGCTAAGGACCATGGGACTAAACACTACAACTGGATCTTGCTCAGTCCCCTCCTGTTCTCCCTGTTCACTCATGACTGCGAGGCCAAGCACGACTGCAATACCATCATCAAGTTTGCAGATGACACAACAGTGGTAGGCCTGATTACCGACACTGCTGAGACAACATATAGGGAGGAGGTGAGAGACCTGGCAGTGTGGTGCCAGGGTAACAAACCTGTCCCTCAACATGATCAAAACAAAGAAGATGATCATGGACTACAGGAAAAGGAGGGCCGAGCACGCCCCCATTCTCATTGATGGGGCTGTAGTGGAGCAGGTTGAGAGCTTCACCTATTCCCCCTTCAGGAGACTGAAAAGATTTGTCATGGGTCCTCAGATCCCCAAAAAGTTCTACAGCTGCACCATCGAGAGCATGATGGTTGCATCACCGTCTGGTTTGGCAACTGCTCTGTCTTTGACCGCAAGGCACTACAGAGGGTAGTGCGTACAGCCCAATACATCACTGGGTTCCAAGCTTCCTGCCATCCAGGACCTCTATACCAGGCAGTGTCAGAGAAATGCCCTAAAAATGGACAAGTACTCCAGCCACCCTAGTCATAGACTGTTCTCTCCGTTACCGCACGGCAAGCGGTAACGGAAGGCTTATTTGCAGCTTTTACCTCCAAGCCATAAGACTCCTGAACAGCTAATCAAATGCTTAATTGCATTGACCCCCCCCCACCCCCATTTTTACGCTACTGCTGCTACATAGTCACTTTACCCCAATTACCTCAACTACTTAAGTTTATTTTAGTAAATACTTTCTTAACCTTTCTAGCGGAACCCCTCGACAACATTCTGCTGAAAAGGCAGTGCGCGAAATACAAAAATATTTTTTAGAAATATGTAACTTTCACACATTAACAAGTCCAATACAGCAAATGAAAGATAAACATCTTGTTAATCTACCCATCATGTCCGATTTCAAAATTGCTTTACAGCGAAAGCACCACATATGATTATGTTAGGTCATAGCCAAGTCGAAAAAACACACATCCATTTTTCCAGCCAAAGATAGGAGTCACAAAAAGCAGAAATATAGATAAAATGAATCACTAACCTTTGATGATCTTCATCAGATGACACTCATAGGACATCATGTTACACAATACATGTGAGGTTTTGTTCGATAATGTGCATATTTATATCCAAAAATCTCAGTTTACATTGGCGCCTGATGTGCAGTAACGTTTTGATTCCAAAACATCAGGTGATTTTGCAGAAATACTCATAATAAACATCGATAAAAGATACAAGTGTTATCCACAGAATTAAAGATAGACTTCTCCTTAATGCAACAGCTGCGTCAGATTTTTTAGGCTAAACACCTACACGCTGTACATATACACACTGAACACACACACACACACACACACACACACACACACACACACACACACACACACACACACACACACACACACACACACACACACACACACACACACACACACACACACACACACACACACACACACACACACACTGAATGGGGGAGAAGACCCATGTATTTCATACCCAAATAAAATGCAGTGACTTCAGAAAAGTACAATCAAAGCGATGCCTGCATGTTCACAGTCATGCTCTGCTCTCGACTGAAATGGTAAAACCACATTTTTACCTCACCTCTTCCAACCTTTTTTATAAAGGAAAAGCAATGGAGGTTGCCGTGTGTGTGTGGCGCGGTGAAGATGCCTGTTGGCTGGGTAGGTGGTGTTGTGTTGGGGCCCGGCCTGCTCAACGGACAGGGACAGTTCAGTTGCATTCAACAGTCATATTGTATTGGGGATATACTGTCTGACACAGGTAGCTAATGGACTGTGAATGCTTTACATTGTGACATGTTTGGAGGCCAGTGGGGTGTGTGGAGCTGCTAACAGGTGGGCAGATGGTAATGACTCAGCCCATGTGGGGAATGACAGGAAATGACATAGAGCATGAGCTCCCCACTAAAGGCCCTCTGCATATCCAGTGAATATTTAGTCATCATTATCACAAACACTATGGCCAAATGTCGCCCATAAATATAGATATTGCACTTAGGGGCTATTGGGAACATCTAACTGCATGTAGCATGCCCTTTAATATACTACTGACTCTCAGCAATAGCATTTGATAAAATTCCAGAGGGATATATTTTATTTTGACCAATTAGCTGCCTAAGCTGCCTGAACTTGTCTCTACAGGCACATTATCAGGGTTCACTCCATTAAATCAGCTACTGGTCTGTAGCTGTAGGAAATAAACACTATCACAGTCCTCGCAGGGCAGTACCTCACCCAGCCAAATGCCAAAAGCATATAGAAAGTTACGATTCCCATTTGTTGTTGTTGTTGTTGCTCTTTTTCATTCAGAGATCATTGATGTGTTTGTTTACATGTGTTTTTCCTCTTTCTCGTTGATCTGGAGGTGGTGGAGTGATCATCATTATGCTTGAGGAGAGAGGTGGCTTCATATTTTATCTTTGGATTTCAAACACTCCACTGGGCAAAAACTGGTTGAATCAACGTTGACAACTGATTGGACTTGCAAAAAGTCATCAACGTAAGGGAATTCTGTTTTTATTTCACCCAACTTTTAATCTAAATCCAATGACATTGAGCATGTAATTGTTGATTTCACATTGTATTCACGTTAGTTGACAACTCAACCAAATGTAAATCAAATCTAGACGTTGAAATGAAGTCAGTGCCCAGTGGGACAGTTTCACCATAGCTTGACAACGCAAGGAAGTACTAAAACAGAAAAGCAGAGATTAGGTGTGGCTTTCAATATGGTATGACATTGAGAGGAAGCTCTTACATTAAATGTTTTTTGCTGTCTCACATCACAAAAACTCAGCTTAAAATGTTCTCTTAAAAGGCAATTCCATCACTTTTCAACCTTATGTTCATTGTCTCCAAAACTCAACCAGTGTCTACCTGACAACAGCGCGTTTCTATGATCTGTGATTAAAAAGATAAGAAGAAAGGTCCTAAAAAATGCTTCTCTTTCACATCACAGGGTAGAAATAACTGTTTTTAAAAGAAAAGTGATTTCCAAAACCTGCAACGAGTTTCTAACAAGAGGGAGGATATTTTATTGTTCCCCATGTCACCTCGAATCTCATAATGTTTGAAAATCACTGTTTTTAAAATGTTTTACATTTTGATGATGTCGTTGGGTAGAACGTTTTTACTTTATATACTTTCAGACAAACTATAGAAATGCACCGTTTTCACATATGTAGACACTGGTATTGTAATGGAGATAATGAAAATGAGGTTGAATAGTGGTGGAATTGCCCTTTAACCCCTTACACTCATGGGAATTGGCCTATATGATAGGGTTATATTGAAACATTTCTTGCAGAAGAAATATGGAAAGCATATGCAAAACCATTGTAGCAAGCAAAAGGGAACAGTTTGGGCATTTTGGGGAAATCTGTAGACTAAAGGTGAGGCCAAAACAGTTAATTGGACAGAAGGCAGAATTACACTGTTGATTTTATGTGCATTTACATTTACTGTACTTTTCATCGCATTTGTTGATAACGAAATCTGAAAATACTCTGCATACATTCAGTAACATGAGAAAAATGTTAAAATGTCTCCAAGTGCCCACACACCTCTCCAAAGTGTGCAAAGGTCCTTCATAATTCCAATGCACATTTATGACTTAAAGAGCTTTCAACTATAAGGTGCTATTGTGAGCCCTCCTAGCTGTGCCATTGAGGAACTAGATCAAGCAGACTTACTGTTGTTGTTTACGGATTCCAAAAATGGACCATCATAAATCTCAATCTGGTCAGGTGGGCAAAATTTTAAAGCGTGTTCTATTGACAACATTGATAGTCAAAGTAAAAGTCCACCCAAAACCACTAATTCCTTTAATTTACAGTGTTAGATAACATACATATGTGAGGACAATCTTTTTTGAGAACTAATGTTTTATTTTGCCGTTATAATAAGGTTGGTAGCAACATGAAAATTGTTGTGGAAATCTGTTGCAGCTCAAGTCGACTACAAAATCCACAACGCAATGCTCTCTCTAGCTAGCAAGAAAACGTAGCTACACACAATAATACCAAAGACAATATCAGCATGTAAAGTAGCTAGTTGGCTGTAAAACTGCCTAAACAAACTGCACAATCAATGTAGGAGTCTACAATCTCACCGTGTTCAACCTGCAGATCTATGTGCCTCACAGAGTGGAGTTGGATATTCACAATGGCAGATGTACTTTTGAGGAGATGGGAAATGTTGCCCATAATACGCAGTGCATTCTGGGCGACAAGGAACACTACGCCAATCACTCAGATACACATGAAAACATGACATGACCTAGGTAATTGATAGAACATCACTCAGAGATGCACAAAAACAATATAACATTCAAAATGGGTGAACTTTCCTTTAAGTTACAAAATACGATCTTACAGTGTGATATTACAAGACAATTCAGAGAAGCAGATCAGAATTATGGTGCGCATAGAATAGAGTCATCAGAGAGCATTCGGATGCGTGTTCCCTGCCAAATGTCTTCACCATACAACAAACATAGTCTCATTCTGTTCAGAACAACCCAGGGTATGACGCCATGTCATCTTGTAAATGTACATCAAGTACAGTGATCATAAATGTTAACACTGTATATTACATGTGTTTTATGATATGGAAATGTGCAGTGCATATTTGGACTAACGGATGTGTATGTCATTATGTCTACCGCTATGTGCGTGTGTATCAGCATTGGGCAGCCACTTCAAACTGATATCATCATTGTGCTTCTGGCAGGCTCTCCCTTTCTCTCCCTGATCCCCTGTGAGCGGATGATAAAATCTGTCACACTGCCATGCATCCGTCGAGGAGCCCATTGTTTTGGGGATTAGGGGTATTACGGGGCGGATGCCACACGGTGCAAGAGACAGAGGCACTTGAGCCCTGTGACCCCTTCTACTAATCTTTATGTGACGGATATGGAGTGTTCATCTTCTAAAGCAAAGATTTTATTGGATTATCAATTATCCATGGACCGGGAGGGAGGGAGTCAGGTAGAGAGAAAGAGAGAGAGAGAGAGAGAGAGAGGAGACAGTGAGAAATCTTGACTTTTTGGAAGAAGTCATTACAGATTACACTGATTTAGTTACATTATAACTGCTACAGGCCGAGGCCCGGGTGTCAAGGGGTTAATGCTTCTTTCATATCTTACAGGGAGAGTATCTTGTGTTATTAAACAGCTTCATCAGATTAGATTCAATTAAGATCATACCACGGCCCTACATCTTAAGGTCCCACCTGTTACACCAATTACCCTAATCAGCCTATCCGATTGGCACAGACATCCATCTACGATATGTTAAAGCCATATATATGACATGCATAAAGCCATAATGATGAAATTAATTTGAAGCATTTATGAAATTTCAAAACATCACTCCCCTTCCCTTGTTTTAATTCTAATGTAACCATTTGACTTGATGACTGCTTTGTTGTCTTTGGCCTATGAGGCCCTTGTCAATATAACGTCAGCTCGTTCTAACAGAAAAGACATGACTGCCTGGTTGGCACTTTGACCCGGCGGCTCTATGGGGACCTCCATCAAGAGGTTAGGAGACTTGGAGCTCTCTGATTTTGTTGTGCGCAGCAGGGTCCCGTGGGATGGAGGAACATGTTGGATCAAAGCTGCCACCACCAACTTTAATTAGGGAGACTGGGATCTCTTCTCCATCACTACTGACACAGAGTCCAACTGCTGTTCCCTAGCTGTTCCCTAACATTCTCTCTCTCGCTGTCTCTCTCTCTCTCGCTGTCTCTCTCTCTCGCCGTCTCTCTCTCTCGCAGTCTCTCTCTCTTTCTCTCTCTCTCTCTCTCGGTGGTTGCAATGCTATCAGTGAATCCATCTCTGTTGTGTGACACTAAGGTACTAAAACACAAACGTTTCACCTGTGCAATCTAATCAAATCAGACCCATTTATCCTTGAGCCCTTATCCACAATGGCAAAATGTTTGTGTGAACCCATGCTTCCTACAAGAAAACATTTCTGCCTACAAGAGATCTGTCTAGTATCCCAGAGTTCCCTCTCTCGCTATAGCAGCGCCACTCTGTGGGGGTGCCCTGCCCTTCAGGGGTGTTAGGTGGGATAACACTTCACACAACATACCAGAAGTCAGAATGTTGATGGCTGTGCACTTCTCTTCCATCTCTGTCTCTGGCAGCTTTGCCTCCTCTCTCCACCTTCCTCCTCTGAGAATCCCCCCTTTCTCTCCCTCCCTCTAAGTGAGAAGCTGTTAGTGTGTTAACTGCTTCATCCTCCCTCCATAATCAAGATGCTAGGAGCCAGTGGGGCCTGGGGAGCCCAGAGAGGCGAGATCCTTCACTCTGGTTTAGAGGGGCTTTAAATTAGCCAGAGAAGACACCCAGACAGTCCTTCTGTCCTGAAAAAGAAGGCTGGTGCCTGGACCTTGTTTGAGGGTCATACAGTTGAAGTCGAAGTTTACATACACCTTAGCCAAATACATTTAAACTAAGTTTTTCTTAATTCCTGACATCTAACCCTAGTTAACATTCCCTGTCTTAGGTCAGTTAGGATCACCACTTTATTTCAAGAACAGTGGGGAGAATTATTTATTTCAGCTTTTATTTCTTTCATCACATTCCCAGTGGGTCAGAAGTTTACATACACTCAATTAGTATTTGGTAGCATTGCCTTTAAATTGTTTAACTTGGATCAAACATTTCGGGTAGCCTTCCACAAGTTTCCCACAATAAGTTGGGAGAATATTGGCCCATTCCTCCTGACAGAGCTGGTGTAACTGAGTCAGGTTTGAAAAGCCTCCTTGCTCGTGCACGCTTTTTCAGTTCTACCCACAAATTTTCTATAGGGTTGAGGTCAGGGCTTTGTGATGGCCACTCCAATACCTTGACTTTGTTGTCCTTAAGCCACTTTTCCACAACTTTAGGAAGAATGCTTGGGGTCATTATCCATTTGGACGACCCATTTGCGACCAAGCTTTAACTGATGTCTTGAGATGTTGCTTCAATCAATCAACATAATTTTCTTACCTCATGATGTCATCTATTTTGTAAAGTGCACCAGTCCTTCCTGCAGCAAAGCACCCCCAAAACATGATGTTGCCACTCCTGTGCTTCATGGTTGGGATGGTGTTCTTTGGCTTGCAAGCCTCCCCATTTTTCCTCCAAAGATAATGATGGTCATTATGGCCAAACAGTTTTATATTTATTTCATCAGACCAGAGGACATTTCTCCAAAAATTTATTTTTGGTGGTTTTGGAGCAGTGGCTTCTTCCTTGCTGAGCGGCCTTTCAGGTTATGTTGATATAGTACTCGTTGTACTGTGGATGCAGATACTTTTGTACCTGTTTCCTCCAGCATCTTCACAAAGTTCTTTGCTGTTATTCTGGGATTGATTTGCACTTTTCGCACCAAAGTACGTTCATCTCTAGGAGACAGAACTAGTCTCCTTCCTGAGCGGTATGACAGCTACGTGGTCCCATGGTGTTTGTACTTGCGTACTATTGTACAGATGAACGTGGTAACTTCAGGCATTTGGACATTGCTCCCAGGGATGAACCAGACTTGTGGAGGTCTACAATTGTTTTTCTGATGTCTTGGAGGATTTCTTTTGATTTTCCCATGATGTCAATCTAAAAAGGCACTGAGTTTGAAGGTAGGCCTTGAAATACATCCACAGGTACACCTCCAATTGACTCAAATTATGTCAATTATCCTATCAGAAGCTTCTAAAGCCATGACATCATTTTCTGGAATTGTCCAAGCTGTTTAAAGGCACAGTCAACTTAGTGTTTGTAAACTTCTGACCCACTGGAATTGTGATACAATGAATTATACGTGAAATAATCTGTCTGTAAACAATTGTTGGAAAAATGACTTGTGTCATTTACAAAGTAGATGTCCTAACCGACTTGCCAAAACTATACTTTGTCAACAAGAAATTTGTGGAGTGGTTGAAAAACGAGTTTTATTGACTCCAACCTAAGTGTATATACACTTCCGACTTCAACTGTACATCAAGGGCATGTAGTCAATGACATGTGGAGCCACTTTCAACCAGATGAATGGAAATCAACTATTGTTTTCACAATAATCCAAAAATATGACCCGATTCAGGAAACTAGGCGTATGTCGCAAATCACAACTTCACAGGAGAGCCAGTTGAACATAAAACATGTTTTTTTATCAAAATGCTTTTTTTTGCAAAATGCGTTCTCGAACATGTGAACTTTCATGTATCTTAATAACAAACGTGTTTGCCATCTGTAAATACGAATAATGTTGTTAAATTATGAGCCCAGTGGAACACAACGGGCCAAACAAGCTGTGCAAACTAAACGGAAACCACACAGGATGTCTTATTTAATAAAAGGGGTTTTAGTCTGCCGTGAAGCTTTCATCCATGTATATGGGTAAGAATCTTGTTTTGTCAGAAAGTTGTTTTCATTGCAAGTTAAAGCTTGCTGTTAGCTAGCCAGCTGGAGTTTGATGGTTGGCATGCTAGCTAACATTGAACCTATTTTGGCTAACTTTACCTAGCTATGACAATCGGTTTGTATTGCTAGTAACGTTACTCTATGGATTGGGATTATAGTTCATGTTTTAGCTAGCTAGGCCTACCTTCATATGTCTAAAAAAAAAGACCCCAAGTTGGTGCTTCGGCCTCATCAAGCAGCATTTCAGAAAGACCAGAGTGAACACTTTGTCTGAGATTGCTGGTGTTGTCAAGGACAGCATTGTGACAGGGGTCAACATCCCACAGCTGATTGGACTGGAGGATGGTACCGTGCTGGTGGAAAGCTATGGCTTGCAACAACACCGGACTCCGTACTTCAGACCGTTGCCACAGATCAAGCAGGACCAGCACTTCAGATGAAAATTATTTTCATTGCATTGTATGTTATTTTCCTTATCTAAACTTGGGAGGTGAATTAATGTTGTGCATGGTTGAAATGTCTTCTGATTTTTGTTGTTGTTGTTATTCCCTATTTTACAGCTTCGATGCTCTGGAGCCTGGTGGTGTTGGCGCCAAGGAGCGTTCGTACTGTCGGGGCCAGGTTTCAGCTGCTGCGCAACGCTGACATCCTTCCTCCCATAGATCTGCCTGTACAAGCACCACCTGGACTGGACACAGCTAGACAAACGTATATTTTTGAGAAGACCAGGGAGTTTTGCGACTAGAGGCTAGGGACATCACATGCCCTGCACCAAAGTCAAGGGCAGGACCGAAACAGGCTCTCCAAATATAGATTATATTGTTCATGTGTGGTTCGGATGGACGAGTCATCAGCACTATCTGCAGTGCCTCAATTGAAATGACTCTCTCCTGACACACGTTGCTGCTGATTGTATGCATATAACTACCTCATCTATCACTGATATTGTTATTTATATTGTATACTGAATATTATTTATTTATATTTACACTATCTATTTCTATCTATTTCTGATATTTCTACTATTCAAGTAACCATTTGGCTGCAACTTTTACACCTTCTGTAAAGACCCATCCACTTAGCAAGACTTAGCAAAATATTGATATATAAAATGAATATTGATGTGTGGTCATAACATGATTATGTGGCATACCACAACAATATCATGTGTCCACCACATAAATATATGGCGCATGAATCTGTTTATGTACGGTACATGTGCACCTCACTCAGGTTTCAGCTCAGGTTGCATGGCTTTCACTTATGTATGGAATACTATGTGATATGTTCCTGTGTAACAGTATATAAGTATGCTAATGTACTGGTTTAAAGGCATTTGGGCAGTGGTGTAAAGTACTTCAGTAAAAAAACTTTAAAGTACTAATTAAGTATTTTTGCGTGGTATCTGTACATTACTTTACTATTTATATTTTTGGCAACTTTTACTTTTACTTCACTACATTCCGAAATAAAATAATCTACTTTTTGCTCCCTGACACCTAAAAGTGCTCGTTACATTTTGACAAGAAAATTGTCCAATTCACAATTTAGTACTTTTTCCACCACTGGATGTGGCTGGGGGTTATAGCATTAATTTCACATTACCCATCAATTTAGACAAGTATGTCTGGGTAAGTGTCATTTAATATTTAATATTTATAAAAAAAAATGTCTGTTTACCTGGAATTTTTCCTTATTGTAGGCTACTACCAAGCAGAATTACTTTCCTATTGTTCCTCAAAAATGCAGTGTATGATATGTATATCATTTTGCAGCTGGGAGTCTTTTACTTTTATTCAATGTAAAAAAACTAATTTCAAATTTTGCTACATAAAACCAATTTGAGCTGTTCAGTCGCAAATACCAATAATCTCAGTAATTTCAAAAGAAGTCAACAACTGTTTGGGGGAATTACAATCAAGGTAAATTAACTTCCCCTTTACTACTTCTCAATCTGGGGTTGGTGGGGTAAATTTCAGACTTCATACAAATTACAGTGCCTTCAGGAAGTATTCACACCCCTTGATTTTTTTTCAACATTTTTGGTGTTACAAAGTGGGATTATAATTGATTTAATTGTCCTTCTTTGTCACTGATTGATGGTGTCAAAGTCGATGAAAATGTAAATCTTTATTAGATAAGTATTCAACCCCGTGAGTCAATATATGATAAAATCCCCTTTGGCACTGTGAGTCTTTCTCTGTAAGTCTCTTTAGAGTTTTGCACACCTGTATTGTAGAATATTTTTCTTTAAAACATTAGCTGCTATAAAACAATACATAATACAACATATTATTTCACACCACTTTACCATAACATATCCATAATGCAAAATCAATAATACAGCAAAATAACAATATTAAAATGTATATGTGTGTAGAATGCGTGTGTTAGCATTTGTTTGCATATTCTGTCTATGTACCTTTCTGTGTCTCTTCACAGTCCACGCACAGTCCGGTGTAGTTTTATCTGGGGGGTTTTAAATCTGATTTTACTGCTTGACTGAGTTACATGATGTGAAATAAAGTTCCATGTAGTCATGGCTCTATGTAGTACTTTGCGGTTCCGGTAGTTTGTTCTGGACTTGGGGTCTGTGAAGAAACTTCTGGTGGCATCCCTTGTGGGGTATATATAGGTGTCTGAGCTGTGCGCTAGTTGCTTAAACAGACAGCTCGGTGATTTCAACATGTCAATACCTCTCACAAAGACAAGCACTGATGCAGTAAATCTCTCCTCCACCCTGAGCCAGGAGATATTGACATGCATATGATCAGTGCTGGCTATCCATGCTGCCAGCCGTGCTGCCATAGATTTCCCAGACAATTTAAATCAAAACTGTAACTAGGCCATTTAGGAACATTTAATGTAATCTTGGTAAGCAACTCCAGTGTATATTTGGCCTTGTGTTTTAGGTAATTGTCCTGCTGAAAGGTGAATTTGTCTCCCAGTGTCCGTTGGAAAGCAGAATAAACCAAGTTTTCCTTTAGGAATTGCCTGTGCTTAGCTCTATTTTTTATCCTAAAATATTGACATTTTTGTAATTTAGCAGACACTCTTATCCAGAGCAACTTACAGGGACAATAAACTTCTGTAGTCCTTGCCGATAACAAGCATACCCATAACATGATGCAGCTACCACCATGCTTGAAAATATGAAGAGTGGTACTCAGTGATGTGTTGTGTTGGATTTGCCCCAAACATAACACTTTGTATTCAGGCCAAAATGTTAATTTCATTGCACTATTATTTTAGTGACTTATTGCAAACAGGATGCATGTTTTGAAATATTTGTATTCTGTACAGGCTTCCTTCTTTTCACTCTGTAATTTATGTTAGTGTTGTGGAGTAACTACAATATTGTTGATCCATGCTCAGTTTGTTCCTATCACAGCTATTAACTTCTTGGTGACATGGGGGCAGTCCCAGATACTAATATATGCATATTATTAGTAGTATTGGACAGAAAACACTGAAGTTTCTAAAACTGTTTGAATGATATCTGTGAGTATAACAGAACTCATATGGCAAGCGAAAACCTGAGAAAAATCCAACCAGGAAGTGGGAAATCTGAGGTTTGTGTTTTTCAAAGCTTGGCCTACCGAATACACAGTGTCTATGGAGTCAAGTTACACTTCCTACGGCTTCCAATAGATGTCAACCATCTTTAGAAACTTGTTTGAGGATTCTACTATAAAGGAGGGGCTCATGAGTGCTTTTTGAGTCAGTGGTCTGGCAGAGAGCCACGGGCTCATGACGCGCGGTCACGAGAGTTAGCTCTCATTCCATTGCTTTTCTACAGACATAGGAATTCTCCAGTTGGAACAATATTGAAGATTTATGTTAAAAACATCTGAAAGATTGATTCTATACTTAGTTTGGCATGTTTCTACGACCTGTAATATAACTTTTTGAACTTTTCGTCCGACGTTCGGCTGGACCTGAACCGCACGTTTGGATTTGTTTACCAAACACACTAACAAAAGAGGCTATTTGGACATAAATGATGAACATTATCGAACAAATCCAACATTTATGGTGGAACTAGGATTCCTGGGAGTGCATTCTGATGAAGATCATCAAAGGTAAGTGAATATTTATAATGCTGACTAATGTTGACCACCCAATATTGCGGATATCTTTTTGGCTGCTTTGTTGTCTGAATGCTGTACTCAGATTATTGCATGGTTTGCTTTTTCCATAAAGTTTTTTTTAAATCTGACACAGCGGTTGCATTGAGGAGAAGTGTATCTCTAATTCTATGTGTAACACTTGAATTTTCATCAACATTTATGATGAGTATTTCTGTAACTTGATGTGGCTCTCTGCAAAATCAATGCATGTTTTATAACTACTGAAAGTAACGCGCCAATGTAAAATTCGATTTTTTAAATATAAATATGCAATTTAGCAATCAAAACATACATGTATTGTGTAACATGAAGTCCTATGAGTGTCATCTGGTGAAGATCATCAAAGGTTAGTGATTCATTTTATGTCTATTTGTGCTTTTTGTGACTCCTCTCTTTGGCTGGAAGAATGGCTGGATTTTTCTGTGACTTGGTGGTGACCTAACATAATCGTTTGTGGTGCTTTGGCTATTTTTGAAATCAGACACTGTGGCTGGATTAACGAGAATTTCATCTTTAAAATGGTGTAAGATACTTGTATGCTTGTGGAATTTTAATTATGAGATTTTTGTTGTTTTGAATTTGGCGCCCTGCACTTTCACTGGCTGTTAACCTCAGAGTTAACCTTAAAGTCACCATTGGCGTCATGGTGAAATCCCTGAGCAGTTTCCTTCCTCTCTGGCAACTGAGTTAGGAAAGGCACCTGTATCTTTGTAGTGACTGAGTGTATTGATACACCACCAAAAGCGTAATTAATTACTGCACCATACACAAAGGGGTATTCAATTTCTGCTTTTTCATTTTTACCCATCTACAAATCGGTGCCTTTCTTTGCTAAAACTTCCCTGCTCTTTGTGGTTGAATCTGCGCATGAAATTCACTGCTCAACTGAGGCACCTTAAAGATAATTGTATGTGTGGAGATGGGGTAGTGTGGCGGAATAATTAGAATTAGCTCGGTAACATAGATAATTAAGATGTCTTATCTGTATGATATGCTTATGTGATTAAAACTGTTGAACTCTTGTTAGAATATTACAATATATAATATTAGAATATATCCCTAGCAGTTGCACTTCCTCCCTCATATGGGCCTCAGTTATCTGGGGCCCCAGGGATGGGAGACGTCAGGCATGTCTATCACATGTCCCTGTTGCTATGCAGAATATCAGAAAGAGAAGAGGACAGGAGGGAACATTGTCTTCATATGTGGATATGTATCTTTACCAATTACAAACCATGTGAAGGGATGGCGTGATTAATTGGGAACCAATATCTTGGCAGTGTATCAAAAAATTAATTTGACGGTGTTTGTGTGTCAGTACCTTGCAGATGTCACCCTTGATAGCTGGCTGTGTAGGTGGGGGTAAAGTTTACCTTGGCCTGGGGCGAATGTAGAGATCAGTGTGTGTAGTAGCCTAGCAGGGTGACTCTCTGTGGCATTGCTTCAAAATGGGGTTAATAAGGAGATATAACATGTTGTAGAAAATGGCTAGTTCCAGTCCCCAAACAATATCAGACACCGCCTTATGCTCCACGGGAAGTGAATATGAGCAAAGGAAGAAAGTTATGTAAGTTGTGAAACGTAAGATCTGTTTCATGATGATTATAATGCAATAAAGAGGTATACCATGATATTGATATATCTCAGGGCTTTTAGCCATGACATTGTTCATAGACAGTACCATGTCTTCTGTGTGCATTATAAATCAATCAACTGTAATCTACAGTCAATTGGAGCTTCTAGGGAAATAATCATTTGTAAAAGACACATTTGAAGCTGGCTCAAACTGTGACACTAAATTTGGATAGTCCATCTGTCGGTGCTCTACAGACTATCAGTAACATTTCAACTAACTATATACATTCTTAGAAATTAGGGTATGGAATTGTTCCCTGGAGTACAAAAATATAAAAATACACATAATGCACCTTCAGAGGTTACACAAATTTGTATTTATTCATTTTACTAGGCAAGTCAGTTAAGAACAAATTCTTATTTTCAATGACAGCCTAGGAACAGTGGGTTAACTGCCTGTTCAGGGGCAGAACGACAGATTTGAATTTGGCATCCCCTGCACTTTCACTGGCTGTTAACCTCAGCTAGGGGGTTTGAACTTCCGGTTACTAGTCCAACGCTCTAACCACTAGGCTACCCTGCCGCCCCATGGAAATGATCTCACATGGTACTGTTTGGTAACTTTTAAGGTACATGTGCGGCTAAAGAGTATGATGGTACATTTATCTACCTAATATTCTCAATATTAAGGTAAAATCATTGCACTCTCACTTTCAAATTATGGTGAAGGTGCATTTCTGTTTCCCAGGGTACAAACTTATTCTGTGTACCCTCAACTCTTGATGAATAATGAGATGTAACTTTGCTTTGCAGAAAAATAATGTATTGAAGAAAGCTATTTGTACCCACCATAAGGTACTAAAATGATTCATTTTTGCCACCTAAAACGAACTAACGGCGATGTCACTGGGGTGGTACCCTAAAAAGGCACGTTTGTACCATATTCATTATCATATTTCCCAGCATGCTCTACTGCAGGTAGATTTGTATTAATTGTTTTTAATAGCTGTGTTTCTGTATGTATGTACATTAATTGATTATTCTTATCCTACACTAATCCAATCAGTTAGTACATTTTTTTGCACACAATTTAATTTAAATGGTTTCGGAAGTCTCCTCACAATTTTCCAAATTCTGGCAGTCATTCTCTATACAGGTTGTGGGTGGATAAAACACTTCCAATTGTTGGATATTCTAACTCTGGTTGGATTCCAAAGGAATTACACATCACTTTGCAAATCAAATCAAATTTTATCGGTCACATTCACATATTTAGCAGAAGTTATTGAGGGTGTAGTGAAATGCTTGTGTCCCTAGCTCCAACAGTGCAGTAGTATTTAACAATTCACAACAATACACACAAATCTAAAAGTAAAATAATGGAATTAAGAAAGAAAGAAATATTAGGACAAGCAATGACAGAGTGGCATTGACTAAAATACAGTAAAATAGAATAGAGTATATATCTATGAAATTAGTAAACCAGTATGTAAACATTATTAAAGTGACTAGTGTTCCATTATTAAAAGGATCCACCCCTTTCTTGCAATTTTTGCCTAAAATGACACACTCAAATCTAACTGACTGTAGCTGAGGCCCTGAAGCAAGGATATGCATATTCTTGTTACCATTTGAAAGGAAACACTTTGAAGTTTGAGGAAATGTGAAAGGAATGTAGGAGGATTTAACACAATATATCTGGTAAACTATAATACAAAGAAATAACCAACCATTCTTTTGTATTTTTTTTGTACTGTCATCTTTGAAATGCAAGAGGCCATATTGTATTATTCCAGCCCAGGTGCAATTTAGATTTTGGCCACTAGATGGCAGCAGTGTATGTGCAAAGTTTTTAGACTGATCCAATGAACCATTGCATTTCTGTTCAAAATGTTGTATGAAGACTGCCCAAATATGCCTAATTTGTTTATTAAAAACGTTTTATGTTTAAAATTGTGCACTCTCCTCAAACAATAGCGTGGTATTCTTCACTGTAATAGCTACTGTAAATTGGACAGTCAGATTAACAAGAATGTAAGCTTTCAATAATAGATATGTCTATGTCCTGGGAAATGTTCTTGTTACTTACAACCTCATGCTAATCACATTAGCCTATGTTAGCTCAACCGTCCCGTGGAAGGGACACCGATCCCGAAGAAGTTTTAAAGTGATCAGGGATTCCATGTGTACAGTGGCAAGAAAAAGTATGTGAACCCTTTTGAATTACCTGAACTTCTGCATAAATTGGATATAGAATTTTATCTGATCTTCATCTAAATCACAATAGACAAACACAGTCGGCTTAAACTAATAACACACAAACAATTATATGTTTTCACGTCTTTATTGAACACACCATGTAAACATGCACAGTGCAGGGTAGGAAATGTGAACCCTTGGTTTTAATAACTGCTTGACCCTACTTTGGCAGCAATAATCAAAACCAAACGTTTCTGTAGTTGCGGATGAGACCTGCACAACGATCAGCAGGAATTTTGGACGATTCCTCTTTACAAAACAGTTTCAGTTCAGCAAAATTCTTAGGATGTCTGGTGTGAACCGCTCTCTTGAGGTCATGCCACAGCGTCTGTTGAGGTCGGAACACTGACTGGGCCACTCCAGAAGGTGTATTTTGAAGCCAGTATCTGTTGAATCCATTCTGTTGTTGATTTACTTCTGTGTTTTGGGTCATTGTCCTGTTGCATCACCCAACTCCTGTTGAGCTTCAATTGGCGGACAGTTAGCCTTATGTTCTCCTGCAAAATGTCTTGATAAACTTGGGAATTCATTTTTCCGTCAATGATAGTAAGCTGTCCAGGTCCTGAGGCAGCAAAGCAGCTACAAACCATGATGCTCCCTTCACCATACTTTACAGTTGGGATGTGGTTTGGCAGTTGGTGTGCTGTGCCTTTTTAGTTCCACAATCCTTTAGACAAGACCCTTACACAATCATCAGAAATGGGTTCTCCAGAAATGTTGATCCCAGCCTTGTTCTGGTCCTGCTCCGTGTGGTTGAATAGTCTTGATTTCTTCCTCCCCCTAAGTGTTGGCCTCTTCTGCTTCCTCTCCCTCTTTTGTTAGGGAACCTGCAAGGCTCCTCTTCCTGTTCTAAAAAATCTTGGGAGGTGCCTGCCTCTGACTGTCTGGGGTGATCCTCATCGTCACTGCTCATCAATGATTCTGAATTCTTGCAGGTTGGTTTTCTCCAGGCAAAGACCTTGCCATCTCTGTAGTCTACTTCATCTCTTCCAAATTTTCTTAACTTGTCTTGCTTCAATGTCAGAGTGAATGTGTCAATTTTCTCTTTCAAAATCTCATGAAATTGTGCTTTGTTAGAATTGTCACTGTGTTCTGTGATTTCCTTTTTTACTTCTTCAATTTTAGTTTGGACTTATTGTCTCTCCTTTTTAGCTTCCTCTATTAGAAGCTGCATTAGGTCAAAATAACACTTGTTACGAATAGCCTCCCATTTATCTCTAAATTCAGTTTTACCTTGTGCTAGATTAGGTGAAAGCGTCATATTACAGAGTCCTTTGGGGATCAGGCATTTCCTCCAATAGTCAGACAAGGTGATAGAATTGAGGTCAAGTTGGTGTCTTTCTCCATAAGGTGTTGCTATTCTCTGTAAGCCTTGTTCAAGTCTGTTCCAGTATTCTCTGTGGCTGTCATCTCATCTAGCAATGAGGTAGTGGTAATAATCCTTTAACCCTCTTCATGGGAATAGGAAAACTGTGTAGCCTCCAGGCTGGGAAAGGGCTATTTGATCAAGAAGGAGAGTGATAGAGTGCTGAATCAGATGACTTGGCCTCCACAATCACCCAACCTCAACTCGATTGAGATGGTTTGGGATTATATGGACCACAGAGTGAAGAAAAAGTAGACAACAAGTGCTCAGTATATGGAGGAACTCCTTAAAGACTGTTGGAAAAGCATTCCAGGTGAAGCTGGTTGAGAGAATGCCAAGAGTGTGCAAAGCTGTCATCAAGGCAAAGGGTGGCTACTTTGAATAATCTAAATCTAAAATACATTTTGTTTTGTTTAACACTTTTTTGGTTACTACATGATTCTATATGTGTTATTTCATAGTTTCATGTGTTCACTAATATTCTACAATGTAGAAAATAGTCAAATAAAGATAAACCCTGGAATGAATAGGTGTGTTTCTTTGCAACTCTGCATAGAAGGCCAGCATCCCGGAGTCACCTCTTCACTGTTGACGTTGAGACTGGTGTTTTGCGGGTACTATTTAATGAAGCTGCCAGTTGAGGACTTGAGGCATCTGTTTCTCAAACTAGACACTCTAATGTACTTGTTCTCTTGCTCTGTTGTGCACCGGGGCACTCCGCTTTCTATTCTGGTTAGAGACCAGAAGGGAGTAGTACACAGCATTGCACGAGATCTTCAGTTTCTTGGCAATTTCTCGCATGGAATAGCCTTAATTTCTCAGAACAAGAATAGATTGACGAGTTTCAGAAAAAAGGGCTTTGTTTCTGGCCATTTTGAGCCTGTAATCAAACCCACAAATGCTGATGCTCCAGATACTCAACTAGTCTGAAGAAGGCTAGTTTTATTGCTTCTTCAATCTGCACAACAGTTTTCTGCTGTGCTAACATCATAGCAAAAGGGTTTTCTAATGATCAATTAGCCTTTTAAAATGATCAACTTGGATTAGCTAACACAAAGTGCCATTGGAACACAGGAGGGATGGTTGCTGATATTGGGCCTCTGTACGCCTCAATCAATTGCAGATAAAGGGAAACAGCATTGAGGGTTCAGTCAGATTGTATATACTGTGTCAGTTGTTAACCACATTAAAACCATACACAGCAAGACTCTCACAAACATCTGTAAAATATTACCATTAAATACAGTGCCTTGCGAAAGTATTCGGCCCCCTTGAACTTTGCGACCTTTTGCCACATTTCAGGCTTCAAACATAAAGATATAAAACTGTATTTTTTTGTGAAGAATCAACAACAAGTGGGACACAATCATGAAGTGGAACGACATTTATTGGATATTTCAAACCTTTTTAACAAATCAAAAACTGAAAAATTGGGCGTGCAAAATTATTCAGCCCCCTTAAGTTAATACTTTGTAGCGCCACCTTTTGCTGCGATTACAGCTGTAAGTCGCTTGGGGTATGTCTCTATCAGTTTTGCACATCGAGAGACTGACATTTTTTCCCATTCCTCCTTGCAAAATTGCTCGAGCTCAGTGAGGTTGGATGGAGAGCATTTGTGAACAGCAGTTTTCAGTTCTTTCCACAGATTCTCGATTGGATTCAGGTCTGGACTTTGACTTGGCCATTCTAACACCATGTTTATTTTTGAACCATTCCATTGTAGATTTTGCTTTATGTTTTGGATCATTGTCTTGTTGGAAGACAAATCTCCGTCCCAGTCTCAGGTCTTTTGCAGACTCCATCAGGTTTTCTTCCAGAATGGTCCTGTATTTGGCTCCATCCATCTTCCCATCAATTTTAACCATCTTCCCTGTCCCTGCTGAAGAAAAGCAGGCCCAAACCATGATGCTGCCACCACCATGTTTGACAGTGGGGATGGTGTGTTCAGCTGTGTTGCTTTTACGCCAAACATAACGTTTTGCATTGTTGCCAAAAAGTTCAATTTTGGTTTCATCTGACCAGAGCACCTTCTTCCACATGTTTGGTGTGTCTCCCAGGTGGCTTGTGGCAAACTTTAAACGACACTTTTTATGGCTATCTTTAAGAAATGGCTTTCTTCTTGCCACTCTTCCATAAAGGCCAGATTTGTGCAATATACGACTGATTGTTGTCCTATGGACAGAGTCTCCCACCTCAGCTGTAGATCTCTGCAGTTCATCCAGAGTGATCATGGGCCTCTTGGCTGCATCTCTGATCAGTCTTCTCCTTGTATGAGCTGAAAGTTTAGAGGGACGGCCAGGTCTTGGTAGATTTGCAGTGGTCTGATACTCCTTCCATTTCAATATTATCGCTTGCACAGTGCTCCTTGGGATGTTTAAAGCTTGGGAAATCTTTTTGTATCCAAATTCGGCTTTAAACTTCTTCACAACAGTATCTCGGACCTGCCTGGTGTGTTCCTTGTTCTTCATGATGCTCTCTGCGCTTTTAACGGACCTCTGAGACTATCACAGGGCAGGTGCATTTATACGGAGACTTGATTACACACAGGTGGATTGTATTTATCATCATTAGTCATTTAGGTCAACATTGGATCATTCAGAGATCCTCACTGAACTTCTGGAGAGAGTTTGCTGCACTGAAAGTAAAGGGGCTGAATAATTTTGCACGCCCAATTTTTCAGTTTTTGATTTGTTAAAAAAGTTTGAAATATCCAATAAATGTCGTTCCACTTCATGATTGTGTCCCACTTGTTGTTGATTCTTCACAAAAAAATACAGTTTTATATCTTTATGTTTGAAGCCTGAAATGTGGCAAAAGGTTGCAAAGTTCAAGGGGGACGAATACTTTCGCAAGGCACTCTATGTTTTTGCTGTTTGTTCTTTGTTATAGGGCCAAAAAGATTTTTAGAAGTGGTTTACCCATACATCTCCATTTTGGATAGATACCTCTTTGTGTTGTTGTTTAGTGTTTTCCAATTTTCCCAGAAGTGGTTAGAGTCTATGGATTCTTCAATTACATTGAGCTGATTTCTGAAGTGCTGTTCTTTTTTTTCCTTAGTGTAAATCTGTATTGTTTTAGTGATTCACCATAGTGAAGGCGTAGACTCAGGTTTTCTGGGTCTCTATGTTTTTGGTTTCTCAATTTCTTTCTTAGGTTTGAATTCTTAAAAAAAAAATAATAATAATGTTTTACCCCGTTTTCTCCCCAATTTCGTGGTATCCAATTGTTTAGTAGCTACTATCTTGTCTCATCGCTACAACTCCCGTACGGGCTCGGGAGAGGCGAAGGTTGAAAGTCATGCGTCCTCCGATACACAACCCAACCCAACCAAGCCGCACACAGCGCGCATCCAACCCCGAAGCCAGCCGCACCAATGTGTCGGAGGAAACACTGTGCACCTGGCAACCTTGGTTAGCGCGCACTGCGCCGGGAGGTTTATGAATTCTTCATCAAACCATTTATCTTTGGTTTTCTGTTAGACATTTTTAGATTTGATAGGGAAGCTGTTGTCAACTATACTGTTGAGATTTTCTACTGCCAAGTTTACACCTTCGTTATTACAGTGGAACGTTTTGTCTAGGAAGTTGTCCAAAGGGGATTGAATTTGTTGTTGCCAAAATAAAAATTGGTAGGTTTCTGCACTACATTCCTTCCATCTATAGAATTTCATAATATTATTCAATTGCTTTGGCTTTGATGCCTCATGATTGGGTATTCCTCTGTTCAAGTAGACAGTGATTTTTCTGTGATCTAATTGGAGTGTCAGTGGGCTGACTATGAACGCTCTGAGAGACTCTGGGTTGAGGTCAGTGATAAAGTAGTGTACAGTACTACTGCCAAGTGATGAGCTATAGGTGTACCTACCATAGGAGTCCCCTCGAAGCCTACCGTTGACTATGTACATACCCAGCGTGCGACAGAGCTGCAAGAGTTATGACCAGTTTTTGTTGGTTATGTTGTCGTAGTTGTGCCTTGGGGGGGGGGCATATGGGGGAGGGAATGCTGTCACCTCCAGGCAGGTGTTCGTCCCCCTGTGTGCTGAGGGTGTCAGGTTCTTTTCTGGTTCTGACATTTAGGTCGCCACAGACTAATACATGTCCCTGGGTCTGTAAATTATTGATTTTCCACTCCAGGATGGAGAAGCTGTCTTCATTAAAGTATGGCGATTCTAGTGGGGGGATATACAGTGGGGAGAACAAGTATTTGATACACTGCCGATTTTGCAGGTTTTCCTACTTACAAAGCATGTAGAGGTCTGTAATTTGTATCATAGGTACACTTCAACTGTGAGAGACGGAATCTAAAACGAAAATCCAGAAAATCATATTGTATGATTTTTAAGTAATTAATTAGCATACCTCCTGAGTTTCTTCCCTGTTTCACACCTGGTATTTCACACCCTGATCTGTTTCACCTGTCTTTGTGCTTGTCTCCACCCCCCACCAGGTGTCTCCCATCTCTCCTCATTGTCCCCTGTGTATTTATACCTGTGTTCTCTGTTTGTCTGTTGCCAGTTTATTTTGTTCATCAAGCCTACCAGCGGTTTTTCCCTTGCTCCTGTCTTTTCTATAGTTCCTGTTTTCTAGTTTTCCCGATTTCGACCATTTTGCCTGCCCTGACCTTGAGACTGCGTGCCGTTCTGTACCTTTTGGACTTTGATCTGGATTACTGTAGCGAAATATACTATGTTTCTTGTAGGATGACAATGTCTGTATTTCCAGGTTCCTACTCTTTAGGCCAAAGGCAGATGACCTCAGGCCGTGGATATTCCAGGATGAGATGGTGAAGGCTTTGTGTTCTATAAAGTGTCCAATGTTGCTAGTCGTGTGGTTTGGCCTCTGGCAAGTAAGTGTGAGCAGAGACTGCTGAGCGACTGATACATGCCCTTGGCTTGGGCTAGTGTAAGAGGGGGGTTTGGGCCTATTTGCATGCTCACGGCCTGGGCGCATGTGTGACTTCCATGTTGAGGTCCTCTTTGCGGGAGTGGGGAGCATGGGGTGGGCAGGAGGGGCATAGGTCTGATCTGAGGGGGATTAAATGGGGTGTGGGCATGGTTGACTTGAGGGGGTGTTGATTGGTTGGGGTGGGGAAGTAGCTGGTGGTGCTGTGGTCTCGATGTAGGTCCTCTCGGCATGGGTCCTCCATGTGTAGGTCAGGGAGAGTTCTTGCTGGTCTGGGTGGGGTGTCTATTGATCTGTTGCTCCTTTGTGAAGTGTCCTTTAGGGTCCGGGCGAAGATGGGCACTGCTGCCTTTTATAGATGGACCTGGTCGTAAAGGCTGTTCAAGTCCAGGGTGGAGTGGTGGGCCAGGTAAACATTTGGTTTTGAGGCACAGTCACAGGAAATACTTGCATTTACCCGCTGTATGGTAGCAAGGTGGAAGTCTTTTCATGGTAGTGTTAGCAGTTGATTTTATTCTTCAATAACACAGACCCCAAAGCAAATCAAGGGGAGTAAAATACATTTATTCAAAGAGAACAAATCATGCGGGGAGGTAGATGTTCATGCTCCCCTGTCCTTAGTCATTCTCTCCTGTGATTCTCTCCACAGAACAAAGGGACTGGATTAAGTTTTATAACTCAGCCTAGCCTGTGGTTGACCAATTAGAATTCCTTGCAATAAAACTGGGCCAATGGCCAAAGTATCCTATTTAGACTCAATGTATAAACAATTTGGACCAATGAGAACTTGCCATGTAGCAATGAGTCCGGACTGAAATTCCTCCCATGTCTCTGACCCATTGATATTACAGAAAAACTACTATTTCCATTGATCTTTAGTACTCTATTGACCTCTCGTCCTCTGCATTGTGTATTTCTTACACCCCCCCCCCCCCCCCCCCTAGATCATTTTTAAAATAAATATACTTAAAATGTCTTTTTAGAAAACATGAACAAATAGATAGTATAAAAACATTAGCAGTAAGCATAAAATCATTCGCATTAAACACATTGCATTTCTATAAAACACAAAAGGCATATTGTACTTGCTGTTACAATAACAAATAGATTCCAAACAAAGTTAAAGAAAATAAGTATTAACAGGTGTAATGATGATGTCTCTACCACATCCTGTATTAGGAGGAAACTCACAAAAAATAATTGTCTACAAGACATTAATATTCAATCGTCCTATTGGCAAGGTAATCATTCACCAAGTCCTTTAAAAGTGACCAGCTCTTCCACACTGGTATCAGTACCACATAGATAACTATTAGAAATTATGTTCTGACAGTCAGCCGGTAGTGAGGAATTCTTCTTCTGTTCCACTGGTTGATAAGGACTTTTCTAATGAACACTTCACTGGTGATTTTGTATCATTTCAAGTACAGACCTTGGGGGGGTATTGCTTCAGCTTCAGACGGTAGATTCTTATAACCTGTAATGAAGAAAACAAATAAGTGAAAATAACATGTCCTGGTTTCAAGAGAAATTGATATTTCACATAGATGTCACATAGCATGTCCTGATTTTCAGGAACAAATTTCACCTAGATATCACTAATATGATGACTGCGGTGTACAGCAGATACATCAGATTCTGATCATCTTACTATGCTTCTTTACCATCACCCATTGTCCTGGTACTATGTCATGTCCCCCCTCGGGGGTTATTCCCCATACCTCTTTTACGTGTCTTTGTTTGGAATATATGATTTCTCCATGTGCTTTCATTTTCAAAATTGCAACTTGTTCAGGTAACTGGAGAGCATTCAGTATTCACCTCTGGTCCATTCTTCACAGGAACTCCCAGTGATGTCATAAATCTTCTGTTTTTCCATATTTTTCCAAAATCATGGCTAACGCCGAAAGCATACCTCGAGTCTGTGTCGATATTAGCTGTTTTTCCTTCAGCCTGTTTACACGCTTCGGTCAAAGCCACAAATTCCGCCACCTGTGCTGATGTTCCTGCAGGTAACGTGGCTGTCACAATCACATCGTCCATTGTAGTAACTGCCCAGCCTGCCTTCCTCACACCCCCCTCCACAATGCTTGAACCATCTGTGTATAAGATAAACTCAGGGATTTCCAACGGATGACTAAATAAACCCATCAGAGAGCTGATCCAAAACCAACTCACGAGTCATGTTCAAGTAATGTGGTATCTGGAGGAAGCATCAGAGTATCTGGATTACATGGTGTGCCATGTTGTATGATGATGTTAGGAGCCTCCACTACTTTAGTAGCAGCCATAGATTTCTTTCGTATGGGATATTGTTTGTGCAAGGTGGGGCAACACCAGTCAAGCACACTTATACCATATCCAAAGTTTCACACTCAATTTTAATTGTAGTCCAAATAGGATGGTTCTGAACTATAGATTCCTGCAGCTGCCATGTCTCCTTCCCTTCAGAAATGTTCAATGTAATAATAACAGCCTAAAATAGGTTGTTCTATTGAGCCTATCCACACCCCTGTATCACTTATCATTGGACCAATAGAAATTGATAATGGTTTGGTTTGTTTCATATCTGTCTACCCCTCCCCTGTCCTCAGTGATTCTCTCCTGTGATTCTCTCCTGTGTCATCTCCACAGAACAAAGGGACAGGATGACATTTTATAAACCAGCCCTAGCCTGTGGTTGACCAATTAGAATTATATTATATCAAAATATTCTTACAGTATCAAGGTGGAGATAACCACTTGTGCATTGGGGAAAGTAAAATAAGCATTTTCAATCATTCCCTTGAGTTTATTACAGTACAATCTGTGTCTTGTGTATGTCGCTCAGAGAGGGTGGGTTCCCCTGGGCTTGGGGTTCTTCATTTGTCTGTTCTGCTGTGATGTTGACATTATGGTCAGGGTCTGGGGTGGACTGTTCTGCAATGGTGTTAAGACTTTTGCCAGGAAATGAGGTTGGAGGTCTTGCTGGCTTCTCTGCGGGGGTGGCCACCTCTCTAATGGGTTGTTCTCTGTCACACACCATACACCTCACCCTCTCCTCCAGGAATCTGATCCTCCGTTTTTCTCCTGCTCCTGCTCTTTCTCCTGTTGATGTTGTCTCACCACAGTCCAGAGTGCAGATATGTCTCTCTCCACCTACAGCTCTCCAATCTGTTTGAGGGGGTGTTGTTGAGCTGGACAATTTTTTGTGTTCACCTCCTGTTCCAGCTCCACCAACTGTCTTACCTCCTACTGGGTGAATGTATCCTTAATTTCAATAAGGGAATAGTACTCTGTACTGGGAGGTTGACTTTGCGCTTGGGTTTTCTCGTCTGTGCGGTTGTTTAATGAAGAGGTCTGATCTGATGCTCGGGGCGGGGATATCTTACTCTAGAGAGCTTATCCTACTGAGCTCTCTCTTTGATAATGTGAAAGTCCAGCTGAAACTGTTTGGGGTTTCCCTGTACCATTACTGTTCCAGATTTGTACATGTTCACATTTGCTGACTCCTCATTGTCTAATATCCTGAGTTTTCACCCATTGGGAGCACCCCTCCTCTTAACAGAGGGGTAGTGTGTTAATATAGCACTGTGCCATGCCAGGGGATGGTCTGTGTGGAAGATTAAGTTGCTTAGGTTCCTATTTTTATAACACAGATTTTCCATAAGGAGCTTCATTTTGTACTCTTTTCTTGTCTTATCATTTTTTACATACAGTGGGGTACTGTTTTTAATTACCTCTGAGTAGCGGGAGGTGGCTTCAAAGACCTCTGCATGTGATTCTCCTGCCATTGTTGGGCTCAATGGCTTTGAAACCTTTCAATTCACACGTCAGTGCTAATTGAAGCTTGGGAATAATGATCCTTGGTACTAGTAAGCTTTCCAGATAATATCTGTCCAAAATCAGGTTGTAGGTTTGGAGTTTTGATTTGGAGTCAAGGTTATGTTGTTGAGGGTAGCATCCTGTATATGTACCTGCCCAAAAAAATTCAAGTTTGATTTAGAGTTAGACATTTTTTTTTAAACATGCTGAAAAATGTGGGAGCGTATCTGCTCATGACCTCTCTGTGTCTCTCTCTCTTTGCTCATTTCTCTCTCTCATCTCACATATGAAAAAACCCAGCGGAAAATGTATACAACAAACCCTGCGGGAAATGCATTTAACAATCTTAATCCTGGCTGATGCTCTTAGGTGAGTCATAATTGTATGAAACTGTAAAAGTGGGATTTCAGGGACACAGATAATCACCCACTGTTAGTTAATGCCTGAAAAGAGAGGGATGGATATTGGCAGTATTGGAGGGATGGAGTGAATGGGTAAAAAAAACACAGAAGCCTTGACATGCAAGATTCAGCTGTCAACTCGCTCGGTGAGCCGGGTCAGAATTATCGCTTGACCGGTGCAGGGGGATACGGTAACACTCACCGCTCATGCTCAATTCTGTCCTCCCCCTTCCCTCCTCAGAAAAATCTTCCACCCCAGCAGTCCTGTCCTAATGGAATCTGACAGGATGTAAATTCGTTTTTAAAAGAGTTGCCTGGCGGATGGTCATTTTTCTCATTTAGTGGTAAAATGAGCTGACCGAGCCCCCAGCTGTCTGTCTTCCTTCCTGTGGATTAACAGGATGAGAGGCTCAATTCAACACATCAGGCCTGGATTACCATCTTGACGAGGATGCTCCTCTCTCTATTTCCTTACCTCGCTGTGTCTCTTTTAATTTTTTTCTCTCTCTCCCTCTCTTTTCCCCTCCCTAACTGGGGAAGCAGAGAGAGAAAGAGAGCAAGTGAGAGAGAACAAGAAACCAAGTGAGAGAGAACAAGAAACAGCTACCGTAGCGATGTGCTCTGCTTCGTCCGGGCACCAACCTGGCTCTCTCTCCCTCTCTCTTGCCTCCCTCTCTCTTGCCTGTCTCTCTCCAGCCTCCAGCTCCAATTCTACCAAGTGATGCCAGGTGTTTTTGTGTGTTTCTTTATAATTGCTTTGGTAACTGCAATCTTGTGATTTATTGTTGTCCAATCTGTCCCTGTTTTTGCTGGGTTGAAGAGATGGCCTTAGTTATCCTGAACATGTATAATTATTTCAGACAGTTCATGGCTCCATATACTTCATTTGTTCTGGTTCACAACTACATTTGACCTTCCAATAAAGTCTCCAAGCCAATGATATGTACCTTCAATCAAGATGACCTTTTCCTCCTTTGAGTAATGAGCATTTCTGAGAACACACATTTACAATACCAAAGTGCAGTAACAAAGATTCAAAGCCAGCTCCACGTCCACGTGCACCAGATGTTTCCTGGGTTCCTGTGAGCTGCATGTATAATGAGAGAAATAGAGAGATTAGTCATTAATGCAGACTGTTAATGGTGTTTAATGCAGCCTGAAAGCCAGCTAACACTGGCATGTCTTCTTCATTGGGTTGGAGAGGAGAGCCAGAGAGCCTTGATCAAGAGTCAAGAGGATAGCACTGGCCTGGAGCACCAAACACAGATGTGGAGGGATACTGTACAAGACCAGGCAACGGGTACGATGATAAGAGGTGTTTGTTTAGACAGAGGCTGGGTTTTAAACCGAAATTAACAGTTGGGTTGAACAGCTCTATTCCAAAATGTTTAGATTTGTTACAAATTCCATTCTGGTTAAGGAAAACAGACATTCCGATTCACAGTCCAACTCTCAGCTATCTTTGCAAAGATTGAAATGTAAAAGGCAGTCAATAGAATCACATCATACAACTGTTTAGCTCTGCTCTCCTCCTACAGTACATCCCTGGTGTATCAGTCAGGAGCTGAGGAAATGTTTAGTCTCTCACTGTATCTAACCTTGACAGATCATTGGACCCAGTGCTCAGAAAACACACAACATTTTTATGGCTAGAAAATATTGCGCAAGCCATATTGCTTATTGATCCCCTTTCGAAAAGCACTGGTTGCACTTCATTAGATTTATATTGTAAACAAAGACTTATAATATCATATGTGAATTAGCACTTAAATGTTATCCATTACAGCAGTTCATATTTTGTGCCATTGGTGCAGTATTGGTATTGCAGCGGACTGCAGAGATTTTTGTGAAGGGAGAAGGAGTCATCCCTGTGAGTTTAGTGTTGGTTATTAAAGCAGAGACAGGCTGTCTGCTCTGTCTCTCTCCTCTGTAGATGCAGCTTAATGACAGAAACACAACACGGTAACTGGTAAGTCGAAGGCATACCATCACCGTCAACACTCACACATGCAAGGAAACATATACACACATGTACAGTGCAATCGGAAAGTATTCAGACCCCTTGGCTTTTTCCACATTTTGTTACGTTAGTGTTATTCTAAAATTTATTAAATTGCTTTTCCCTCATCAATCTACACACAATACCCCATAATGACAAAGCAAAAACAGTTGTATTTTTTGGGGGCCAAATTTTTTTGAACAAATATCACATTTACATAAGTTACCAGACCATTTACTCAGCACTTTGTTGAAGCACCGTTGGCAGCAATTACAGCATCGAGTCTTCTTGGGTATGACACTACAAACTCGGCACACATGTATTTGGGGAGTTTCTTCCATTCTCTGTAGATCCTATCAAGGTCTTTCAGGTTGGATGGGGAGTGTTGCTGCACAACTATTTTCAGGTCTCTCCAGAGATGTTTGATCGGGTTCAAGTCCGGGCTCTGGCTGGGCCACTCAAGGACATTCAGAGACTTGTCACAAAGTCACTCCTGCATTGTCTTGGCTGTGTGCTTAGGGTCGTTGTCCTGTTGAAAGGTGAACCTTTGCCCCAGTCTGAGGTCCTGAGCGCTCTGGAGCAGGTTTTCATCAAGGATCTCTATGTACTTTGCTCGGTTCATTTTGCATCGATCCTAACTAGTCTCCCAGTTCCTGCGGCTGAAAAACATCCCCACAGCAAGATGCTGCCACCACCATGCTTCACTGTAGGGATGGTGACAGGTTTCCACCAGCCTTAAATTTCGGTTTCTTCAAACCAGAGATTCTTGTTTCTCATGGTCTGAGAGTCTTTAGATGCCTTTTGGCAAACTCAAAGTGGGCTGTCATGTGCCTTTTACTGAGTAGTGGCTTCTGTCTGGCCACTCTACCATAAAGGCCTGATTGGTGAAGTGCTGCAGAGATGGTTGTCCTTCTGGAAGGTTCTTCCATCTCCACAGAGGAACTCTAGAGCTCTGTCAGAGTGACCATCAGGTTCTTGGTCACCTCCCTGACCAAGGCCCTTCTACCCCGATTGCGCAGTTTGGCCGGACGGCTAGCTCTAGAAAGAGTCTTGGTGATTCCAAACATCTGCTATGTAAGAATGATGGCCACCATGTTCTTGGGGACCTTCAATGCTGCAGAAATGTTTTGGTACCCTTCACCAGATCTGTGCCTCGACACAATCATGTCTCGGAGCTCTACAGACAATTCCTTCGACCTCATGGCTTGGTTTTTGCTCTGATATTCACCGTCAACTGTGGGACCTTATATAGACAGGTGTGTGCCTTTCCAACTCATGTCCAATATATTTAATTTACCACAGGTGGACTCCAATCAAGTTGTAGAAACATCGATGGAAATAGGATGCAATTTAGAATCTCATAGCGAATGGGCAGAATACTTACGTAAATATGTTGTTTTATAGGTTTCCACTTTGTCATTATGGGGTATTGTGTGTAGATTGCTGAGTATTTTTATGTATTTAATACGTTTTAGAATAAGGCTGTAATGTTACCAAATGTGGAAAAAGTCAAGGGGTCTGAATACTTTCTACAGGCACTGTACAAATACGAACGGATCAACAGGATTGGGAAATGCAGATATGATACACATATCACCATAGAGCTACAGTGCCTTGCAAAAGTATTAATCCCCCTTGGAGTTTTTCCTATTTTGTTGCATTACAACCTGTAATTAAATTGATATTTATTTGGATTTCATGTAATGGACATACACAAAATAGTCCATGTTTGTAACGGTTTTCTTCCTGGGAAGGAGAGGCGGACCAAAACGCAGTGTGGTTATAGTTCATGTTTTTTTAATAATAAAACTCAACATGAACATAATACAAAATGATAAACGTAGCAAAACCGAAACAGCCCTATCTGGTGCAACAAACACAAAGACAGGAAACAACCACCCACAAAACCCCATACAGAACAGGCTACCTAAATATGGTTCCCAATCAGAGACAAATGACTAACACCTGCCTCTGATTGAGAACCATATCAGGCCCAAACACAGAAACAGACAAACTAGACATCCAACATAGAATGCCCACTCAGATCACACCCTGACCAAACAAAACATAGACATACATACATAAACATACAAAGCAAACTATGGTCAGGGTGTGACAGTACCCCCCCCCCCCCCCCCCCCCCCCTGGTGCGGACTCCGGCCGCAAAACCTGAACCTATTGGGGAGGGTCTGGGTGGGCATCTGTCCACAGTGGCGGCTCTGGTGCTGAACGTGGCACCCACTTCACCAGAGTCTTAGTCCGCCTCATTGTCCGCAACCATGGCCTCCTAACCACGGCGACCCTTCTAAATGACCCCACTGGACTGAGGGGCAGCTCGGGACAGAGGGGCAGCTCGGGACAGAGGGGCAGCTCGGGACAGAGGGGCAGCTCGGGACAGAGGGGCAGCTCCGTACTGGCTGACGACTCTGGCAGATCCTGGCTGAATGGCGGCTCTGGCGGATCCTGGCTGACTGGCGGCACTGGCGGCTCCTGGCTGACTGGTGGCACTGGCGGCTCCTGGCTGACTGGCGGCACTGGCGGCTCCTGGCTGACTGGCGGCTCCTGGCTGACTGGCTGCTCCTGGCTGACTGGCTGCTCCTGGCTGACTGGCGGCTCCTGGCTGACTGGCGGCACTGGCGGCTCCTGGCAGACTGACGGCACTGGCGGCTCCTTGCAGACTGGCGGCTCCTTGCAGACTGGCGGCTCCTTGCAGACTGGCGGCTCCTTGCAGACTGGCGGCTCCTTGCAGACTGGCGGCTCTGGCGGCTCCTTGCAGACTGGCGGCTCTGGCGGCTCCTTGCAGACTGGCGGCTCTGGCGGCTCCTTGCAGACTGGCGGCTCTGGCGGCTCCTTGCAGACTGGCGGCTCCTTGCAGACTGGCGGCTCTGGCTGCTCCTTGCAGACTGGCGGCTCTGGCGGCTCCTTGCAGACTGAGGGCGCTGGGCAGACGGGTAGCTCAGGCGGCGCTGGAGAGGAGGAAAGCTCTGGCAGCGCTGGACGGAGGAGCTCTGGCGCCTCTGGACTGAGGGTTGGGTGAATTTGGCCCATTTCTCCTGACAGAGCTGGTGTAACTGTGACAGGTTTGTTGGCATCCTTGCTCACACACACTTTATTAGTTCTGCCCACAAATGTTCTATAGGATTGAGGTCAGGGCTTTGTGATCGCCACTCCAATACCTTTACGTTGTTGTCCTTAAGCCAATTTGCCACAACTCTATAAGAATGCTTGGGGTCATTGTCCATTTGGAAAACCCATTTGCGACCAAGCTTCAACTTGCTGACAGATGTCTTGAGATGTTGCTTCAATCCATCCACATAATTTTCCATCCTCATGACGCCATCTATTTTGTGGAGTGCACCAGTCCCTCCTGCAGCAAAGCACACCCACAACATGATGCTGCCAAACCCGTGCTTCACAGTTGGGATGGTCTTCTTCGGCTTGCAAGCCTCCCCCTTTCTCCTCCAAACATAACGATGATCATTATGGCCAAACAGTTCTATATTTTTTTCATCAGACCAGAGCACATTTCTCCAAAAAGTACGATCTTTGTCCCCATGTGCAGTTGCAAACCGTAGACTGGCTTTTTTATGGCAGTTTTGGAGCAGTGACCCCTTCTTTGCTGAGTGGCCTTTCAGGTTATGTCGATATAGGACTCCTTTTACTGTGGATATATATACGTTTGTACCTCTTTCCTCCAGCATCTTCACTAGGTCCTTTGCTGTTGTTCTGGGATTGATTTGCAATTTTTGCACCAAAGTACGTTCATCTCTAGGAGACAGAACGAGTCTCCTTCCTGAGTGGTATGACGGCTGCGTGGTCCCATGGTCTTTATACTTGCGTACTATTGTTTGTACAGATGAACGTGGTACCTTCAGGCATTTGGAAATTGCTCCCAAGGATGAACCAGACTTGTGGAGGTCTACAATTTTTTTTCAGTTCTTGGCTGATTTCTTTTGATATTCCCATGATGCCAAGCAAAGAGGCACTGAGTTTGAAGGTAGGCCTTGAAATACATCCACGGGTACACCTCCAATTGACTCAAATTATGTCAATTAGCCTATCAGAAGCTTCTAAAGCCATGACATAATTTTATGGAATTTTCCAAGCTGTTTAAAGGCACAGTCAACATAGTGTATGTAAGCTTCTGACCCACTGGAGTTGTGATACAGTGAGTTATAAGTTAAATAATCTGTTTGTAAACAATTGTTGGAAAAATTCCTTGTGTCATGCACAAAGTAGATGTCCTAACCGAAGAAATGAGTTTTAATGACTCCAACATAAGTGTATGTAAACTTCGACTTCAATTATATATATTTTTTTATTTCACCTTTATTTAAAATAAAGTCCACCTGTGTGCAATCTAAGTGTCACATGATCTCAGTATATATACACCTGTTCTGAAAGGCACCAGAGTCTGCAACACCACTAAGCAATGGGCACCATGAAGACCAAGGAGCTCTCCAAACAGGTCAGGGACAAAGTTGTGGAGAAGAACAGATCAGGGTTAGGTTATAAATTATTTTTCCAAAATGTTGAACATCCCACGGAGAACCATTAAATGTATTATTATTTTTTTTTAAAGAATATGGCACCACAACAAACCTGCCATGAGAGGGTTGCCCACCAAAACTCACAGACCAGGCAAGGAGGGCATTAATCAGAGAGGCAACAAAGAGAGCAAGATAACCCTGAAGGAGCTGCAAAGCTTCAACAGCGGAGATTGGCATATCTGTCCATAGTACCACTTTAAGCCGTACACTCCACAGTGCTGGGCTTTACAGAAGAGTGGCCAGAAGAAAGCAATTGCTTAAAGAAATAAATAGGTAAACACGTTTGGTGTTTACCAAAAGGCATCTGGGAGACTCTTCAATATATTTGGAAGAAGGTACTCTGGTCAGATGAAACTAAAATTGAGCTTTTAGTCCATCAAGGAAAACGCTTTGTCTGGCGCAAACCAAACACCTCGCTTCACCCCGAGAACATCATCCCCACAGTGAAGCATGGTGGTGGCAGCATCATGCTGTGGGGATGTTTTTCCATTGGCAGGGACTGGGAAACTGGTCAGAATTGAAGGAATGATGGATGGAGCTAAATACAGGGACATTCTTGAGGGAAACCTGTTTCAGTCTTCCAGAGATTTGAGACTGGGACAGAGGTTCACCTTCCGGCAGGACAATGACCTAAGCATACTGCTAAAGCCACACTTGAGTGTTTTAAGGGGAAACATTTAAATGTCTTGGAATGGCCTGGTCAAAGCCCAGACCTCAATCCAATTGAGAATCTGTGGTATGACTTAAAGATTGCTGTAAACTAGCAGAATCGATCCAGCTAGAGCAGTTTTGCCTTGAAGAATGGGCAAAAATCCTAGTTGATAGATGTGCCAAGCTTATAGAAACATACCCCAAGATATGTGAAGCTGTAATTGCTGCAAAAGGTGGCTCTACAAAGTGTTGACTTTGAGAGGGTGAATAGTTCTGCATTTCAAGTTCTGTTTTTTTGTCTTATTTCTCGTTTGTTTCACAATTTAAAAAAAATGCATCTTCAAAGTGGTAGGCATGTTGTGTAAATCAAATGATACAAACCCCTCCAAAAATTCATTTTAATTCCAGTTTGTAAGGCAACAAAATAGGAAAAATTCCAAGGGGGGTGAATATTTTTGCATGCTACTGTATAGGAAAGAGAGAGTTTTACACAGACAGATATACACCCACAGTAACATTCTCCAAGTTGTATGTCACCCACTTTGCCTCTTTCTCCATGGGAAAGACATTATCACAAGCTCTCTTTTGTACCTACATGTACCATATAGCTCTAGGAGAAACTCCTCATTGTACTTTGCTCTAATCAAATTAAAACTGTTATGAGATACGACTTCTCCGAACATCACACTGAACCTCAAGGATACGGGAGAGATTATTGAAATTCAATCAGATGTAATTAAATATTTATAACCGTCTTGACAATAGCAGGCTACACTGGCACATCACACACACACACACACACACACACACACACACACACACACACACACACACACACACACACACACACACACACACACGAAAGTCACTTCTCATTTGCATCTTTAGAAAACTTCTTTGTCAACAACAACTGTATTAATAATCTCCAGCTGGTGTTGGTGGAACAGGCTGATCCAGTCAGTTAGGATTAGGAAGGAACGTCAGTCAGTCAGTCAGCCAGCTAGTCGGACTGGTCCCAGTCAGTCAGTTAATGAAAGTCAGTCAGTTGGACTGAACCACAGAGAGCCAAGTGTGGATAAGAGAAGTTCAGCATCTGGATCTGAACCCGAAGTGAATCCGGACAAGTTGGGGGTTAATCTGGAAGGTGTAGGCCTTCACTCCGAGCCTAACATAAGACCTTTGAAGCCTCTGTGAAGGCTTGGATTTGTGTCTGTCATGGAATCAGAGCACCATGGACAGCACCATCTAATGTAGCGGGTGTCTGGTTATGTGGTGCTGTCCAGGGAACTGATATCTCTTTTGATGTGTTTTCACTTGCATTAGATCCATAGCCCTTTACAGGGTAACCCTTTGTAAATTCTTCAACATCATAATCTTGTAGGTCATTAAATATTGACCAGGTGTACTATTCTGCATATGTACTGTATATTCGTGTATAACTGTGGAATCCCTTCCACCATAATACATACAGCCAGCAGCATACACATATTGAGTCAGTCAACTTCTATTATTTCAGTCCTAATTGTCACTCTGAGCAAATGCCTTTATCAACTCTGCATCAATACATTCATATTCATATGTTATTGTAATCAAATCCCAGCGAGACTGTCTATAAATAATTTGATTTGGTTTACTTATGTATATCAGGTGTTTACCTATTAGATATGTATGAGAAACTTACATGTTGACAACTAGACACTGTAAAGTATATGGTCTAGAAGAAAAAAACTATTTCAGGCTGTCAGTTTTTGGCATATAGGACAGAACAATTAAATAAACGTAATACAAAGTAGGATATGATAAATCTTACTTGAATAAATTGGATGACTTTGAATATCAAAGTGTCTATATTAGCTAGTGATGGTTATTTCATGTATTTATTCTTAAAATATTTAATGATAAAAAAGTAGGTAAATTATTCTAAAGCTTTTCCCACAATGCCTGCCTTCTTCACGTGTCATCATCATTTTCGTCACTCAGGACTGGAGATCAGCATTGTGCGACAAACACAAGAACAAAAATAAAATGTGACATTATAGAGAAATTAGTCAGTATTCCACACCTTTTACAATGCAATACTTCAGCAATCATCAGGCTCCAAAGGCTGCTCATTGACTAAAGTGACAAAATCTCTGTCTGTGATGAGCTCAATTAATGTTGTAATGTAATTTTTCATGTTTTTGATAGATAGTGACTCTCATGCCGGAATTCAATCAATTGCAGATAAAGGGAAACAGCATTGAGGGTTCAGTCAGATTGTATATACTGTGTCAGTTGTTAACCACATTAAAACCATACACAGCAAGACTCTCACAAACATCTGTAAAATATTACCATTAAATACAGTGCCTTGCGAAAGTATTCGGCCCCCTTGAACTTTGCGACCTTTTGCCACATTTCAGGCTTCAAACATAAAGATATAAAACTGTATTTTTTTGTGAAGAATCAACAACAAGTGGGACACAATCATGAAGTGGAACGACATTTGTTGGATATTTCAAACCTTTTTAACAAATCAAAAACTGAAAAATTGGGCGTGCAAAATTATTCAGCCCCCTTAAGTTAATACTTTGTAGCGCCACCTTTTGCTGCGATTACAGCTGTAAGTCGCTTGGGGTATGTCTCTATCAGTTTTGCACATCGAGAGACTGAAATTTTTTCCCATTCCTCCTTGCAAAATTGCTCGAGCTCAGTGAGGTTGGATGGAGAGCATTTGTGAACAGCAGTTTTCAGTTCTTTCCACAGATTCTCAATTGGATTCAGGTCTGGACTTTGACTTGGCCATTCTAACACCTGGATATGTTTATTTTTGAACCATTCCATTGTAGATTTTGCTTTATGTTTTGGATCATTGTCTTGTTGGAAGACAAATCTCCGTCCCAGTCTCAGGTCTTTTGCAGACTCCATCAGGTTTTCTTCCAGAATGGTCCTGTATTTGGCTCCATCCATCTTCCCATCAATTTTAACCATCTTCCCTGTCCCCGCTGAAGAAAAGCAGGCCCAAACCATGATGCTGCCACCACCATGTTTGACAGTGGGGATGGTGTGTTCAGGGTGAAGAGCTGTGTTGCTTTTACGCCAAACATAACGTTTTGCATTGTTGCCAAAAAGTTCAATTTTGGTTTCATCTGACCAGAGCACCTTCTTCCACATGTTTGGTGTGTCTCCCAGGTGGCTTGTGGCAAACTTTAAACAACACTTTTTATGGATATCTTTAAGAAATGGCTTTCTTCTTGCCACTCTTCCATAAAGGCCAGATTTGTGCAATATACGACTGATTGTTGTCTTATGGACAGTCTCCCACCTCAGCTGTAGATCTCTGCAGTTCATCCAGAGTGATCATGGGCCCCTTGGCTGCATCTCTGATCAGTCTTCTCCTTGTATGAGCTGAAAGTTTAGAGGGACGGCCAGGTCTTGGTAGATTTGCAGTGGTCTGATACTCCTTCCATTTCAATATTATCGCTAGCACAGTGCTCCTTGGGATGTTTAAAGCTTGGGAAATATTTTTGTATCCAAATCCGGCTTTAAATTTCTTCACAACAGTATCTCGGACCTGCCTGGTGTGTTCCTTGTTCTTCATGATGCTCTCTGTGCTTTTAACGGACCTCTGAGACTATTACAGTGCAGGTGCATTTACACGGAGACTTGATTACACACAGGTGGATTGTATTTATCATCATTAGTCATTTAGGTCAACATTGGATCATTCAGAGATCCTCACTGAACTTCTGGAGAGAGTTTGCTGCACTGAAAGTAAAAGGGGCTGAATAATTTTGCACACCCAATTTTTCAGTTTTTGATTTGTTAAAAAGGTTTGAAAAATCCAATAAATGTCGTTCCACTTCATGATTGTGTCCCACTTGTTGTTGATTCTTCACAAAAAAATACAGTTGTATATATTTATGTTTGAAGCCTGAAATGTGGCAAAAGATCGCAAAGTTCAAGGGGGCCGAATACTTTCTTAAGGCACTGTATTTAAAACATTCTGAGTGAACTCAAGTGCATTTCTTTCCTTTATCCGTGATTGATAGATTGGGAGATTAGAGGTATGAGGAGAGAAGTTTCTTGTCATGAGAACAGAAAGAGAGCAGGACAAACCAGCGTCAGAGAGCTTGTTTTTCACGTTCTATGGGTGCCATTTTGTGACCACATTATTCATGTCGAATAAGGTTCTCTACAAAGGTACAACATATAAAACTGTTAAATATATACGCTTTATGCCTTTCAAAATACATTTAATGAAATTTGCCTTTCCCCCGCCCAACAGCCGCAATCAGAAATGACAGTTTCAATATTCTCTTTTTTGCCTCAATGATGATCAGTAGTTTCACTCTTACCGTTTTACCAACCATGCTTATTGCAACGTGTCCCAATTTGTAGCTAATGAAAAATGCAAATCAGATTTTTTTATACACATATGTTTACCTACATCTTCAGTTTCAAAATACAGTGGTGGGTTTAGTCAGAGAAAAAAATGTTTTTAAAAGGAAACTCCTTTGATTGTATACATGTCCCACTAGACTATAGTCTATTTTCGAAATGACATAAAGCCCAACATCTACAGCTATGAGGGCAGTCATTGTGGTGTAGCAAGAAAAACAAGTATCCATTTCTCTTTCCCAATCTGTTATTATAAGTTATTTTTTCCTCTTTGGTCTATAAAAATATGAAGAGTGCCAAAGTTGTACTACTCCAGCAGAAGTTCTATTCACAGCAGAGCACAAGGCAAGCAGTAGGATCTGGTCCAGTCTGGTCCATAGTCTGGATAGATCCAGTCCAACGTTTGGTCCAGTCCATAGTCTGGCGCTAGGTCAGACACTTCAGAGGGCCTGGTTCACAATAATCCTTGTTCTTTGGGACACGTAACTGTCCCATTACAGTCTAACAGAAGCAGGTGAGGTTGAAGTAGTGGGAGTCCTCTGTCCACTGAAAATTAGCAGACATTAGCTGAACAGTACAGTAGTCGATCCAAAATGGCTCCATAGTTACCACTCTCTCCCTCTCTGGACAAGGCGCTGCTGGACACCTGACCTCCTTGGCACTAGAGGATTCTGCTCATTTACAAAGCAGACGGACAGTAATAGGAGCAGGCAGACGGGACATGTTGATCCAATGACAGACAGTGGGTTATCTACAGCGGATGGTCATTGGTTGGTCAGAGCCGTAGACGGGTAGAGCCAGGAGTCAGGGCACAAGGAAACTTCTCCAGAGTCAAAGATGAGACCTCGCTCTCGACTTCCCCAAAGTTCCCTCAAACCCTCCAGTATTGGCCATGGTTGACTGTGTTTAAGAGACCTGCGGATCAATGAGAACACAAGTTCTGTCAGAGTACAGGATAATCAATGCTAGCTAATGACAAAAAAATGCTACGTTGCTAAAACTTCAAAACATGCTAAAGAAACCAATGCTTGTAGTAGAAGTTGCCAAGGCCATAACCACAAACCGATCTAGGATTAGATTTCCAAATGTCAAATCTCAATGTTGACATTGAAGGGGGTGAAGAATACCTTGGACTAGTTGTCAGGGTCAACATCAACCTACTCTGCAATGATTGTCCATAGATGAATATTGTACTTTCACTCCATTATTCCCCTAATAGATACTGTATGTGGAACTTCTTAAAATGTCTACAACTCTGATAGGAAGTTATGGAGAAATTAGACAGTCCCATGCTAATCACTGTCAACAGCAGGTTACTCTGGCATCCAAATATTGTGAATTCTGCTGGGGCATTAAACCCAATAACAAAACAAGTATTGCAGTGCAGAACTGTAAAACATCTAATCAGCCTTACGGAAGAAATCTGGAGAGAAAATAAAGTGTAGTTCATCATCACGTCATCTGGCCTATGTGTGGTCTCCAGCCAACTTGATGCCTTCGAAGATTGCCGGGGCAGCTTAATTTATAATAATGAACTCTTGACAATTACACAGAGTGCAAATTCCCAAGAAAGGGGGCAGGTGTTAGATTAAAACTGGGGAAATCTGGGGATAAAAACACCAGGAACAGAGCAATCAGCAACTAAATGAACCTGCATCATTTAATAGGATAATGTCACAGTGTAGTGTAGTCAGTGGCTGCAGGGGAGACGGTATGGAGGGAATGACCCAAGAGTATCAGGGCTAAGAAGAGGGGCATGTCTCCCACTAATACGACCAGTGCAGCACCAGCCAACCTGGCAATTGGCGCCATTAGAGATTCTGAACTGCTGCAGCGTCATTATGGCAGTGACAGCCACGCTGCCCTCTAGTGGCAGAGATTACACTGAGACTGAATTACAGTAACACAGTGGATGGAATATTACAGTAACGCAGTGTCTGGGTATATGCAGCAGTTTGGGCCGTCTGGCTCATTGCGAACTGTGTGAAGACCATTTCTTCCTAACATAATTAATTTTCCACAATTTTACATAATTATGACATAACATTGAATGTTGTGCAATGTAACAGCAATATATAGACTTAGGGTTATCACCCATTCGATAAAATAAGGAACGGTTCCGTATTTCACTGAAAGAATAAACGTTTTGTTTTCGAAAAGATCGTTTCCAGATTTTACCATATTAATGACCAAACACTCGTTTTTTTGTGTGCTTATTATAATTAAGTCTATGATTTAATATTTGATAGAGGAGTGACTGAGCAGTGGTAGGCAGCAGCAGGCTCGTAAGCATTCATTCAAGCAGCACTTTACTGCGTTTGCCAACAGCTCTTAGCAATGCACAGCGCTGTTTATGACTTCAAACCCCGAGATTAGGCTAAAGTGCCTAATAGAACATCCAATAGTCAAAGGTATATGAAATATAAAAATGGTATAGAGAGAAATAGTTGACGTGTCATAATTCCTATAATAACTACAACCTAAAACCTGTCCTTGTCCCATCGTGCTCTAGCAACTCCTGTGGCTTGCACGCTTACACGGTCTCCAGATGTACAGTGTTTTCTCCTACACATTGGTGTGGCTGGCTTCCAGATTAAGCGTGCATTGTGTCAAGATACAGTGCAGTTTGGCGGGGTTGTGTTTCGGAGGACGCACAGCTCTTGACCTTCGCCTCTCCTGAGTCTGTACGGGAGTTGCAGCGATGGGACAAGACTAACTACCAATTGGGGAGAAAAAGGGGAAGAAAATGTTAAATATATTAAAAAACATAAATAATTGTAAAAAATCCAATAAAATAATAATTTGTTAGGATGTGACAGAACTTCTGGGAAATGTTGAAGTCAGGCTGTAAAACATCAAAATGTGGAATAAGTCAAGGGTTATGAATACTTTCTGAAGACACTGTAGTTAGTCTCCTCACCCTGTTTCTAACCCTGACAGTTATTATGAATGCAGGTTACAGATTAATAACAATTCCATCTGTTGGATATCCTAATGTTGGCTGGATTCCAATAACAATTACAAATCTCTGCAAGCCAGCATAACATGACTTGAAGGTAGGATTGCAAAATTCTCGTAAATTTCCTCGGCTTTCCAGAAATCCCGGGTTGGAACATTCCTGGAAATGGGAGGGAATAAAAGGAAATCCTTCAACCATGATTTTTAGAAAATCTCATAATTTTGCAAACTTACTTGCAAGGTCTGATTGTGGACTGTAAGATATGAGTTTCAGGCCACTGTGTTTAGGGTAAGGCTAGGACTCAAAATAAGGCCTTATGCGATACACTACCATTCAAAAGTTTGGGTTCACTTAGAAATGTCCTTGTTTTTGAAAGAAAATGACTTTTTTTGTCCATTAAAATAACATTGAATTGATCAGAAATACAGTGTAGACATTTTTAATGTTGTAAATAACTATTGTAGCTGGAAACGGCTGATTTTTTTATGGAATATTTACATAGGGTACTGAGGCCCATTATCAGCAACCATCACTCCAATGTTCCAATGGCACGATGTGTTAGATAATCCAAGGTTATCATTTTAAAAGGCTAATTGATCATTAGAAAACCATTTTGCAATTATGTTAGCACAGCTGAAAACTGTTGTGCTGATAGAAGAAGCAGCACAACTGGCCTTCTTTAGACTAGTTGAGTATCTGGAGGATCAGAATTTGTGGGTTCGATTACAGGCTCAAAATGGCCAGAAACAAAGAACTTTCTTCTGAAACGTCAGTCTATTCTTGTTGAAGATCTCGTACAACGCTGTGTACTACTCCCTTCACAGAACAGCACAAACTGACTCTAACCAGAAAAGAATGAGGAGTGGGAGGCCCCGGGGTACAACTGAGCAAGAGGACAAGTACATTAGAGTGTCTAGTTTGAGAAACAGACCCCTCGCAAGTCCTCAACTGGCAGCTTCATTACATAGTAGCTGCAAAACACCAAACTCAACGTCAACAGTGAAGAGGCGACTCTGGCATGCTGGCCTTCTAGGCAGAGGTCCTCTGTCCAGTGTCTGTGTTCTTTTGCCCATCTTAATATTTTATTTTAATTGGCCAGTCTGAGATATGGCTTTTTCTATGCAACTCTACCTAGAAGGACAGCATCCCGGAGTCGCCTCTTCACTGTTGACGTTGAGACAGGTGTTTTGCGGTTACTATGTAATGAAGCTGCTGTGTGTGTGTGTGGTGTATCGTTCAATCCTCTGTGTGGATACAAGGCTCTGTTATGGGTGTAATACTTTAAAAACAGATGGATTCATTCTGTACCTTGCTTTGTGGATAATGCCCAGTATGGTTTAGAATTGGTTGTTCATGTTCATGGACCGGTGGTGGTGATTGGTGGTGTGGGCTGAGGCTGTCTGTCAGGGTCATCAATGCTCTCCTCTGCCATGGTACTGTCAGAGGAATGGAGGATCCACAGGGACTCCAGTCACGTCATAGAGCCTGGAGGGAAATCAGACGTTACCACAATTGACCAATAGAATTAGAGCAATATGCACTACAGGTCAAACTTCTACAGTGCAGCTACCGTAAATAATAATACAGTAACACAAAAATCAAAGTGAGATCTCTCTACAAATTTTCAAACCATAAAATACTTTTCAAAATGGAGGTGGTGATGTGTGTGTGTGTGTGAGAGAGAGAGAGAGAGAGAGTGTGTGTGTGAGAGAAAGAGAGTGTATGTGTCTCTTTCTAGCTAATGGTTTGAAGTGTGCATGGCAGTCTCAGACTAGGGAGGAAGGCTTGGCAGTGGTGGCTAATGGTTTGCAGCGGCTGAGTCTGTTTGCATGGCAGTTGGAGCATCTGTCCTCTCCGCGGTGATTCTGTTAAAGCCTCAACTGGATGTGTTCTGCACGGCATGCCAGCCATGTGTGTGTGTTCTGTAGTACCAGCTGGGCCCAAAGGGATCAATTACACAGCAAGGCAAGGCAGGCTGTATCGTATCAAACCCTGCACCACACCACCGGGAATCCCTCCAGTACCCACAGCCTACAGTACTATACAGCCTCTCTAATGAGTTAGCTAGGACTGGGACTATGGATGATCCAAATCCAAGGGATTAGTTACACACTCTGTTCAACACAGTCATACAGTACAAATACACTCTTAGAAAAAAGAGAGCACTTTTCTAAGAGGGTAGTGTGTGCATATATAAACCAAAAAAATGTAATTCCCACTTAAAATCATATTTTCCCTAACCTAACCATTAACCCTAACTCTAAACCCAAAACGCTAACCATAAAACTAAACCTAACTCCTAAACCTAACCCTTAACCCTAATTCTAACTCTAACCCTCATTGTAACCCTAAAAAATTATTTTCCCTTGTGAGGCCCGGAGAAATGTCACACATTCTTTCCTTGTTTTACTTTCCTTGTGAGGACCACACACACACACACACACACACAACACCAAGAGGTAACACTCCCAAACTCCATTAAGACCATGGGATCAGGCCTCTCGAGAGGCATCACTACAGTCCCGGATTCAATCTTTGGCTGTGTCGCGACTGGGAGAAAAAAAGAGACTGTGGGATCACCCTTTCCTCACAATCTCCTCAGTCCTAACACACGGACTCCTTCACTTCCTTGATTAGCAACTCCTCCACACCATGTCTGCTGCTGTGAAACAGCCTTGATTACAGTGTGGTGCATAATCACAGGCTTTCTCTCAGTGGATGCCTCCGACACCACTCTCTATTCTGTAGTTAAATACCCCAATCAGGAGTGAGCTAATGGATTCACTGATTAAATTCATAATCTGCCACTTAAGAGGCTACCCCTCTATGTTTGGTATAATCAGTTTGTGTGTGTGTGTTTTAGTTTATTAGGATTATTACTCTTCCTGAGGTCCACATAAAACGTACAAATACATGACAGTGTGTGTGAGTGTGCGCGTGTGGCTAGCCCTCCACACATAGTGTGAAGACGAGAAGTAGCAAGGGCCGTTTAGGCCGACAAAGGAAAGTGTGTGTGTGTGTGTGTGTTTGTTGTGTTAAATTGTTTTCACTGAGTCAGATGGTTCAATTGAGACAAGCCTCGCTCATTTATTTTGAGTTAATGTTTAGTTCTAAATGGAACTTAAAGTCTGAATCAATCTTTGAGAAATGAGTTCTATAACAAGTGAGTGTTTTGGTAGAGCTTTGAGGCATATATTTTAGCTGAGAAAGTGTAAACATTAATGTGCAGGGCTTGGATATACTGTATACTGCACTGTTATATTCACCTCAAGAACCACTGAATGGTGTTCCGAAGATGAGATTTCTCTTGAGAAGGCGGTTTTCCGCCAGGAGAATGCAAGTTCATGCATATATCACTTCCTGCCAAGATGAAATGTTCTTTTAACAACCTCATAATCTAGAGGCGAAATAAACGCACACCTATTTAGGTGAGGTGCTGGCTAGCGGATTGGAACACTTAAAAAAATAGAGCCGGACACACTATAGGAGCTCATATGCAAAAATGTTATGTCCAACGTTTCGACAGACAAGCTGTCTTCATCAGGGTATAATGACAAACACTGCGGGGTGACTAATTTATATAGTGTCAAAAGACACACAGGTGTCTGTAATCATGGCCGGGTGTGGCCTGATATCATTGGTTAATTCTCATATATTAAGATAGCATACAAAAAACATAAATGGATAGCGTACGATCATAGATACAATATAGCTACATAAGCCTACAAACATTAACAACAGCAAAATCACAAAATCACAAGAATGGCTTCAGATCAAAGTCTATGTTGAGACCGAAGGAAGCAAGGGTCTTTAAATTAAAGATCCAGGCAGCCTCTCGTTTTAACAAAAAATTGTCGAGGTCACCCCCTCTCCTAGGGAGGGTGACATGTTCGATGCTAATATAACGTTGAGATGAAATCGAGTGGTTTGCTTCCAAAAAGTGGGCTGCAACTGGTTTTTCAACCTAATGGTGCTATGACTGGTTTATTTTACCCACATATTTTTTTACTACAAGGGCAAATAACTGCATTAGTGGAGCACATGATAACACCTTTGATTGGGATCTGTTTCCCTGTTTCGGGGTGTTTGAAGGATATACATTTATAAGTGCCATTGCATTGAGCACAGCCATTACACTTGTAGTTTCCATCCAGTAGGGGCGCAAATACACGTTGTGCAGGGATATTTTGGGGTGGTAAATCAGAGTTTACCAATTGATCTCTGAGGTTTCTGCCCAGCAAGAATACGACCAAGGGAAGGTCAGAAAACACATTACCGATACTATCATCGGATCTTAGAATGTGCCAATATTTGTGAACGATTCCCTTAATTTGTTCAGAACGCTTTGAATAGCGGGTAGTTAGAACACAAGAATGATTATTTTTGCGAGACTGATCTTGAAAAAGGTCATGTCTCATTTTGTTTTGAATTTTCTCAATAGCAGTATTAATCTGACCATTTTTGTACCCCCACTCCTTGAATTTTCTTTGCGTCTCAGATTTCTGTCGAAATCTGATGTTTTTTTTACAAATTCTTTTGATTCAACAGAATTGGCTGTAGGGCAAACTGTTTTTCAAGGGAAGTGGGTGACAACTATCAGCCCCCAACAAACTGTTACGATCAGTGTATAGAACATTATCTTCACACAAGATCAAGAAAACTGACTTGATGTGTATCAGATTGCATAGTAAATCTCAGATGCTCAGAACAGGAGTTAAGAAAAGAATGGAACGCCTGGAGCTGTTTTGCATCACCCCTCCATAGAACAAAAATATCTTAAACCTCAGCCTTCTCACAAACGTAACAGCGTCCAGAACCATGAAAGATAATGGCCACAACTTGATGTGATCCAAATTGAAAAATGACTTGAATGTACGCTACCATTCAAACGTTTGGGGTCACTTAGAAATGTCCTCGTTTTCCATGAAAACATACGGTTGAAATCGGAAGTTTAGAAACACCTTAGCCAAATGCATTTAAACTAAGTTTTTCACAATTTCTGACATTTAATCCTAGTAAACATTCCCTGTCTTAGATCAGTTAGGATCACCATTATATGTTAAGAATGTGAAATGTCAGAACAATAGCAGAGAGAATGATTTATTTCAGCTTTCATTTCTTTCATCACATTCCCAGTGGATCAGAAGTTTACATAACCTCAATTAGTATTTGGTAGAATTGCCTTTAAACTGTTTAACTTGGGTCAAACGTTTCGGGTAGCCTTTCACAAGCTTCCCACAATAAGTTGGGTGAATTATGGCCCATTCCTCCTGACAGAGCTGGTGTAACTGAGACAGCTTTGTAGGCCTCCTTGTTCACAGACGCTTTTTCAGTTCTGACCACACATTTTCTATGGTCACATTTTTTATGGGATTGAGGTCAGGGCTTTGTGATGGCCACTCCAATACCTTGACTTTGTTGTCTTTTTAGCCATTTTGCCACAACTTTGGAAATATGCTTGGGGTCATTGTCCATTTGGAAGACCCATTTGCAATCAAACTGATGTCATGAGATGTTGCTTCAATATATCCACACAATTTTCCAACCTCATGATGCCATCTATTTTGTGAAGTGCACCAGTCCCTCCTGCAGCAAAGCACCCCCACAACATGATACTGCCACCACTGTGCTTCACAGTTGTTTTTCAGCTCGCAAGCCTCCCCCTTTTTACTCCAAACATAACAATGGTCATTATGGCCAAACAGTTCTATTTTCATTTCATCAGACCAGAGGACATTTCTCCAAAAAGTACGATCTTTGTCCCCATGTGCAGTTGCAAACCATAGACTGGATTTTTTTTATGGCGGTTTTGGAGCAGTGGCTTCTTCCTTGCTGAGCAGCCTTTCAGGTTATGTCGATGTAGGACTCATTTTACTGTGGATACAGATACTTTTGTACCTGTTTCCTCCAGCATCTTCACAAGATTCTTTGCTGTTGTTCTGGGATTGATTTGCACTTTTCGCACCCAAGTACGTTCATCTCTAGGAGAGAGAACGCATCTCTTTCATGAGCAGTATGATGGCTGTGTGGTCCCATGGTGTTTATACTTGCGTACTATTGTTTGTACAGATGAACGTAGTATCTTCAGGCATTTGTAATTTGCTCACAAGGATGAACCAGACTTGTGGAGGTTTAAAAAAAAATTCTGAGGTCTTGGCTGATTTCTTTTGATTTTCCATGATGTCAAGTAAAGAAGCAGTGAGTTTGAAGGTAGACCTTGAAATAGATCCACAGGTACACTTCCAATTGACTAAAATGATGTCAGTTAGCCTATCAGAAGCTTCTAAACCCATGGCATAATTTTCTGGAATTTTCCAAGCGTTTAAAGGCACAGTCAACTTAGTGCATGTAAACGTCTGACCCACTGGAATTGTGATACGTTGAATTATATGTGAAATAATCTGTCTGAAAACAATTGTTAGAACAATTACCTTTGCCATGCACAAAGTAGATGTCCTCACCGACTTGCCAAAACTATAGTTTGTCAAAAATAAATTTGTGGAGTGGTTGAAAAACAAGTTTTAATGACTCCAACCTAAGTGTTTGTAAACTTCCGAACTCAACTGTACATGAAATGAGTTGCAAAATGAACAGGAAATATAGTCAAGACGTTGACAAGGTTATAAATAATGATTTTTAATTGAAATAATTATTGCATCCTTCAAACTTTGCTTTTGTCAAATAATGCTCCATTTGCAGCAATTACAGCCTTGTAGACCTTTGGCATTCTAGTTGTCAATTTGTTGAGGTAATCTGAAGAGATTTCACTCCATGCTTCCTGAAGCACCTCCCACAAGTTGGATTGGCTTGATGGGCACCATACGGTCAAGCTGCTCCCACAACAGCTCAATAGGGTTGAGATACGGTGACTGTGCTGGCCACTCCATTATAGACAGAATACCAGCTGATTGCATTTTCCCTAAATAGTTATTGCATAGTTTGGAACTGTGCTTTGGGTCATTGTCTTGTTGAAATTGGCTACAATTAACACAGGGTATGGCATGGCGTTACAAAATGGAGTGATAGCCTTCCTTCTTCAAGATCCTTTTTAAGGATCTTAAATCTCCCACTTTACCAGCAACAAAGCAACCCCAGACCATCATATTGCCTCCACCATGCTTGAGAGATGACATCAAGCACTCCTCCAGCATATTTTCATTTTTTCTGAGTCTCACAAATTTCTTCTTTGTGATCCAAACACCTCAAACTTCGATTTGTTTGTCCATAACACTTTTTCCAATCTTCCTCTGTCCAGTGTCTGTGTTATTAATATTTTACTTTTATTGGTTTGAGATATGGCTTTTTCCTTGCAACTCTGCCTAGAAGGCCAGCATCCTGGAGTCGCCTCTTCACTGTTGACGTTGAGACTGGTGTTTTGCGGGTACTATTTAATGAAGCTGCCAGTTGAGGACTTGTGAGGGGTCTGTTTCTCAAACTATACACTCTTATGTGCTTGTCCTCTTGCTCAGTTGTGCACCGGGGCCTCCCACTTCTCTTTCTATTCTGGTTAGTGACAGTTTGCGCTGTTCTGTGAAGGGAGTAGTACACAGCGTTGTACAAGATCTTCAGTTTCTTGCCATTTCTCGCATGGAATAGCCTTCATTTCTCAGAACAAGAATAGACTGACGAGTTTCAGAAGAAAGTTCTTCGTTTCTGGACATTTTGAGCCTGTTATCGAACCCACAAATTCTGATGCCCCATATACTCAACTAGTCTAAAGAAGGCCAGTTTTGTTGCTTCCTTATTCAGCACAACAGTTTTCAGCTGTGTTAACGTAATTGCAAAATGGTTTTCTAATGATCAATTAGCCTTTTAAAATTATAAACTTGGATTAGCTAACAACATGCCATTGGAACACAGGGTGATGGTTGCTGATAATGGGCCTCAGTACACCTATGTAGATATTCCATAAAAAAATCTGCCATTTCCAGCTACAATAGTTATTTACAACATTAACAATGTCTACCCTGTATTTCTGATCAATCCTCAGAAAATATCATAATAGGTCACAAGTGTCAAGCCCAGCAAAAATTATGCATCAAGGAGATGGTTGGATTTGAAGAAAAGTCTGTTTTTACCACAAAGACAAGCCTTAAATTGGCAGGCCTCAATGGAATTGAGTCACTATATATTGTAAGCTTTGTCAAAAGTCCCAGTGCCTTGTCTGTCCATGTTCACAACCAGCACCTGATATATTGGCTGTACATGTCACAGAGGCAGGCAGGCAAGCAGATAGAGAGAGAGACAGGCAGGTAGGCACTAGAAAGGTGGGTAGGCAGGAACGTAGGCAGGCAAACACACACCCACACAAACACACATACACCTAGCCAGTGCGTCAATTCACACAGACAGCTCGTCCCTAGCCAACTAGGGCCTCTGACCGTCCGTTTGATGTACAATATGGAGCAGCCATGAATACCTGTCATCTCTCAGCCTCTCGGTGCCGACCGTCGACACAGGATGACAAACCGCCTTCTAACTTGGGTCGAAATAGACCCACCCAACCTTCTCTCTATACCTCACATCTGTCAGACGTATAGCTCTGGGAATTCTTTGTGGGATAGATATACCTGTTTTTTCTCAGATAATAAATGGTTGAGGTCAATCATCAAGGTTAAGGATTTCATATGCAGGTAACAGTAGAAGGGAGTTAGTTACAAGGGGGTATAGGGCTCCCTTAGATTTCACTTTGACCGTAGCTTGTGCATGTCGTGATAGTCGTGATAGTCTTAGAAGCAGTCCCTCTCTACCAGGAAACAAAAAGCGAACAGGTATTTCGGCCAGAAGTTCTGTCATTTCACCCCCCCATATTTTGTGCAATGCTTGCAGTTCTTTTGTCGTTTGGCATGTGTGTGGGATAGTGGCGCTCACCTTGAGTGGGGGGTCTTATGATGGTTGTGAGGTTGCTTTGGGCCCCTAATTCAGCCATTTCCAACACCAGCTACTCTCTGAAGGCCCACTGGGAGAAAGGGTTTTGACCTTTTGCTTTGGCCATCTGCTTGTGGAGAATGAAAGCATTTACTCTAGCAATGCCCACAAAGTGGTAAATAAAAGTCTTATACCTCTTCCTGGTCTTGTGGAGGACACGGTAGTAGCCTATCAGAGCATCAGATAGGTCGACACCCCCCATGCTGGCATTGTAGTCCTTCACAGAAACGGGGACATTGTCCCTTTTCACCCTCATTGAGACATGGTTGTTATTGATTGTCTTATGCTGTGTGGTGAGCATGAATAACTCCCTAGTGTCCTTCCATTTCACAAAATGCAGCTTGTTAGTCCTGATCCAACATATGGTCCCTCTCTCTGCTGTCTTCGTCATGTCGTTTACCTTGGTATTGGGGAAACCAATTCTGTTAGGACGAATGGTGCCATAAGCCCCTATTTTCTTTTTCAAGAGGTATTTGAAAAGTGGATGTAGAACAATCAGACTGGGTGATTGACATAGCAGGTGGGGGTGAGGATCTTGACTGGCGGGGGCGCTTGCTGGGGAGGGGTGGCTCTCAAACATCATCATCTGCATCCTCCACTTTGTGGTGAATAAAAATGTCATGAAAATAATTTACTTAGAGATCTAAAAGTGGATCCAATCCTTCTAGAAAGCAATCTTTGTCTGCTGAGTCAATCCTCCTTGTCCAAATTGCTCCCCTGATCCGAGTCCGACCAGTATTTTATTCAAAGTTTCTATGTCGGTATACTTATTCATTGCTGACTTCTTTTTAGCTTCCTGTTCGATATTCTTAGTTTTCACCCCCTTTAGAAGCCATCTTTAATGCTAAAACAATGACATTACAGTGATGAAATCTGTTCACAATGTAATGTAGTGTGCTAGGTGAGTCTCGTCTCTGAGCCAGGTAAAAGTATCAAGCTGCCATAGTAGCCAATCCCCTGTAGCCAATCCCCTGTGTAATGGATGCCTACGGTGCGTAAGCAGGCGACATCATACTTTTGATGCGCAAAGTAACTCCTTTAAAATTGTTCATAAATATTATCCTGCCAACCACCATATGAAGAAGTTTAGGGAAAACATGAACTCACATTGTACCTTTTGTAATGACCACCCAAAAACTGTACATTTGTACATTATTTATATATACACACACTTGTGTTCCCACTTGTACTTCCTGTATTGATTTGATGTTAATAATATATATATATAAATAAAAGTCACTCCGTGGACATTCGATGTTGCCATTAAGTCATACATCATCAGATAACATTGGCAATAGGCTGGATTTCTTCCTACCAACGTAAAGATTAATTTCATACCCCGCATGTAGCTATAGCTCAAACACAGCCTTATCGAAGCTTACCTTGTAAGATGTTTGCTGTTCGGTGAAAACGTTGTGTAAAATAAATATTTTTACTCTCGGTGCTAGTGGTCAATAACGGTAGGTTACAGGCAGACAAATAAGACATCCTCATGGTCTATGGAGTCCCGGCTTTCGGTGTGTATCGTTTTATTCCGTGTTTATTTTGCTTATGCTTCAAGACGCTAACCGGAATGTAGGTAGAAGCCATCTTGAAATTAGGTCATCGGCTCGACCTGCCCCTATACATTTGTATGCCCATATATGGTAATAAATCACACCAAAGATTTTAAGTCACATATCAATAGCCAAGATACTCAGCTTTCCGCAGACACGCTTCTACTGATTCTATTAACCGACTGAATTGAATAAAACAATCTAATAGCGTCCCCAAATATGGGGACTTTACATTTAAGAGGTTAAATAAAGGTAAAAAATAAAACAAAAAAAGTGATTCTGACTGTAAAAGGTGCTGCATGGTCAATCTGACTTCTGCATTGGCCGTGCAGCATTTCTGCTCATACGGCGTCTGCAGAAGTCTGGGCATTCATACTTTTTTGCGCTTTGCAGGGGCGAGCGCAGAGCTGTTGTGAAGGAAATTGTCAAAGAAGTGAGTTTGTGTTTATACAGGACTTCCCGCCTACACCTACTGTCAACCAATCATGTCAATTGTGTCACACCCTCTATATGGAGCCTCCAACCACATACTCAAATGAACCATACATTGGCTTTAAGTCGCTCTGGATAAGAGCGTCTGTTAAATGACTAAAATGTAAATGTTAATGTCTACAGTATGCAATGATATAAGAGGTTTGTGGGGCTCAACTTGCGATTTTGAGCAAGAGAGAGACTCGAAAATGAACTGCAACAATTGGATTTAACTTTGGATTTCATTTAATTTTGAAAATGCTACATGGATCTGAGACACTGCGTCAGCGTGACTCAGCGCATCTCTTCAGGAGAAGGAGTAAACAAGTTTGAGTTAGCTGATGACTTAAATATGACACATACATTAATGATGTGTCCTATGCTGGTCAGAGTTCACAAATTGCGGGTGGGGGGTCAAATTGGGGAGAGAGAGCTGCGTAACGAATGTGCCCAAATTAACAGTGTTTCATTACAAATGAGTGGAAGGCAGGGTGGAGGCAAGAGAGTTTGTAACACGGGGAGAGAGGGAAGCGACGGTGGGTGTGTGCACTGTAAAACTTTCCCCTGTAAATTACAGCATTATACTTGCAGCAGATATGCCAGCTAAATGAATTAATTAATAAATAAAATTCATTGAGGGAAGACAGGGTTTGTATTTTACAGTATTTTACTGTAACTGCATGGGATTGGTGCAAGCATGTTGGCTGCTAGGTAATGTGTTTTCATATTACAGAATATCAAATATATACACACAGTATGTAAAATATGTATGAATAACTTGCACTTCTAGAGGCCTTAACAAAGGCTTCCAAACTTGCAGTGACTACAGAGCAAAACAGACGAAGGACATAGAAAATATTCAACCATTGAAGGTTTGCAGCTTGCTGCCATTTCCAATCTGTCCCCTACACACATTTAGTTGTTAGTGCACTACTTACTACCACGTATTAGTTCAATTGTACAGCACTCTCACTCATGGGTGTAACAAATGTAGCCTCTTACAAGGCATGCTTCAAAATATGTTAATGAAACAACAATACCATTCATCCACAAGTGGTCAAAAGGTTTTTCGTGATCCAAAAATAAGGTCCACTGTAAACCCCAAGGCATTTTTAACTCAAATACTTCTAGTAAGTAGTACTCAAAGTCAATGAAATTACTACTTAAATGGTTTATGTGTAACTGACTCAAAACTAAATGAAAATTCACTACATTTTTGAAAGATACAGTATAATAACAAATGAACTTTTTTCCCAGCATGCTTTAATGCAGGAAGATATTTTTGGAATTGTTTTTAATGTTTGTGTTTTATCATGCACATTGAGTGATTGATTGATTCAATGTTACGCTACACAAAGATAAATAATTGTTTTCTAAATGAATCCAATCATTGAACTTTTGCACCCCTTACTGAAATAGTTGTTCCAGTTTAAATGGCTTAGGTAGCTTCCTCCCACTGTTCTTAACCCTTGCAGTCATTATGAATACAAATTGCAATTTTAGCTGTCGGATAACCTTAACACTGGGTAGATTCCAATAGAAATGACACATCTATTTGCAACCCAGCATAATGTGATTTAAAGTTAGTGTTGCAAAATTCTGGTACATTTTCCAGAAATCCTGGTTGGAAGATTATGGTTTGTGGAATTTTGCAACCCTGCAGGCCTGACATGACCTGTAAACTATGACTTTTTCAGGCCACTGTATAAGGCCTTATGATATATGTAATGAATCATATTTGCCAAAGAACTCACTTGTCAAAGGCCACAGGAATGAAAACGAACAAATTCAGCAACAATGTCTCTGTCACTAACAAATAAAGTGATTTATTCATTTTTATTATTTTATTTAAAATTGATTTAAGTATGCAAGTCAGTTAAGAACAAATTCTTATTTACAATGATGTCCGACCTGGGCCAAATCCTCCCCTAACCTTGGACGATGCTGAGCCAATTGTGCGCTGGCCTATGGGTGGTAACTCTACAATTCATTTGAAAAGGCAAGGCGCACTGAGAAATTATTGGAGGTGTGACTTAGTGGGGGTGTTAAATTGACGTTTACCTTTTAAAAAAATGCATTTGTATTACTCATATGAAAGTAGTATTGCTCACTTCAGCTATTTAAGTTTCTTAATTTGATGTTAATAGGTAATTGGTTTCCTAAAATGTTTGAGTAGCCAGAACTTCTCCAGTTTTACAGTGTAGGGAACTGTATTCTGTGGGGTGGAATTACAGTACCATTTAAATACACAACTTCTTTAAGGTAATTTATTGTTCAATCAAAGTTTCATTGGAATTGACTGTGTAATTGACCAGTTACGCCAAAAATCACCCAGAGTGCATTGCGATTTACGGCAATTTACTGGAAATAATTAAAACAGTACATTGCTGTTAGTTGTATAATACTGTAAAAACAACAATATTTTTTTAACATTGCCGCATAGAAAAAAAAACATTGCGCCTGTAGTATGGGTCATATCTTTTGAGCTGTTTGGGCTAGAAACAAGCTGTTTTCTCTATAATAATGGTTGCCAACATAATGGTTACGAATATGTGTGTTTATTCACTATGGCACTGAGAGGCTGTGGTACAGCAAAGCCTAATCATTACAACAATTATTATTTTTCAGCATTTTAACCATTATGCAGTGCAATCTAGAGCATCAATTCTGTAAAAACACATTTAAGGTATTTTACTGTAATTTTACAGTGTTTTACTGTTGAAATTACTTAAAGTCTTACAGTGTGTGCGTGAGTGAAGCGAGGGAGGGAGGCTATTTTTCTCCCCAAAATGCCTGCCGTGAAGACTCCATCTGCTCCAGTCATTAGGTTTAAGAGGGAACCTTAATTCAAACTAATTGCGAGCGATGAACAGGGAAACAAACCACTGTGTTGTTGGGGAGAAGTAGGAGGGAGCGGAGTATTAAGTATGCTTGCTTAGTTGTACGTGGATGGGGTTGGATTCATTAATATGAGCGTTCTGCTGTCTGCTGCCAGTTAGTGTAGCTAATTCTGGGATGGAACTGTGGAACTGTCGGTATCTAAACTGAATTGGGAGCCAAGTCATGGCTTGTGGTGTGGTTAGTGAGTGAGTGAGAAAAGGTTCACACTGGGTTGAGGCTACACATTGGTGGTTGATGGAATTAGAATGACTACAATTTACATACCTATTCAAGTTAACATTCTGGTCATTCTAATTCCAAGGAGTTACCCCCACAATGTGCTTTCAAACATAGTGAGAAAGAATATACATTCTGTAAATAAAACTCACTGTAGTGGTTTTGACTCTGCCTCCTGGTTGTGTACAAGTCCATCCAGATTTATTGATTAACAGGTCACAGCCCTCATCTTCCAAACATGGGACCATCTCACACCACTGTTTCGTCCGAACGATACTAGCTGCGGAATGAGGGAGGGAGGGAGGGAGAGAGGATGATGGAAAGGGAGAAATAGAGAGACATGGTTAACCTCATTCGGAAGGGTCAAAACACAGTCTCAGTGTTTAAAACAATAAGCAGGTATTTATATTATTTTCAGATGCTATTTTGGTTCTTTAAACTCAATTGATTGAGGCACTACAAATAGTATCCTTCTGGATATATGGCAAGATCATATTAACTATTAAATAGTTAGCACACAGAGCCAGAATACGATCAAATATTATGCGTTACTGAAATCCGCCTGACTCGCTCACCCTACAGATGTATGATCTTAATTTTATCACCCTGTTACATGAAAACTTTCCTGCAGTGTATTTGAGGTTAAAAAAAGGTTTCTGAAGTTTGTAATTTCAACATGGAAATTTCAGACCTGATTTTCAACAAATTTCTCAACCCCTACAAAAATGTTTATAAATTATAATCCACATAATAATTAACATTTCTTGTTTCTGCAGGATTATCTTCTGCTTTAGCAAAGTGGCTCAAATGAAGATCCTACTTCTGTACATCCAAAATAGTATCACTAATTTTTCTTTTTCTACATGAGCCTTGTCTGGGCATGTCAACGTTTGTGATTACGCACTTCTGAAACGTGTTCATGGGCATCCTTATCCAGCTTGACTGTGGACTAATCAACAGATAGAGTATGGACTAATAATAAACACTTCTTCTGAAACCAACCAAACTGTCTGTCTAATCACAGAGCGTTGTATTTGAGGTAGGCTCTTTGGCGTAAGGACTTAATTTTAAAAAGAAGGACACACTAATCCCACACCTGCACACCTTCAGACAAATGGCACCCTCAACTGGCCTTCAGAGAGAGAAAGAGTTAGGGAGAGGGAAAGAGGGAGATAGACATCTATAGAGGGAGATATTTATTTTCCATCTCTAAATGAGATTGTGAAGCAATGGGAGACAAACAAAACACAGAGGGTGAATTGTTACACTGAAATATATTGCCATATTCTGTCATGACACCTATGCTATTCAGATCTAGTAATAAACCATTCGCAAGAAAGATACATATGTTTTGATCCATACACAGCAAATTGGCCAGTGTTATCTAGTGTTGATTTTTCAGTTGAATAATTCTCGTGTTGATTCAAATGTTAAATGAACACGCAGTGGTATAAAAGAACCCCAGTATTGGTGTTAATAACCTGCTAATAACCAGTGTTGAGTGTGAGTGTGTCAGTTTTATTCTGTGGAGAGTAAAATATTCCCATTGTTGGATTCTAGCTTGAAATACACTTATTCATGTTGCCATACTAGAACTTATTGATTACTTTACATGCATAATTAAGGTATATATTGGTGTCAATGGAGGGTAATAAATCAATTGGATGTATTATTTTGACAGAATCTCCGACTAAAATTATAGTGTAGAAACGTTATGCTCTTAGTGTAACCTTTATTTAACTAGACAAGTCAGTTAAGAACAAATTCTTATTTACAAAGACAACCTACTCCTTCCTCCCCCATCAGGGAATTGAACCCCGGTCACTGCGCACAACACGGATATTCTTAAGCTCTTTAACTAGCCCAGTACTGTGTAGCCTACTCCCGACCGTCACGTTGTACAGTGCCATATTTTTCGTTCCATCCTAATGGAAACCCAGAGGGTTTTTCGTTTTTCTTGGAATATGAACACCATAAAATTAATCAAATTAATCCCAAACTCTGAAAGTATTTAGAAAGGTAGATACAAATGATTTGTGACACTGTGGTTACAATAAAGAATGTAAACAAGATGTAAACAAGATGCCGTGTTTTTATTTACAGTAGTGATGGACAGCTGGTGACATTTTGAAAACAGGTTTTCAAAAACTTGTAGCCCGATTAGCAGGACAATAGACTCTTTATAGCCTGGCTACTGTAGGTGTGAACATCCCGTGTGAACATCCCCCTACCTGCAATGTATTCGATGTGTAAGTACTCTGAAGTGTTACATTTCTAACTTGACACAGCAGTACACTATTTCTTCATGAACATCTTTATACTTTCTTTAATAAAATAACTAGAAAAAATACATTCAAAATGCAGATGGTTACTACATTTTAGTTGCACTTCCACCCAGCTCCATGACCACGGGTAAAAAAAAAACTTGCTGAGATGATCAGTGTATTTGTTGCAATGTAGTATCGTCAATTTCTCTAGCCAAAACGTCATGATGGCCTCAAAAGTTTGGACACACCTACTCATTCCAGGGTTTTCTTAATTTTTACTATTTTCTACATTGTAGAATACATCGCAAATATGAAATAACACATATGGAATCAGTTAAGATCAAATTCTTATTTATCAAATATTTATTTACAAAGACAGCCTACTCCTTCCTCCCCATCAGGGAATTGAAGCCCGGTTTCCTGTGTGCCCGCACGACATGGGGATTATTTAGCTAAATGTTTTCCGTTTCATCCTAATGGTTTTTCCTTTTTCTTGGAATTGAAAACCATAATAATAATCAAATGAATTAAGAAACATTTCTTAAAATCATTCCCATACACAATGTTCTTACAATTTATTTGTATTCTCTAGTACAGCCACTATTGAAGGCTATCAAATGCTTCTCAAAGATGCCCTCTGGTGGTCAAAGTAGCACTAACTAGCACCGGTGCGAGTCTGGAGACGACGTGGAGAACGTTCTGCTGCCTGCAACATCCTCCAGCATGACCGGTTTGGCGGTGGGTCAGTCATGGTGTGGGGTGCCATTTCTTTGGGGGGCCGCACACATTTCTTTGGGGGGCCTCCATGTGCTCGCCAGAGGTAGCCTGACTACCATTGGGTACCGAGATGAGATCCTCAGACCCCTTGTGAGACCATATGCTGGTGCGGTTGGCCCTGGGTTCCTCCTAATGCAAGACAATGCTAGACCTCATGTGGCTGGAGTGTGTCAGCAGTTCCTGCAAGAGGAAGGCATTGATGCTATGGACTGGCCCGCCCGTTCCCCAGACCTGAATCCAATTGAGCACATCTGGGACATCATGTCTCGCTCCATCCACCACAGACTGTCCAGGAGTTGGCGGATGCTTTAGTCCAGGTCTGGGAGGAGATCCCTCAGGAGACCATCCGCCACCTCATCAGGAGCATGCCCAGGCATTGTAAGGAGGTCATACAGGCACGTGGAGGCCACACACACTACTGAGCCTCATTTTGACTTGTTTTAAGGACATTACATCAAAGTTGGATCAGCCTGTAGTGTGGTTTTCCACTTTAATTTTGAGTGTGACTCCAAATCCAGACCTCTATGGTTTGATAAATTTGATTTCCATTGATAATTTTTGTGGGATTTTGTTGTCAGCACATTCAACTATGTAAAGAAAAAAGTATTTAATAAGAATATTTCATTCATTTAGATCTAGGATGTGTTATTTTAGTGTTCCCTTTATTTTTTTGGAGCAGTGTGTATATATATATATATATATATTTATTAGAGAGAGAATTGATGCAATTTCAATATTGCTTGTCACCAAATTTGCTTGAGATGATTTTTGAGATGATTTTACTGCAACACTGCTCACTGCATCCAAGTTGCTTGACATAGGCTTTTCAAAAAGCTGTCAGTCAAGGCGAGCTCATGAATATAAGCTCCCTGCCCACTCAGAATGTATTTTGAAACATCCTGGTAGTTAGTCATGAGAGAAAAAGTACTTTTCAGAATAACTGTTCAGTGTTACTTTAAGTTAACACTGGAGAATTTGCTGTGTGCCTATAACTTACTGAGGTCACCTTGAATATATATTAGAATCGAGCATAGATCATAGAAGCAGTTCCCTCCTACTCATGAGACTAGATTAAACAAATGTACTCTAAAAAAATATGTTCTGTGAAGCTTTATAATGATGAATGTCATTCTAAGATTAAACATTGCAAAACACTGATGATTCTCATTGCCACATTCTGCATTCGATTTAATTAAATAAGCTAATTGTATAAACACAAAGAACACTTGAACACAGCTCAACAATCAACTCAGGAGTGTCGTAACATAACACGCCTTCAGACAAAAGGCCTAATCAGTCCTAACGTTGGATCTAATAGAGAAATGTAGAGCAACAGTAATCAAGGCTCAATGGGATCTGCTTTAGGCCTGCTTTCACATTGCGTCGTGTCACTTTCGCTCCCTGTGCTGTGGTTGTTCACACAATGACCACACAAGAGCAATCAATTATGCCCCAGGACAGGCTTCTCTTGCTTCACATTCACATCCATGCACACTCGCTCGCATGCACAAGAATACACACACATGCACACACACACACTCACACGCACATTCACATTCAAATCAAATTGTATTTGTCACATGCCCCCGAATACAACAGTTGTAGACCTTACAGTGAAATGCTTACTTACAAGCCCAACGTTTTAGGGATAGCCCTCTTTTTTTCAATTTTCGCCTAAAATGACATACCAAACTTAACTGCCTGGAGTCAGGCCCTGAAGGAAGGATATGCATGTTCTTGGTACCATTTGAAAGGAAACACTTTGAAGTTTGTGGAAATGTGAATTGAATGTAGGAGAATAACACAATAGATCTGGTAGAAGAAAATAAAAAACAACCATTATTTCTACTACCGTTGTACTACCGTCTACTACCGTGGTTGTAATTCCGATGGTGTCCACAGATGGCTGCAGTGTGTGTGCAAAGTTTCAGACGGATAACTTGAAGTATGAGCGAACTACATGACATTTAGTGTGAAGTCCCCCAGGTACATTAGGGCAAATCGTGAAGGAGACATTTGCATTCATATTACATTTTTCTGCAAGAATATCATAAAATCTGTATACTTTGATTTAGCTTTTCCAGTATTGGCAGCCATTATATAAGATCAACATTTGCATAACTTCATAACTCTGAATATTCTTATAATTCTTGTCCAAAAGGAAAAGGCATGCAATCGCACAAGGTTAGTAGCTACATTTTATGACAGATACAGGGTTTCCAGACATTCCCGTAAAGTCCAGCTAATTGGTTATCTAGCTAGCTTTGTTTGGCCCCGATTGGTGCTTATTTGACAAAGTCAGAGTCGTTCAAGTGAAGACCGCCCGCGTCATCAGCGTGCCATGAAGGCGTTGCTCTCAGATATAGGATATATTACACCCCTAATGATAAAGTGAAGTCTGGTTACGTTCTAGGATCTCTGAGGAATACATATGAACATGATTTGACTGTTCAGGGTTAGATTGTCACAGATTCCTTTCTTTGCAAATTGAATGTGTGGAAATGCAAAATCGATCGTGCATGCTATATGGGCCTTTTTAAGATATGAAAAATGATTTTATCTAACAAAACAACACTTCATGTTATCTCTGGGACCCTTCGGATGATAAATCATAGCAAGATTTTAGAATGTAAGTACACATTTCACCTTCAGAGGTGAATTTATCAAACCTATCGTGGTGAAAAAAGTGTTTTGTTGTTAGGAGCTCTCCTCAAACAATAGCATGGCATTTTTTTTTCGGAGTAATAGCTACTGTAAATTGGACAGTGCAGTTATATTAACAAGAATTTAAGCTTTCAGCCCATATAAGACACTTATGTACCGACATTTGTTGTTTCTCTAAAATCTGTGATCGTGACACAAGGCACTGCATGATATATACAACTGTCCCATTGACGGGACGCCTATCCCTTAACTCTACCTACATGTACATATTACCTCAATTACCTCGACTAACTGGTGCCCCCGCACATTGACTCTGTACCAGTACCCCCTGTATATAGCCTCGCTATTGCTATTTTACTGCTGCTCTTTAATTATTTATTACTGTTATATTTTCCTTATCTATGTTTATATGTCTATTAGTAACACTAATTAGAGTGACTATGCATATATAATAAACAGAGAGTAGCAGAAGCGTAAAGGGGGGGGGGCAAGGCAAATAGTCTGGGTAGCCATTTGATTAGCTGTTCAGGAGTCTTATGACTTCGGGGTAGAAGCAGTTAAGAAGTATTTTGGACCTAGACTTCGCGCTCCGGTACGGCTTGCCGTGCAGTCTATGACTAGGGTGGCTGGAGTCTTTGACCATTTTTAGGGCCTTCCTCTGACACTGCCTGGTATAGAGATCCTGGATGCTTAGCCCCAGTGATGTACTGGGCTGTACTCACTACCCTCTACATTTAGGGCCCCTGCCAGCCACTTGCAGTCATAGACAGATCAATCAATCCCATACAAAATGCTGAGGTGCAGTTCTTGGTGGATACATTTCAGGAGAAAAAGTCATCGAGCTCAGCCCTTGGAAGAAAGGAAAAAAAGAGAAAGTGTCCATTCACTGCAGGTGAAATGGAAACATGTTGGGAGTCTTTCTGAAGGACTCGCCAAGACAGACAACCCTCAATTGATAAAGACATATTGTGGAGTCTGGTTAATGTGGTTTGCATCCCAAATATCAACCTATTCCCTATACATTGCACTACTTTTGATCAGAGCACTATGGAAAAGGGTGCCATTTGTTACACGGACATGGTAATATTGTAGGTCCTTCTCGGTTGTTTGGAAGGCTCACAATGATTGTGATAGCCTGTAAGCCCCAATGAATAATCCAATCTAGGATACAACGAGATGAAGGGGCCCTGCTCCGCTAACATTCGACCATGGGATTAAATTACAAGGCACTTCTACACATGGTTTATCTCATTTAGTACACCACTAACACACCACCTGCAAGCACGCACGCACACAGGCACAACACACACCACACACCACTAGCAGCTCAATGAGCCATCTGACAACATTTGAATCAGATTCACCCTCCATACATTCTACTCTCTATCTCCTGGCATTCCTGTTACACTATCTTTCCTTCTTTCTGTCTATAAAATCAAGTCTAATTTTATTGGTCACATACACGTGGTTAGCAGATGTTAATGCGAGTGTAGAGAAATGCTTGTTCCTCTAGTTCTGACAGTGCAGTAATATCTAACAAGTAATCTAACAATTCCCCAACAACTACCTAATACACACAAATCTAATGTGGTGAATGAGAATATGTACATATCGTATATGGATGAGCGATGGCCGAGCGACATAGGCAAGGTGCAATTGATGGTATAAAATACAGTACATACATTTGATATGAGTAATGTAACATATGTAAACATGATTAAAGTGGCATTATTTAAAGTGGCATTGTAAAGTGACTAGTGATCCATTTATTAAAGTGTCCAGTGATTGGGTCTCAATGTAGGCAGCAGCCTCTCTGAGTTAGTGATTGTTGTTTAACAGTCTGATGGCCTCGAAGCTGTTTTTCTATCTCTCGGTCCCAGCTTTGATGCACCTGTATTGACCTCGCCTTCTGGATGATAGTGGTGAGAACAGGCAGTGGCTCAGGTGGTTGTTGTCCTTAATGATCTTTTTGGCCTTCCTGTGACATCGGGTGCTGTAGGTGTCATAGGATGGCAGGTAGTTTGCCGTAGCAGGCGGATACAGTCCAACAGGATGCTCTCGATTGTGCATCTTTAAAAGTTGGTCAAGATTTTGGTGTGACAAGCCAAATTTCTTCAGCCACCTGAGGTTGAAGAGGCACTGTTGCACCTTCTTCACCACACTGTCTGTGTGGGTGGACCATTTCAGTTTGTCTGTGATGTGTACGCCCAGGAACTTAAAACTTACTGCCTTCTCCACTGCTGTCCCTTCGATGTGAACTACCAGCAGTATTGGCCTATACAGTATACCATGTAACCAGGGCAAGCTGTGTTATGAAATAAAAACACTCCTCCCTTCCCAGCCCAGTAGATGTAATTTGATTGAGGGAAGGTATCTGTGGGTGAGTTCATGTGGCGGTGATAAACGGAGGAATAACATCATTACACCCACGGTGGGACACTATCTCAGTGAAATGGTACATCACACATGTCAACAAGCCAAATAGGTCTGAGGTGATAAATCCTGGCTAACAGAGAGAAGAGGTGATGCTCTGGCTGGCAGGAAGGAGAGAGGTAGGACATGGAAATGCTCATCTACCAAAGCCTGGGATAGGATGGGGATGGATACAGCAGGAGTCTCTGTACTGATGCTAGATCTGCTCACATGATTATAGCTCGGAACCATCTTTTATAGCCGATAGGGCCAGAATCAGCAGTTAAAGTCTACATCTGGAGTGCTGCTGATGGTGTACCACCAAAAGTAATGTTTCAAGATGTCATGGCTCTCTCTGTCTTTCTGTTATCTGTGTCTTTCTACATCATACACACACACTGACTTAAATACACACATCTCTTAGTTGTCCCCTTTTCTGAATCCATGCCCAAGCCTCCAACCACTCCTCACCATCATCCTCACCCTCAGTCACTCTCAGTCCCCAGTCCTGACCTTCTGCCACCCACATTAGCATTGTCAGCAGGCCCCTGCTCAGCAATGACAGCTCAAAGACCATTTTAAGTAAATGTAGTGTGTCTAAATTTCACAGTCATTTACAAACACGTTGGGCCCTATTGCCAGTCCCCACTCCTTTCCTATGGGCTAAACGCCTAAACGGCTAAACTTGTGTGTGTGACAACTTAGGATCTTAATAAATATTTTATTATTATTGATATCAAGGATATGAAATACTGTATGGCGATACCATGTGTGCAAATAAGGGAATACTGCAAAATGTAGGCTATTGCATACAGTTTGATTGTCAGATCTACTCACAAGATCATGATTTTCATCCTCGACCATGAGATGTAAGGGTTCTGGCGTAGAAGCCAAGGGAGGCCGAGGATGAAAATCACAGACTGGGTACCCGAAAGCCGGAGGTCCTTCTTCCCTGTCCTTTGTGGTTCCACGTCGGTTGAGAGTCCCGTGGTTTCCCTTCAGCCCAACATCCCGGAGGTATACGGAGGTATATTTCCAAAACCCGCGCCATCTGTCTAACTCCTCATCACCCCTGGGACTGCACCATTGACCTGCTTGCAGGCTCTGCGCCCCCACGCAGACGCATCTAACCTCTGTTGGTGGCTGAAACGCAGGCCATGGAGGAGTACATCCATGAGGCGCTGCAACAAGTTTTAATTCGCATGTCCACTTCACTTGCGTCAGCAGGTGTCTTCCACTTCTCTTATGCCCATGTATTGATTACAGAGGACTCAATAAAATCACCACCAAGTACCGTTACCCTCTCCCATTGGTGCCGGCAGCCATCGAATAGCTCCATGGGGCCTGGTTCTTTACCAAATTGGACCTGCGGAGTGCATACAATCTCAGAGGATGAATGGAAGGAGGAGGATGAATGGAAGACAGCTTATAGCACGATGTCTGGTTACTACGAATACTTGGAGATGCCATGTGGCTTAGCCAATGCTTCGTCAACGAGGGGTTCCGGGACATGCTCGGACGCCAGGTGGTCCTATATCGATGACATCCTGGTCTACTCGGCTACCTTGGTCTACACATCACTCACGTCCGAGTAGTCCTGGCTAACCACCTGTTTGTCAAGGCTGAGAAGTGCCAGTTTCATCAGGAGGCTGTTTCCTTCCTTGGCTACCAAATCAGCCCGCAAGGAGTGAAGATGGACATCAAGAAGGTAGATGCGGTCAGGTGATGGCCAGTCCCAACCACCATAAAGGGGTTACAATGGTTTTTGGGGTTTGTCAACTTCTACCGCCGTTTCATCATGAACTTCAGCTCCATCGCAGCTCCTCTCACCTCTCTCCTCAAGCATGGTCCCCATAGATTGGAGTTCAGCAGCTGGCGAGGTCTTCCGCCTACTGAAGGGACATTTCACCTCCGCCCCATTGCTTAAACACACAGATCCCACGATAACCTTTGTGGTGGAGGTGGATGCATCAGAGGTGGGGGTGGGGGCAGTTCTGTCTCAACAACAAGGTAATCCACAGAAATTGTATCTGTGTGCGTATTACTCTAAGAAACTGTCCGCTGCAGAGAGGAATTACGACGTCGGAGACCAAGAGCTCCTGGCGGTGAAATTTGCATTAGAGGAGTGGAGACACTGGCTGGAGGGCACCACGGACCCATTCGCCATCCTTATCGACCATCGGAACCTGGAGTACATAAGGACAGAGAGGAGGCTGATTCTGCACCAAGCAAGGTGGGCCCTGTTCTTTATAAGATTTTACTTCACACCGAGCTATCACCCAGTTTCAAAGAACACCAAAGCCGATGTCTTGTCCCGTCTTTACGATTCGGTAGAGGTTCCTGTCCAGGATGCATCCATAATCTCTTCCTCTCGAGTGGTCTGGGACGTAGGGCAGGCGGAGTGGAAGGTAAGCCAGGCTCTAGATAGGGAGCCCACACCCACTACCTGCCCTCCTGAGCGCATCTACGTTCCCACGGGGATAAGGGATTGGCTGGTGACCTGGGCGCACACAGCTGTCGTCACTGGACATCCAGGTATCTGTTGGTGAATAGATTTTCTAAATCCTGTCATTTCATCCCTCTCTCTGGTCTCCTTACTGCTCTCCTAATGCACTATTCCAGCAGGTTTTCCTGACATAGTGACCTTCCGGAGGACATTGTCTCCGTTGAGTGGTTCAGGCGCGCAGAAGAATTGTGGCGCAAGGCTCACGTGAGACTCCAGCGTGCCGTCCACTGTCAGAAGGAGTAGGCAGACCGCCACTGCAGTGAGACTCCCGTGTTCTATCCTGGGGATCGTGTCTGGCTCTCTACCAGGAACCTCCCACTCTGCCTGCCCTGCAAGAAGCTGAGAGCCGGTTTGTGGGGCTGTTCAATGTTCTCTGTAGGGTCAACAAGGTGACATATAGGTTACAGCTTCCCAGTGACTACTGTATCTCCCCTTCTTTTCATGTCTCTCTTCTCAGGCCGGTGGTTCCTGGTCCCCTGGCTGACGCTGTCCCCTACAACACACCTCAGCCCCCCTTGGATGTCGAGGGAGCTCCCACCTATGCCGTCAGATCCCTACTGGACTCCCAACGTCGTAGGGTCAGCTCCAGTACCTGTTGGACGGGGAGGGGTACGGCCCAAAGGAGCGGTGTTGGTTCCAGTGGAGGACATTCTGGATCCCAACATCTTCCGTGATTTCCATCTTCACCCCTGCTCCTCTTCCTCGGGGCCATCACCCTCTGGTTGGCGTCGTCCTGCGGCTGGAGCTTACCACCTGCACCTGCTTCTCGACTCCCAGCATCTATGTTACAATGATGTAAATGTACTATAGATGTTAGTGGTTCAATATCCAAAAGTTTCATTTCAAGCCTTTGGAATATTTGTACAATGTAGCATACCACTGTGTTTTTGTAGGTGCCATATTTGTGCATAATTGGCTTTTTTTGTACATTCCTGTCTGCCAGTGCCCACGGCATATGCCTGTGTGTGTGTGTGTGTGTGTGTGTGTGTGTGTGTGTGTGTGTGTGTGTGTGTGTGTGTGTGTGTGTGTGTGTGTGTGTGTGTGTTGTCTGAGCCATCAGGCACACTGGGGGAAGTATGTGGAGCGGGATGGGAGGTCTTCAGTGATATCGTTCACTTGCAGATGTGCTCTGACATTTCCTCCATCCAAACACACACGCACAAACATAGCCTGAAGAAGCAGTAAGCCAGAGGAGGAAATGTCAACCTGAACAGGAGTCTTCGCCGATGGAGATAATTTAATAATAACTCAGGTCTGCTGGGACCTCCGTAGGTACATCTGCACCAGACAGACACCAAGGCCCCGTCGGCTGCTCCTTCCCAAACATTGAAACATTTTGCTATTCTGCTTTTTTATTTTCTATATCAAGCCATTATGTGTAATGCTTTGTACATACTTTACACAATCAGAAGAAAATAGAATAATATATACAGTACCAGTCAAAAGTTTGGACACTCGAGGGTTTTTGATTTATTTAACACAATTTGGTTACTACATGATTCCATATGTGTTATTTATAGTTGTGATGTCTTCACTATTATTCTACAATGTAGAAAATAGTAAAAATATAGAAAAACCCTGGACTGAGTAGGTGTGTCCAAACTTTTGACTGGTACTATAAATATATAGAATGTAAGTTATTGGTAGTCCTCTGAGTTTCCCCTGGTCAGGTTCATATGTAGCCATGTACTGTTGAGAGATTGCTGTATAATATGGCCCGGGAAAAGGTCCGGGAAAACTACTGGACCTAGTCATTAGCTATCCTTGAATTATAATTCCTATGAGAGGACACACAGGCAGAAACAACAAGATAGCATACCAGTACACGTAGCAATAATGAAAAGCACACAGAACAGTGCTACATGATGTTTCTGTTCACACTCAGACTCCCAGATGTGTCAGCTCGATGTTTAACTTGTTAATGAAGAAC